>NC_064852.1:2052311-2391478 GCF_024139225.1 Suncus etruscus | reverse complement strand
TCTCGTGTGTACCAAGGTTCTCTTCTTGGAAGGTGGCCATGCTGTGTGGAGGTGTGCTTTGTGGTTGTTGGAAATCTTAAAATAAAGACCAGTTTCCATCACACAGGCAGAGAAAGGCCCCATTGGAGCAGCTCATCCAATTCTCCTTCCCCTGAAAGCCCAGGTCCAATTCACTCACTCACTCTCCCGAGGAGAGAAGCTGGTTGGGGGGTACAGGAGGGGAGAGGATGAATGTATGCCGAGCCTCTGCTCTGGGCATTGACGCTCCCACTCCTGGCCCCCTCCACAGCCACCTTGTGAGTGGGGTGGGGATCTATGCTACTAATCTGTGGAGAAACCCACCAGGTTGAGCCATGACTAAAGATCCAAGGGCCAGGGGAAGAACTGGTATTTGAATCCAGACTTGCTCTCTAAGACACACGCATACATCTGTACATGTAATCATGCACTTATTCATACACAGACATACATGCACGCACACAAACACACCTGCTCAGAGAGAAAAGTCAAAGATGTGCCTGACACTGTTTCTTAGGTGAACATTGAACGTTGAACATTCCCTAAGGTCCTTCTCCCAAACTTGCTCTTTTCTTGATTTGGTGGCCTCCGGGGTGGAGAGCCAGTGGCAGGGCTGTGTCTCTCATGTCTCTCATGACATCCTCCTGTTCATAGAGGGACATCCTGGCCTTGAGCTCTGGAGCCGTGGTCCAGCAGCTGAGACCCCAGGAGCCAGCAGGAGGAGAGTCTTGTTGAGGAGTCTTCAAATTTTTTATGCAGGGATCAGTCCACTGTTCCTCAGATTGTTGGAAGACTGGACTATAGTTAAACACACACACAGAGTTATGAATAATTCCTATGCACATTGCACATATCTTCCTTTGAAATAAAAAAAAAAAAAAAACAAAACAAAAAACCAGCGATGGCCAAAACACCTGGTGTGCCAGGAAAATGTCCTCAGCTGGCCACATGTGACTCACAGGCTGTAGTTTGAAGTTGCCTGGTCATTGGAGCAAGGTGCTGCCTCTTGCTCCAACAGTGCTAACAGGCTCCAGGGGCTCACTAAAGGGAGCTCGAGACATTGCTGAAGGACTGGGGAGGTCCTGGGAGGGAAAGCAGGACTGGGAAAGCTTTATTCCTTCTTTTTTTTTTCTTTCATAGGGATCAAGTTCTGACTCCAGGAAAAAATGAGCGTGTTTCTATATAAGCCAGTGACTGTCCTCCCCAATCCAGCCTTCATTCTGGGGCCTTGGTTGTGACCTACAAAGATTCATTCCTGATGGGCAACACTGAACCCTTTTCTGGTTTCATTTTGGTCTGGTGGCCCCTTGTCTCCCTTTTAACAAATCAGTAGAGCTCCCCCCACCCCTCCACCCTTCCATGCCCTGTCCAGGGAAAGGCTTCGTTTCATGGGATCCAAGTGCTACTCACACTTCCAGGAGTAAGAAGGAGCAGAGAAAGCCACTTTCTCCGGGGCCCTTTGCCCTTCCCGGGAGGCACTGACCCTGCACTGACTGAGGGAATGAACGATCAATGTTCCCTTTCCCTAGGGGACAGAAACACTCAAGAAACAGTGTCAGGTACATCTTTGACTTTTCTGATGGCTGGGAGTTCTGGAGGTGGAAGGGATGGGCAGGGGCTGTTTTGCGTGTGCCTAATTTACATGGTGACCCCAGGTCCCAGCCCACCACCGCCTCCGAGCTAGAGTCCCCAAGGATAGAGTTTGCGGGGTTGGGGCTGATCTCACAGGCCTTTCTGTTCTGAGCTGGCTTGAGGCTTTCGTGATGGAGGCTGGGAGTTGCCACATCTTTGATTTTTCTCTCCGAGTGTGAATGCACTTGTATGTACACAGTGCTATTTACATATGTGCAACTGTGCCTGGCTGTATGTATGCAGAGGACAATCCATGCATGCGCTCACATCAAGTCTGCTTTAAAGACATGTAGTGTTCAGCTCTGGGAGAGCCTGCTCCTCCCCCTTCCCTCTGCTTCTCCTCATGACCCCGCCTGTTGACTGCAGACTTCAAAGCAAATGGAAAGAGATGGGGGAAAGAGGAGGAGGAGCTGACCACGCACCCCAACCTCTGCCCACCACCGCAGGTGAATCTCAGAGGCCTATGTTTGCCACTGAGGGACTCAATTCCACACGCCTCATGGGGTAGTGTGCATAAGAAATACAAATATATGTAACAATGATGATAACAGATAAAAAGAATTCTGTTTTAAATGATAGTCAAATTTGGATTCAGATGTTCTGGGACAGACTTGTCTGTCACAGACTTGACTTTACCTCTCCCAAGGTACCAGGTCTTGTGTTTCTGGCTCCAGAGGCAACAGGCTGGCAGCCTGGTCTGTGAGCAGCCCCCCAAGGTAGAGGATGTGAGGAAGCAGCCAGGCCCTGAGTTTCTGTGTGGGTGCTGCTGAGGATGACTCACTGGAAGTCTTGAGTTCAACTCTCTCTGCTGCCACAATCCTGGTCTGTGGGGACACTCTGTGCCCACACGACTTGTGTCTTTTGAGAAGGTCATCTCTTCCAGGAAGCAGCCTTGCTTAATTCTACTTCTACTCAGTTTGCTTCTTCACTTCACTACATTAGCTCTTTGCCTTTCAACTCTGGGTTCACTTACCCTGGCATCACCTTTATTTATGAAGGAGATAAAACTTGCAGGATACAGTAATATGTACCTTATTCCAGACAATTGAGGAAAGTTGTGGCCAAGATTTGGGCTCAGGTAGTTTGGCTCTTCTCTTGTCTTTCTCTTTCTGCTCTTGTCATCGGCAGTTACTGCCTGGTGGCTGGTGGCCTCATAGGCTGTATAACCATACCAGGAACATCAGGTACTGGCTATGAAACAGCATTGGAAGCAAGTTACTGTCTGGCTTTGTCGAAGCATCAGTTCTTCTGTAACAAGTCAGAAGCTTCAGTCTCTGTCTGTGTATGAAACCATGTGAGAAGCATCAGTCACATGAAGTGGAAGCCTCATGCCCCCGTCCTGAGGAGCTGCAGGCCTGGAAGCCGCACTGACACAGGAAATAATCCACACAAGGTGAGGGAGATCAAATTTATACCACAAGCTATCTGCCAGCAGACAAAGATACCAGCAGACAACCCAGCTGTGGAAATAAACTGGAAGCAGTTTCTTGTGAGTCCACAGCCCAATTTCATACCCTTACTTAGTCCGATCCATGGACTCAAATCTAAGCACCTATGTTCAAAGTTCTTATGACCCAGACTGACTTCCTTTCCACTGGCTTCATTTTCCATCACTTGCTTTTATTGATTTAGTGACACCTTCCCCTGCCTTTAGTTTCCTGAACCACTGACTGGAATGTTCTCTGGTGGTCTTTCCTATGCCTCTTCCTGCTTGCCATGAGTCTGTTAGCTTAAACGACTTCTTATTTAAGTAGGTATTTATTGTTTCCATCTCCCAGCAACATACTTTTTAGGAGGGCAGCACTTGTTTATCTTGATTGCCCCATCTAGAACTGGCACACACGAGGAATTCAATACCTATTTATAAAGTAAAGAATCCTACAAGAAGATCTTTGTGTATAACTTTCTTTCCCTCCCTTTGAGAATTTGTTTTAGATAAATAATCCAGCCAGAGGGAGATTGCTGGATGGAGGCCTACCCATGTATATTGGCTTAAAATGTATTGTCAAATTGCTCTACAAAGAAGAAATGTTGGCTTTCATTTCTTAGGCAACCTTTTGCATTCCAAATGCCAGGGGTAGAGATTTTTGTAATGTTGAGAAGGAAGGGAGAGCATGGGTTGGAAATTGGTGGGGTAATGGGAGTTGGGGGTGCAGGAAAAAGATGTTGCCGATGTTGGGGATGTTGTGTCAGAACTCTGAACAACTGTGGCATGGACCAATTAAATATGTTAAGGAGCCTTTCTCCCCTATACCTGTTAGTTGGAGCCTTCGATCCTGAGACTCCAATATGGCATGGATAGGGCCTCCAATTGGGCCTCCAACCCTGTATGAATAGAGCATGTAGGGGCCTCTTTATTGCAACAACTTTAACAACTTTAATTTCTTTTTTTTTTTTTTTTTTTTTTTTTTTTTTTTTTTTTTGGTTTTTGGGCCACACCCGGTAACGCTCAGGGGTTACTCCTGGCTATGCGCTCAGAAGTCGCTCCTGGCTTGGGGGGCCATATGGGACGCCGGGGGATCGAACCGCGGTCCGTCTCCTAGGCTAGCGCAGGTAAGGCAGGCACCTTACCTCCAGCGCCACCGCCCGGCCCCAACAACTTTAATTTCATGAACTACAAGTGCCTTGGAAGAGAAGAGAAGGGTTGATATGGGATTCAAGTATGTTTGAAATATTCTGGAAGCCACCTCAAGGAATTATGCATAAATACATACTAGAAAGTGTGATATGTTTTCCAAAAGACAAAAAAAAATGGAAGAAAATATTTATCTTGGGAAAAGAGGACCTGGGAATTAGTTGAAGAGGAGCTGGAGGTGTCTATGGCGCTGGACTAGCTCCAAGGCCTACTCTATTGTTTGAACACTCAGCGGCATCCTTGGTTCATTAGACTGGGCACCATTCTGAGGTGAAGACCCTTTGTGATCCCCTCCACTCAAAAAGAAGGTGGCAGTTTCAGGCTTGTTCAAAGGGTTCTCAGTTTTTACTGATAAAAAATGTAGGCACAATGGACACTTTAGGTGTCTTTTAAGCCTCCCCTTCCCTGTCCTCTGTTGATGTGTTGTGATGACCTGGATTGCACATACACTTGGTTATGGTACTTGACCATTGAGTTGTTGTGCATTAGGTTTCGCTGTTGCTGGGTCCTTTAGTTGTGATGTTTCTGCATATCTGAAGTTGCTCGTAAGGCCAGGGATGAGAGGCAGCAGAACAACCAGGTGCAGAGAGCACCACTGCCAGGTTTGTGCTTAGCATGTGTGGTCACATTGGGGAGCAAACTCATGGATTTACACGTGCAAGGCAGATGCTTTAGTCGTGTAACCATCTGTGGATGTAATATGTGGTCAAGGGAATATCCATGCTGAGTTTCAACAGGAACAAAAATCATATTTGTGTGACTTACAGGACACATTGCAAGTCCTGGACAGGTCCCCCTATGTGGCAGAATACAGACCTTTCAAAGAGTTGTCACTGTTACCACTCTATCTAGAGTTACCATTGCATTTCCAGGAAATATTTCTGTGGTGCAGGTTTAAACTCTAGTGAAGAAATACTATCTGTATCTTGCCTTAGTCTTAGCATGTTGGCTTTGACAGGGATGTAATGGTGTTTGGAAGTAGACTGGGCAGTATTTGGGCTGAAAGGGAGCATATGAGTTTGGTCTCTAACTATGTCCCTAAGTAGGCTGGGAAAATTGCAACCATTCTGTGTTTTAATCCTCTCTACCACCAAAAGGGGATGATAATCATTCTAGATTCTCATGAGATTCTTTTTTGTTTGTTTGTTTTGGGGCCACCCTCACCTGAGTGCAGAGCTGACTCCTGACTCTACACTCAGGGGACTATATGGCATGCTGGGATAGAACCTGGGTTGGCCACATGCAGGGCCAACAGCATACCTGCTATATCATCACTCCAGCCACTAAGATTCTTGATGTCAAATGGGAATCTACACACATGCTCTTTCCCAAGATCCTTTCCAAATGAACTGATTGCCAATGTTCTTTTGTAAAGCTCCATCTAAGAGAGGCTCAGGGATCTTGTGAGGGCAGGAATGAGCCCTCCTGATGCCCACTCTGGTGCGAGGGTTCCAGTACCAGCCTTCCAGGGGAACTTCAGGAAGGGATCTGTGCTGGGAAGAGGTGGGGGTGGAAAGGGATCTCTCTTGGGGTAATAGGAAGGGGAAGTCACGACTGAGAGCTTCTCAGTTTGCAGGGGAATCTGAAGTTGGGGGCCTTTGGGGGCTAAAGGTCCCCCTGCTGTCCTCCTTTCTTTCTCCATTTGCCTGTCATTGTGTGGTTGAAGCTGTGGAGCATAAAAGAACTGGCCTTGCCCGCTCACTTGGAAAGCAACACCAGGCTTTAATCATGGGTTTTCTGTTTCTGCTCTCTCTTTCAAGCAAAGACCATGTTTTTGTAAGATACTCCATTTCAGTGGGGCTATTCTTTCATGGCCAGCAAACAGTGTGGAGCAGTGGGTGTGGGAGGAGTTCCAATTTATTGCTTCTGGTGTCCGATAACCTGGGAAGGTGTGTTTGTGTCCATAACACCCAGGGTCATGTTATTCCAGAAAATGACAGCCCTTAAAATTGTTCTTTAATAAAGGCAAGTGCCACTCAATCCTAAGAAAAGTGAGGTTTCCAAATACAAGCAGCTGTGCATATTGAAAAAATGGGGGGTGGTGGTGAAGGGGAGCAGGTGGGAGAAGGAAGCTTTGATACCAGGAATCCAAATTCCTTCCCAGTTGACTTCAGGCTACTTCACAGCCATTTAGGAAGATGTCTTCAGCAAAGTCATCTAAGTTAGCTAAAAATGCTTGGCAAGATGGACACTGTGTATCCGTGGGCCAATATTCAATCCATGTGGAGGAATCTAAAGGGTAGATATACCTGTGAAGAAAAGATGAAAGCTGAGTATTTGTCTGATGTATCTAAATAGTGAGATACTGAGTTAATGGTCTCGCTCAGAAGTCAGCCTGTTCAGGTGCCCAGAAATCAGCATCACCCGAAACTTTGAGACCCACACACTTCTGGCAATTCATGAAGCCACTTTGCGTTTCTCCATTAAAGGCAGGGATAGCATCAGATTCAATGTTTATTTTTTTAAGAAGTGGATAATGAATGAAATGCCTAGCTTAAATTAAAATTCCTTCTTTTTCTTTTTGTTTTGGGATCACAGCTGGTGGTACTCAGGAGTTACTCCTGGCTCTGATATCAGGAATCACTCGTGGTAGGTTTGGGGGGCCGTAAGGGATCCAGGGATCAAACCTGAGTTGGCATGTGCAAGGCAAATGTTCTACCCATTGTACTATCACTTGGACCCCTATTTTTTTTTAACTTTATTTATTTATTGTTTGATTGGTTTCTGGGCCAGTGATTACTGCTGGCTCTGCATTCAGAAATTGCCCCTGGCAGGCTGGGGGACCATATGGGATGCTGGAGAATTGAATCAGGTCCCTCCTAGCAAGGCAAAAGCCCTACTGCTGTACTATCTTTCCAGCCCCTGGGTCCCTATTTGTTTCCCCCCCACTTTCTTCTACTTCTTTTTTTAAACGAACAGAACCAGCTGCAAATTGACAGAGGGAGACAAGGTGGCGTGAAGGGTTGGTCCAGTATCTTCCTTTCTTTTTCTCCAACTCACTGACCCAATAAAGCCTGTGGGGCTCTGTGACTTGCAAGCTTCTCTTTTAAGTGTGAGTTTTAACTCACTTGATTTATGCTCGTCCAGACCCTTTGGTGAGAAACATGGCATGCATTTAAGCATGCAGGACAGTCCATGTTAGAAGGAAAAGGCACAGACGCCAAAGTCTGGGTGACTTACTTGAAGCTGAAGTTGTGTTTGATCTGGAGAGCTTCCTTGCCCATAATCAAATACTGACTTCCTTTCTCCAAGTCAGCGTTAGCACAATTTGTCTTCTTAAGGAAGGTAATTTCAGAGGCTCTTTGCACAGCTGCTTCGCCTGAGAGACACACAGGTAAGCATCACGTTCAAGTGACTATAACTATGAGAAATCAGCATGCCAGTCTCTCAGGGTGATGTATTATTGAGTGGGATTCTATTTTGTTTTGTGTCACACCCAGCAATGCTCAGGGGTTGCTCATTCTGCACTCAGGAATTGCTCTAGGAGGTATTCAGGGGACCCTTTCGCATACCAGAGATTGAACCTGAGTTGGCCATGATAGTGACTGATGGTTCAAGGCAAGTACCTACCCATTGTACTATCTCTCTGGTCTCATAAGTGGAAATTCTCTTTTGGAAAATGATGGTGATTGGAGAGTGGTGGAGTCCCTCTGGGTAAGACGTAAGGAGGAGGAGAGGGAGGAGGAAGAGTCTGGCTGTGGGGTTAAACCAAGCTTTGCCACATCCTGGCTGTGAGGTCCTGAACCAGAGATCTATGCTGTCATTATAAGGAATCACTAATTTGAACAATGGTGTGATTCTCAACTCAAGCCTACCTGTTGAGCCATTCAATGCTCTTTATATGGAAAGTGCCTCCCTTGGCAGTGCTCAGGGCTTACTCCTGGCTCTGTGCTCAGAGACCATTCCTGGTGTTGCTTGCAAGAATATAGGAAGTACTGGGGATGGAAATGAGGTGAATCACATGCATCTCAAGGGCCTCATCCCTGTATTATCTCTCCAGCCTCTGCAGGGGTTTTTATAGATGTCTGATGGTACCATGTTCTTAAGTTCCTCAAACACTTTGTACATTGGCATCCTCTGCACTCCACCCCCTTAATAATGGCTAATCCCTAAAAGAGACCATTGACTCTAATGTTGAAGGATATCTTCCCATAATTTCATGTCTGTTTCAGATAGGACACATACAATTTATGATAGCCTTTTTCCCCTTTAAAAATGTATCTTCCAGTATAAGAGGGACACATATAGTGATCACATTCATTTGTGGGATATTAAAAATATGGTATGATAATGCCCAAAGGTAGTAGAAATGAGGGTGGGGAGAGTGCACTTAGGGCAGAGAATGGATCACTATGATGATAATAGTTGTAAATGATCACTCTGGACATGAAGTGGGTGCTGATAGGAGGTCAATAAATATACATAACAATATTGCAAACATTGCTGCATAAAAGGAAAAAAGGGAAAGAGAAAAGAGAGAGGGCGAGATGGAGAGAGAAAGAGGAGAGAAGGAGGGAGAGAGTGTCTGCTATTGAAGCAGGCTGGGATGAAGAATGACAGGAAATGAACACTGGTGAAGACATGGGTTTTGGAACATTATATGACTGAAATTCAACCATCAACAACATTTTAACTCTGGATCTCACAGTGATTCAATAAAAAGTATTTTTCCAGTAGAAAATATTTGACGAAGGGTAGAATTCTGAGGGTCTTAATTGAGTTGTGCTTAATGTACGGTCTGGCACACAATATGTAGTAGAATAACATCAATGTCGAGGGAAAGGAAAAACACATAAATCCTTACCAGCTTTGTAAACATCCAGGAGGGTTGCAGTGTACTTAACAAAAACGTTTTCCTCAGATGTGGATGTGATTTTTACTTTATAGGCTGGTGAAAAACAACAAACAATTCATGCTTAAACCTCTCGTGTCATGTTCAATAGAAGTCAGATCTTGTCAGACAAATGAGAAACAAATATGGCAAGCTGTTAGATGGTACGCTGAAGTATTCATTCCAAAAAGTCTTCACGAATGTTCTCTTTGGTTCCCTCATGCTGCTTAGAATTCTGCTTTAGCCTCTGGCTACCACATAGATCAGGCTGATTCAATCAAGAGCAATATTAGATGTTAAATTGACAAAACAAGCAAATGAATCTGGGTTAGATGTCCAGGTCTGATTCTAGGCCTTGAGAGCCAAGGGCTTGTGTCTGTGGAGACTCTTTGAAGATTCCCTTCCTTCTCTGCTTGGCCGCTGACAAAACCTTTATCTCTCAGACAATTCAGCCTCAAGGGTATCCCTTTCCCAGTCCGGGCTCCTCCTATACCTCCAGTGGCTTTGATCTTTGTTATTCTTAAACAGGATTCTGTTTTCTGACACATCTTTGCTTGGATTGGCAAACTATCTGACATGAACTGTTTCCAATCTTACTTACTCGTTATTCAGACATCAGTGTTTAATCTATGTGTATACGTATAAGCTCAGTTCTGGAATGATCTCCTTGGAAGGAGTCCATTCCTTCTGTGTTGTATAAAAAACTTTAAATTTATTTACTTATTATTTATATTGCGATTTTATTTTTTTGGCCATACCCAGCTGTGCTCAGAGGTTACTCCTTGTTCTGCACTCAGAAATTGCTCCCTGGCAGAATTGGGGGTACCATATGGGATTGCTGGGGATTGAACCCAGGTCTGTCCTGAGTCAAGTAAGCAGCATGCAAGATATTCATCCAACCTCCTGAGCTATCACTCTTTTTATTTTATCAGTGAGGCTGAAGTGAATGACATAAAAAGTTGGTCTAGTTTTAAAATCCCAGCTAGCTAAACATGTAGTGGAAAGAACGAATTCACTATGGCAGAACCCAGTGCTGTGTGAATGAATGACTAAAATAAATGTTAAAATGCCATAAATTTCAGACTCATCTAAGTCTTTATGAGGGACATAGTAATGAATCTCCAATGGGCCTAGGTAGAAAGAAGGAAATATTTAAATTTGCTCCCATTTTGCTGTTTCAATATCAACCTGAATAAAAGCAGTTATATCTTCTTGATAATAGTAAACTAAGTCCACATATTTTATTATCTATATTAAATAGGCTTCTGATATTTAAGAACTGGAACAGTTCTAGTATGAGGGAAATAAATCATGAGGTAACATTTTATTTAAATAACAAAGTAGGGGCAAAAGAGATAGTTCTAAGGCACCTTGTCTTATGTGTGGCCAACC
The DNA here is from genome assembly GCF_024139225.1 of Suncus etruscus. Taxonomy (NCBI): domain Eukaryota; kingdom Metazoa; phylum Chordata; class Mammalia; order Eulipotyphla; family Soricidae; genus Suncus; species Suncus etruscus. The sequence continues at coordinate 2,380,970 of NC_064852.1, read as the reverse complement.
TAGGTTTGATTCCTGGCACAGCATATGATCCCCAACACTGCACATGGTCCTAAATTCCACCAGGAATAATCCCTGAGCACAGCCAGGTGTAACCTAACCTTCAAATAAAAACAGCAAACAGCGAAGTGTTCTCTTCAGAATGCAATGCATTTTGAAAACTGCAGAGGCTTTTGAGTGAGTCAAGCAAATGCTCAGTGTATTTTTGTTTTGTCTTGTTTTGGAGGTCATATCTGTCAGTACTCAGAGGTAACTTCTGATGATGCTCAGGGGGTCTGAACCAGGATTGACCACTTGAAGGGAAAGCACAATAAGCTTGTACTTTCTCTCTTTGGCCCCCCAAAATTTGGATAAAAAAAATCAATGAGATCTAAAATAAGGTTCAATGACTTAAAGTTCTTGCCTCACAAACATAAGACTTATTGATCAAATGATAGTGTTAAGGCAATCCTGACAGCTTTCGTGCTTGGTATCCCTGGGAAATAAAGGTCCAAGAAGATTGCCCAATGGTTTCAACAGGGCTTAGGGCAAGCACGAGGCCATGAGTGCATCTCTCCTTCTTCATACTCTGACATAATCCACACAGTCCCACTGTCTAGAATTTCCTGGTGATGGTAAAGATCAAAATGAATTAGAAGTCAAGAAGGACTACAAATTAGAGGCTGGAACAATAGAAGAGTAAATAGGGCATTTATTGCATGTGGCTGACTTGCTTCAATTCCCCTGCATCCCATGTGTTCCCTTGAGCACTGCCAGGAGTAATTCCTAGCACAGAGCCAGGAGTAACCTCTGAGCACTGCCAAGTGTGGCCTCAAAACAAAACAAAACAAAACAAAACAAGGAAAAAAGAAAAAGAAAAGGTTACAAATAATTTAAATTTAATTCTGGTGGCTGTATTTCACTAAAGAGAATTCAGTGTAATATAATGGAAACAATACTGGAGACCAGGATGCATTCTCACTTTGCTTATTTATTTCCTATTAGATATGGAGCAAATATTTAATTTCCCTAAACCCAAATCTCTTCACTGGTTTAAAGGTATGACTCTGCTACTTAGAAAGAGACTTAAAGAACTTCAGTGAGAAATGCTATATGAAAGTAAGAGAGTGCAGAATCAAACGATTTTATTCATTATATGTTTATAGAGAGAACTCTATGATTTAGAAAAGATTGAGACAAATTACTGTACATTCACTCTCTAAAATAAAACTACAAATGAACATTGGGTTTCTGTGGAAAGAAAATAAAGGAGTAAATTCTCAGAGGGGAAAATATCAATGTAGTTGCACTTAGAGTTCTTGATTTATTCTGAGTTCTCGATTCTAGAAGTGGGCTCTTCATTGTAAATACGGAGAGTTTCAAACATGGATTGTGATTCTGCACTTATTAAAAATTGTTTAGTCTTGCTATTTTAATCCTATCCTTGAGGACATTTGGGAAAAACAAAACCCCAGAAATTATCTTTATGAGAGTCTCAACTCAATCAACTGAAAGAATACAGTACCAAAATCTTACTTATTGTGGGCTCAATTTTTTTCTTTAAATAGCAACCAGATACAAAGAATCTCTGGGAGTGAGTTTTTTCTTAATTAGGTGTGCATGTTACTCCCATCATTTATTAAGAATAAAAATCTCATTTATGTACTGAAAAATAGATAACTTTGAAAGTCAATGATATTTTCCTTCCAGAGAACACAATGACTATGGTGTCCATATAGTCATTCATGTCACTTGGTTGATTTTCCAAACTGATCACATATTCAGAACACTTCATATACAATGAATGTGCATTACACTTACCATATGCAATCTCTGGTTTACAAGCAGCTTCTTTCCTAGTTTCCGGGGAGATGGTCAGATCCAATTGTGCCTGCATTTGCCCACAATCAGCTGTGTGTTTGAGAAAAAATAACTGAAATTAGGATCTTGTAAGGAAGCAGACACTGGGAGTAAGCAGTTTTTTAGAGCTCCAAGACAGTGCAGTATAGCCTTACAACAACAGGTACATAAGACTTTCTTTTAAAGAAATTATGTATAAAGTAAACCAAGGCATAACAAACAAAACCAAATCTTGCACAGATAACTCTGTTGAAATATAAAGGATTCTAAGCTAAATGCCCTTGAAGAATTGATGGATAAAGAAAAATCAGCCAATTATATCAATAGGGTTACTACTTAGTAACTTAATAGTATTCAGAATGACAAAAGTCAAAAAAGAAACAGAATATTGAAAGAAGCAACATCAGTAAAGGAACTTATATGCTAAGAAAAGCCCATAGGGGGCCGGGCGGTGGCGCTAAAGGTAAGGTGCCTGCCTTGCCTGCGCTAGCCTTGGACGGACCGCGGTTCGATCCCCCGGTGTCCCATATGGTCCCCCAAGCCAGGAGCAACTTCTGAGCGCATAGCCAGGAGTAACCCCTGAGCGTTACCGGGTGTGGCCCAAAAACCAAAAAATAAAAAAAAAAAAGAAAAGCCCATAGATTTACCAAGTAAGTCTTTATCAGATTTATCAATTAATTTATCAGATTTAAATAAATAAATATGAACCAGAAGACAATGGTGAAATATAGTACAAAAATTAAATAAAATGAACACCTACCAAGAATACTTTATCCAACTAGATTATCATTCAGATTTGAAAAAAACAATACAGAACTTCAGGGACAGGCAACGGTCTAGGGAATTCATAACCTTTCATTTCTCTTTCTTTGTTTTTTTTTATTTTCATTTTAGGACTATTCTTGGCGATGCTTAGTGCTCTGCAGTAAAGAATGACTCCTGATTGGTGCTGGGGGGTGTGTGTGCATATGTGGTGCCTATGACTGAACCCAGGTCAACCCTGCACAAAGCAAGCACCCTACTCATTGTACTACCCTGGGAATTCATAGCCTTAAAACCCTTAAAACCAATTTTCCAAGAAGTATTAAAGGATCTTCTTTAAAAGACAAGACAAGCTTCTCAATACTTTGCCATTGAGTATGGCATTCACTCATTGTTCTTATAGTTGTCCTCTAAAAAACCAAGAACAGTTTATTTATTGTTAACTTGCTAAAGGATTTTATACCTTTTCAATAATGAATTAATGTTTCATTTATATTAAATATTCTATGTCTGATCAGATGTTTTATTTTTGTTCTTTAAATATCCATAGAAATTTCATTACAATATTTTATTTATTAATACAGACACTTAAGATATATATGATAATAGTTTGCTAACATAAATCCAATATCCCTTTCCTTCGGTTAAAACACTTTTATATTTTTATAGGCTTACTCAGATTTCTTGCTTAAAATTTGCTTAATTTTTCTCACTCTTACTAAATTTTACACTTGTAGGATTTATCTGTTTTGTGTACTTTTAAAATGTATTAGCACATACTTATTCATAATAATTATACACCTATACAAGATAACTATATAAACAAATTATTATTTTATCAACTTATCATTAATTTATACCTTTGTGGACTTTCAGGAGTTTAATTTAGCTTAGTTTATTTTATTTACATGCTTATAGGAAGGAAGGAAAAACAGGTTCCAAAATCAGAACCTGGAGAGATGCGGGTCTGGAAACAAATGCCAACGCAGAAAATAATTCACAATCGTGTTTGTAATTAAGGTGTTTTAATAAAATATTTTTTTTAAAAAAGAAAAGAATCAACACAGTGAAAGAGGGTAAAAACAGGTTCAGGAATTCCAACAAGCAAGCCAGGAATTTCAATACACAAGCCTTAGCCTACAGGTAATTTAGTGGAGGAAGAAGGAGAATGCTCCCAGCTTTCCTGAGAACCAGGCTTTTTATTAGCAAGAATGAGACCACACCCTAGGGTGGAGAATGAATACTGAGTAAGGTGGAACCCAATAATCCAATACCAGCTCACACCCTGGGGTAGAGATCAAATAAAGAGTTGGGTAGAATCCAGTTAATCCAACACACCACCTCCACAATAAATAGAAAAGTTTTTGATATGGAATAAAAAGAGACATAATAAAGGAACAACTGATCAAAGTAATCATAAATGGAGATTTTGTCTATTGAGTGAGCTTCCTTGGAGACCTGAAAGAGGGCCTTAGAATACTGTGTGTGTGTGTGTGTGTGTATGTGTGTGTGTGTGTGTGTGTGTGTGTGTGTGTGTGTGTGGTGAGCTCTCTGGTGTGGTGTTGAAATGATGTAAGCAGGAAAAATATTGTCAACCTGTGCACTTCAATAACAATGGTTAAAGTAAAATAAATAAGTCCATAAAAAGATCAGATAAAAAATAGATTTCAACATCACATTACTCCTATGGTGTTTCTTTGCCTCTAGAAATTATCCCGCTGTTCAGGAGTAGCAGAGAAGTGGCTCTATAATATTCAAGAAATCTGCTGAGATCAAATGACAGGCTATCAAGCAAAAGCTCACCCAAATTAACCCTTGGTCATGAGGGTTGCCTTAAATAAGCACACAGTCCAAACATGCTAAATGCTTACCTTCTACACACTGGCATGTTGCTCCTTCACAGACTTTCTGAAGTTTGCTTTGGGCGACGCTATAAAACATGGTGCACCGTTTATCTGCAGCAATGAGAGTATGATTAGAAGTGATCACTAGTTAGATAGTGAGCCTCTCCAATATTATTATTTTGAGGATTGAGGGAGACACACCTAGTGATGCTCAGGGATTTCTGCTGGCTCTGTGCTCAGGAATCATTTTTGGCTGGGCTCAGAGGATATGTGAGGTGTTGAGGTTTTGATTCTGTCAGGACTGTGCAAAGAAAATGCCTTACCTGCTTATAAACTCTTTTGGTCATCTTTCATGGGGTTTTTGAGAAAGGCCTACTCTTCCTTCAACTCCAATTTTTAATAGCGTAGGCACAGGGAGGTGAAATAATCTATTACCTGCCTTGGTATGGATTCTTTTACTTTTCAAATGTTCTAACCTTACTTACCAACTTATTTGTTTAAAATTCAACTGCCCAATTCTAGAATGAAAATATTTGGTGCTTTTGCAAATGTGAGGAGATATATTACATTACAATAAAGTATGAAAGAATTAAAATGATTTAATCCAGAGAAGAGAAGCCTGTTCATATGCACATACCTAACAGCATAGCAGATTTATCAAAACTAAAATATTTATATATATGATATATATCAAAGGAAAAGGGCATACATATTCTTGTGATATCAGAAGATAGAATGAATAGATGTTAGAGTTTGCCACTTACAATTAATAAATAATTTAATAAAGTAGTTAAATTTAATAAATTTAACAAACTATTTAAACTAATAAATTAGAAATTTATTTCTAATGAGTAGCCATTTTCAAAGTGAGGAGTCTTTTGTAAATCAAAGAGATCTTCATTTTATATTTTCAACAGTGGCTAAATGATCAAATGTGGGGTTATTTTTTCAGCAAACATTCATTGATACTTATACACAGAGACACAAGTATGGAAATATTCTGCCTGGAATTGTTGAGAGAGAAATGCAAATGAGTAATTAAAATGTGAAAATTGTTATAATCGAGCCACTATAAAATGACGTGATGAGAATATGGATGAAGCAGAAGTGGATTCTGGGAGAGTAAAGAAAGAGTAGGGTGTAACTCCACCCTGGGTTTGCAGGTGACCACCTGCAAAACCCGCCCATTTCTGGGAGGCGTCATGGGCGGATTTCACCTGCTAGAACCCTCCCATTTCCTGGGAGGGGTCTGGGAAAAGGTTACATAAGGCCTTTGACCAAGGGGATTAGGTCCTTTTGCCAGCATGAAGAGGTATGAGGAAGAGACATGGCTGGACAAGTTAAGATGCAGGGCAAGCTAAGGATAGCATGCATAAATGGTTGAGATTGACCACACGTGTGGTGGATAGGGTATGAATAAAACTGATACTTCCTAATACCTGTCTCTGAATGAGTCTGATTCCACCGTTCACCTAAACCTGGGACCCGCCAGCTGAATGGGGGTTGCGGAGCCACGTGGCCTGGGATGGCAGAGAAAGGCCTCCATCTCCATCCGCCATCCAAGATTAATAAGGGATATAATTCTACAGCAGGGTAAGTGAACTTCTCTATAAATAGAAACAATGAAGACTGAAAATCAACAAGAGATAAGCTTGAGGCAAATAATTTTAATGTTGGGAGCAATTTAAGCTAATTTATAAAAATAAATGAGTGAGGACCAGGAAGGTGAAATGATTTGCTCCAAATGTCTTGTAATAGCCTTCATGGAGCCCCCAAGAGAGGCAATATGTAAAATTTACAGGCCATGTGTGAATATAAAGTGGTAATCTAAAAGGTTAGTGTAAGTTGATTACCTGGTCTGTGGTATTCATATACTGTGAATGTAGCAGGATTTAGAAAGCTAACTTCAAAAAGTTCAAATACCCGAAATCGAACACAGAGAAAATCTTTGGAGGGAATCTGTTGGAAAAATCCAAGATTCAAGTTAATGGGAGAGAAGAAACTCAGAGCAAAACATTGAGTCTGTCAATTTTGAACAGCTATAGTAAGGAAGAAATGATTGGAGGTGGTGCTTACCGAATCCAGTTGCAGAATGACATGGCCATCTTGGATCTGGTAATCATTGGCTAGTTGGTCCACTCTTTCCACTAGCTGAGGAAAAAAAGAAGAAAGTTCGAATTTAATTTCATGGTCTTTTGTTTAAATCTATCTGCTTAAGACTTTCTATTCAAAGATGCTGAAGAGTAACTCTTTCTCTTAGTATATCTTGAAGCACGTTATCACATCTATTCATATTTTCAGAATGGGAATGCATAAGCCCTTTCCTTCACTTCACTTGTAAAAATCATGACGTAGATTGTCCTTTTAAAAGGATGATTCCAGGTGATTTGATGACAGTGATACATTAGAAGAAAAGAAGATAGCTTTGTTTGTAAGGTAATACAGGAAAGAAAAACAATATTCAGAATAATATTTAAAATAGAATATTTACATTTCTTAAGTCATCTGAGTTTGCACTGATCCCAGTAGGCAAAGAGATATCCATCACTGCATGGGAGGACCCAGAGGATGATTCTTCTTGGCTGTACTTGTAGCTAGAATAAGTCAGAGATAGAGGGTGGAATAAACAAAAGGGCTTTTAAACAAAAAGTTCTTTTCATTAGAAGTTAATCAGACAGGTGGTGGTCATGGTGGAAATGGGTTGGCAATGATTGTTGAGAAGAAATAAAATCAAGATGGCATTAGAAGTAGTTACTCTGCCACTAGCCCTAAAACAGCTAAGCTTTATGGCCAGGCCCACTTTGTGGATACAGGGATAGAGTCCTGATAAGACTATTAGGATTCACTGTTGGCTCCGATGAAGTTTATTCCTATAGGAGAGGAGAAAGACAAAAGGTGGTGACAAGGACATGAAGGAAGACCACCAAAAGTTCAAAGCTCTTCCTCCTTGACAGTACCCTGACCAATTCTTATGTCCACAGAAAAGTCCAGGTCAAGGTAATCTGAAACACTCCAAAACTAGGACCTGGAGAGACACAGGTCTGGAACCAAACATCGACCAGGAAATAATCCACATAGTGAAAGGGTACAAGAACAGGATTAGGAATTCCACCACTCAAGCCAGAAATCCCACCACACAAGCCTTCTGCTCCTAAGAAGGAAAGCAGCTTAGTGGAGGAAGACCAAAGAATGAACCCCTGCCTTTCTGAAAGCTGGGCTTTTATTAGCAAGAATAAGACCACACCCTAGGGTGGAGAAGGAATATCAAGTAGGGAGGGATCAGGTAATCCCATCACCAGATCACACCCTAGGGTGGTATATGAATACTGAGTAGGGTAGGACCCAGTAATTCAACAAATCTCCATATACAACTCAGTCCTAAAAGCCATTCAGGGCTCTCTCTGCTTCTGAAGAAGCATGTATTGTCTCTTGATCTTATTATTATCTTTTTCTTCCTGGTCATCTCTAAGTAAAACTGTTTTACTCCACTATTCATCCACTCCTGAAATAATTTTCTGGGAGGGAAAGGCGACAAACCCAGAAAGCCTGTGTAAGATTTAGGACCGACTTTCCTTTCCTGTGACTTTCCTTTCCTCATTCTAGCCTGAGTCCAGAAACCCCTAGAAATCAGGTGGTAGGGATCAACTCCTACAGATGCAGCTTGATAGCTGCATGGTGGGAAAAGTAAGAGGTGACATCTGTATCGTGTATTGGCTTATCACAGACTTTCATCAGTTTCAGAATTCCTGGGCACTACTGGGGTGACCTAGGTAGGTAGAGAGGGAAGTGACAGATGCCCATCTTAGACCACCATCTCTCTCTTTACACTTCACATAAATCACCTGCAGCAGTAGGTTTAAAGTTTTCTATGTGGGCGTGCAGTCTTTTTACGATAGGCACTTTGGGATATTAGAAACTTTGAATTGTGTGAGACCAGAATTAGCTATTTCAATTCTTTTTTTGTTTTTGTTTCTGAGCCACACTTGGTGGCGCTCAAGGGTTACTCCTGGCTCCCGTGCTCAGAAATCACTCCTGGCAGACTCGGAGGACCATATGGGATTCTAGGGATTGAACTTGAGTCCATCTTGGATCATCTGTTAAGGCAAATGCCTTAACCACTGTGCAATCACTCTGGCCCTATTTCAATTCTTTACCCTCTTAACCGGTCATCTCAATGGACCACCATTCTGGAGATGAAAGAAGGGACAGAAGTCATTCAGTGTAAGATCATGGTTAATGAGTTGCAGAGATGGAGAGTGAGCTGTCAATGTCACATGATTCTTTCATGTCAGAGCTAGGGAGTCTCTTGATCTCATTCTAGTTATTTTTTTAAATGGAGCATGTTCAAAGAAAAAATTAGTTATGGTTTTAAGAGAAACTCAATAAATACGTACAAAAAGACTATAGGAAATATACTAAAACACTAGCAACTGTTTTCTTTGGATGTGAAATTTAAATGGATTTTTCCATGTTTCACTATGAAAAAAATTCCACAATAGTTTAAACATATTTTTTTAAGATTAAACTTCCTCTAGGAATTATACTTAGGAAAAACTCAGGAGAAAAGCAAAAGGTGTAAAAATTGGTGTTATTTTTTTCCCGGTAAGAGGAAAAAATTACTCTCTAAAGGGGAAAAGTAGGAAATAAGATTTTTATCCAAGTTCTACTGAGAAATTTCCATATATCACTTTTCTTTTTAGAGCTCATTTTCTCACTTGTAAAGTTAACGGAAGAAGCTAAACTTGTGTTTTAAAAAAGTTACAGGCAGACAGATAAAAGAAACCTGGTAATAAATTTTGGGGAAATAATAAGATTTAGAAAGAAATCACCTAGCCCTGAGGTGGCTTAAAGGTATGAGGGATATAATCATCTGAGGTGCAAACCTTGAGCTCTTTAGACTTGGAAAAACTGAGGTACTGCCATCAAGTTCAAGAATTTCCCTGTGCCAACATCTAGATTTACTTTTATGTATTCGGAGAACTCCAGGCCAAGACAATTTAGAAGAATTATATTCAATTTTTATCCTAAAATTAATTCTCTGCTTTCTTGCCTCTGGATGAACCAATGTTTTTTATTTATTTATTTATTTATTTTGATTAACCCGATGATGCTCAGGGGTTACTCCTGGCTATGTGCTCAGAAATCACTCCTGGCTTGGGGGACCATATGGGACACTGGGAATCGAACCACAGTCTGTCCTGGGTCAGCCGCATGCAAGGCAACTGCCCTACCACTGCACCATCACTCTGGCCCCCAATGGTTTTTTTTTTAATCAAGATTTCTCTGTGTGTCTCTCTGTCTCTGTTCATCTGTCTGTTTCTCTCTCTTTCACAAACACACACACACACACACACACACACACACACACACACACTTTTCTAAGTAAGTTTCTTTAGCTAAAACTATGTTACTTCACTAGTCTCCTGAAATTCTTTTCTGAGAGGGAAGGTGACATTCTTGAGTCATCTGTGTGATATTAGACTGACTTTCTCTTCCTGCATTCCATTCCTCGCTCCAGTCTAAGTCCCACTGTTCTCCCCAGAATTGGGTTGTTTGATGGAGAGTAGTTCAGGTGACATGCAAAAGAGAGTGAGTGGCTCTCAGGAGGAGCTTGACAGCTGTCATATATGTTTGGTGGGATGTGAGCGGGCATTAGTAATGCATTGGAGCTTGGAAGAGACTTTGTCAGTCATGATCTAGGCCAGGCTTTTCCCCAGGGTGGTTGAAGCAAGTGGAGCAGAGATGTGGAATGCACTGTTTTCTTGAAGTGACTCCCTGGTTCACCCACAAGAAATATATCTAACCCCAAGGCTTTTTTTGGAGTCTTGGGGTGGTGGTGGTGGCGCTACTATGAAACAAAATGAAAGGCTTCCAAAGAGGACCAAGTTATGGGAATGGGGTGCTTTTGTGAAGGTGAACAATCAGAACAAAGCTTGCCGAGTCTAGATCAAAGGACGAAATCAAAAGACTGTTCATTCTGAGGGAGAAAAGAAATCGATCTCACCTAAAGGAAGGAGAGTACGAGAAATAGCAGGTATTTTGGTGTGACTGTGAAAGACAAAGTTTCCACACTCTAGCCTGTATTTCTGACTGAGCCATTTCTATATTTTTGACACTCCTGCAAATTCCTGGGCTTTTTGTAATGAGTGGAAAGTTAACAATTCTCCAAGATCATATATTCTGCTCCAGACTTGAGGATCACTAAGACTAAGACAGTGGATAATATCTAAGACTCATGGTCAAATAGATATCCCCCAAAGGCCCTAAGTTAACCAGACCATACTGTACAATCCTTATATTTTCTGTAAACATTCTGTAAACTTGATGATTAACAAAAGGACCCATTTTTTATATTTTAAAAAACCTACAAAATGAGTCATATTTAACTGAGTCCAACAAGTTCCTCCTCAACTGGGGAGTTTCTTTTTCTTTCCCTTTTACTTTCCAATAAATCTTTCCACTTCCAACTCTGAGTCTGAGTAGCTTTATTACTCAATATTTTTATTCTTGAAAAGATCCAAGAATCTGGGAAACATGGACCAATACAGAGAACAGCCTTCACCACTTCTACATCAATTGCAAATTAGCGAGAAGGATTGGATATCTTTGTTCCCTGATTGTGCCCACATAGAGCACAGATTAAGAAGGCGTTTTAGAGGGTTTGGATGCCATATTTACCACAATATTTAACGATATTGTGAGAGAGCAGGTTTTTAAAAATTATTAACCTATCATTCACCAAATCAATGATGTAGAACAGAACCAAAGACCAATGGAAACTACAAGATAGCTGTTGGGTACTTCCCTAATTGGAATGGTGCTCCAAGCCAGAAGCAGAGAAACTTTGCTCACAGATGCAAATACTCTTGTCAACAGGATGGAGAAGGACTCCAGAGCAGAGAAAGTCTTAAGAAAAGTGGCTGGAGCCATGATGACTGGTTGCCACAGCAACTCTTTCACCCAGGGAACTGAAACCTTTTCAAAAAATGCCTTTGCTTGCTGCCAAAGCAATCTTCCCCAAAGACATTTTGTTCTGAATGAAATGAAATCTTTTTTCCCTTTTCTTTAACAGATTGGAAAAAAAAGAAAGCAACAAAGTTGTAAAGAAAAAAAAACACACCCAAAACCAACCCCCGCCCCCCGAAATATCCAACATCCAAGAACCAAAAGAGCGGGCTCACCTAGACACAGAACCTGTATGTTCATTTTTTTTTTTTTTTGTTAATCAGGAAAGAGAAACTTAGAAGCAAGGAATTTCTCATATAAATAAATACTACACAGTTACTTTTGGAATTTTTCCAACCAAACTTCAGTTTTAGAGCTCAAAGCAGACTGCACCTTTTGAACATTCTCCCCAGTTTTTTTTCACCCCCCTTTTCCATTTTCCCCAGTTGTGTACCAAAAGACAGAATAGTCAAATTAATGACTATTGTGTGTTAACAGTGTGGAATGAAGGTCTCCCTCTGGCAGGGAATTTGGATGAATGAGTTTTTGAAGTGCCTTTTTTACCTCTAGAGCAGAGCTGAGGAATAGCAGGACAGGTAGAAATTGAGATGCCATAGTTCAGAAGTGTGGCTTCACAGAAATACCTGGAAGGGCTAAGTGGGTTGGCTGAAGGTCATTTGAGCTACCATGGCTGAGACTCCCAGAGGTGCCCACTCACTTTCTCATACCCACTCCGGAGGCCTCTCTATTGGGTCTGTCATTGATTCGAGTTCTGCTCAGAATAAGTCTGCTCAGACCTCCCTGTCAAGTATGATGAATTCAGGAATGAGTGTAAAGTATTTAGGCCTTTCCTCCAAAGGAGAGTTGGAGGTGCAACGAAGAAGAAAGAAGTTGCTTGGTAAAGGGAGGTCTACTTGGGAGATGGCTGGGAATGAGGAAGGGTATTTGGGGTTCAGGAAGGCAGTGGAAATTGTGGGTTGGCTGGCTTGAGAAGAAATTCAAGGAATAGGGTGACTGGGATGGGGCCCCAACAGGACAGCAATGAGTGGGAAGGAGACAGTGGAAACCATATGCTGTTTCTTGGGGTTACCGCTACCTGTTGGAGGGTGTTTAGCATATTATTGAAAAGGATTAGGACTCCCAAATAGTTTTTATGAAGCTAACATCACCCTGACACGGAAACCTGAAAGAGATACTGCAAGAAAAGAAAATTACAGGCCAATATCCCTGATGAACACAGATGCAAAGTTCCTCAACAAAATCCTGGCAAATAGGATCCACTGCCTCATCAAGAAGATCATTCACAGGGCCGGCGATGTGGAGCTAGAGGCAAGGTGTCTGCCTTGCAAGTGCTAGCCAAGGAAGGACCGCGGCATCCCCATATGGTCCCCCCAAGCTAGGGGCAATTTCTGAGCGCTTAGCCTGAGCACAAACGGTGTAGCCCGAAAAACAAAATAAAACAAAACAAAAAAAGATCATTCACTACGACCAAGCAGGTTTCATCCCAGGAATGCAAGGATGGTTTAACATCGTAAATCAATCAACATAATACAATATATCAATAAGAGAAGAATTAGGCACTACTGTTTCCCAACTGTATCCATATAGAGCAAATATCGAACAGACTTCTTGGAGGTTTTTGTGTGCCATGTTTACCATAATATTAAAAAAAATATTGTGAGAGAAAAAGCTTTTAAAATTTTAAGCCTATCATTCACCAAATCAACAATGTAGAATGGGCCAGATTTCAGAGATGTGGGGTGATGTCTGTACTTCTGGGAAGAATTTACCAGGTTATTTTACTCCATCCAGGCCTAATTTTCTTTGTTTATAAATCAAGGAGATCCTTCAGTTCATTCCTGAAATACTTTATAGCTCTACTCTGTAAAAACAACTACTTGGGCTGTCTAAGTCATCCATCCTGAGATTTTAGGCACCATGGGATAGACACAAATGTCTGCAATTGAGAAAAAAGTTAAGGAGAAACCATAGCAAGGGCATTGAGGGAGAAGAGAAGCAGAGGACTGCTCTTTAGTCCTGCCTCTGCCACTAATGGATCCATTCCATGTGACCATAAAGAGAAACACACGTATTTCCAGAAACCTATATTTTAATATACATTTTTAAATAGTGATGTGGAATAATAATAGTAGAATAATGTCACTCATTCTCAGATGTTTATGTCATAATCCCTTTATATGTGATCATGTATCTTGGAAAATAGCAGACACGATGAGGTTGAGAATCTTATTTTTTGTTTTTGCCTTTTTTGGGGGGCCACACCTGGTGGTGCTCAGAGTTTACACCTAGCTCTATGCTTATAGGTAATCTTGATGGGACCATATGGGGTTCCAAGGATTAAATGTGGGTCAGCTGCATGCAAAGCAAATGTCCATTGGCTGTGCTATCATTTTGGCACCCAAGTTAAGGATCTTATAATGGGAAAATTATGTTGTATTATGTAGGTGAGACCAATCCTATCCACAGGTCTTTATAAATCAGGGGAAGAAGCAAGACAGTCAGAAAAGTGATAATGGAAATGGGTGGGGGAGAGGAGGAGAAGGGGGAAGAAGAAGAGGAAGAGGATGAGGATGAGGATGAAGAAGAAGAAAGAAGAGGTGCTACTGAGTTTGAAGATGAAAGAATGGTTGAGAATGGCTGAGATGCTGCTTAGTGAAAATGATTTTTCCTTTTTCTTTTTGGTTTTTGCCTTGCATGTTGGCCGACCCAGGTTAGATCCCTGGCATCCCTCATATTACCCCGAGCTTGCCAGAAGTAACTTTGGGACCAGAGCCAGGAGTCACCCCCGAGTGCTGCCAGGTTTGGCCCAAAAACCAAAAAGAAAAAAAATCACATTTTCTAAGCAGGATCTCAGCCATTTTCAATGCTGGGCTATCGCGTCGGCCCCTAAATATGATTTTTCTTAGCAAGAGAATAGGAACTGATCGACTCCCTTAGACACTCTTTTCCCCAATACTTGCATCACATCTCTGCCTTTCTAAGTCAGAAACAAAAATTAAAGTTATTCTGCTTAAATTAGAAGCAAGCCTAAAAATAGGAGGGAAACACTTTATGCAAACAAAAACAAAGCTGTTACTTATAATAAGTAGGTAGATATTGAGGAATGTCTATTATTATGCTTTGCATTTAAAAATCTGAGTGAGCCCATTTGTGTCTTCTGGCCATCTTAGAACCCAGAAAGTTGTGAGGAGATCATCACAAGCCAGAAGCAGGGTCTTGGCAGTCTTTGCTCACTCCCCTGGGTAGGAATGCCTCACCTTGCACATGCTACAATACGCTTGTAGTCCGGAAAGCCATCGTTTCTGTAGTTCGACCCTGGAACATACAACACACAGACAAGCAAATAAATGAAAAATAGAAGAAACTGTTGCTACTTTGCAATCTGTCAGAAGAGTCATTTATGACTCTCTGAAGGCAATAACTAATCATTTGGACTTCCCGTGTATGAAGTCTTTCAGCATCACACACACACACACACACACACACTTGTATTTTTTCTTTTTTTTTGGTTTTTGGGGTCACACCTAGCAGCGCTCAGGGGTTATTCCTGGCTCTGCACTCAGAAATCACTCCTGGTGGGGCCTGAGCAATAGCACAGTGGTAGGGCATTTGCCTTGCACACAGCTGACCCAGGATGTACCTCAGTTCAATCTCCAGCGTTCCTTATGGTCCCCTGAGTCAGGAGCAATTTCTGAGCAAAGAGCCAGGAGTAACCCCTGAGTATCACCGGGTGTGTCCCAAAAAGCAAAAAAAAAAAAAAAAAAATTACTCCTGGTACCATATGGAATTCCAGGGATAGAACCCTGGGCGGGTCTGTCTCAGGTTGGCCACATGCAAGGCAAACGCCCTACCAGTGTGTATTGCTCTGGCCCCCTAAATTTTTTTTAAAAGCAGAGGTCACACTGAGTGGTCCTGGGGGGCTATCAGAGAACCCTGATAGTTGCTTGGAGATTTCTAGGGCCACACCCAACAGTGCTTAAGGGATCAGGCAGTGGTGGGATTGGACTCAGAACCTCTTACATATCAGCCATGTAGTCCACCACTTTGAGCCACATCCTACTCCCACTTTTAGTGATTTTTTTTTCTGGGTGGTGGCACCACGCCCAGTGATACTCAGGGCTTACTCCTGTCTCTGTGCTCAGGGGGCACATTTGGTGGTGCTCAGGGTATCAACTGTGATGCTGAGGATCAAACCTCTGTGTGCTTGATGCAAAGCAGTGCCTTAACCTTTACTCTATCTCCCCAATCCCACTTTTGGTGATGTTTATTATGCCTATCTCAATTACACGTGCGGGAGGAAGAAAATGGAGGGGCATGGGTGGAGGGAAGGTTGCAGTGGTGAAGGGGGGGGTGTTCTTTTTTTCATAAATAAAACCCAACTACAAACATGTTTGTAATCATGGTGCTTAAATAAAGATATTATTTAAAACAATAAATGTAGATTCACAGACCTTCACCATCTCAGGAAATCTTAACCTTTAGATGATGGTTCTAATGATAACACATAAGTTTCTAAATGATAAACTTTGAATGAGCTAATAATTTAAGGAAGGAGTTTGGGAGAAAGGGCAGATGCTTGAGTCAACTGAAAAATGGAAAGTTTCCTCTAGGTACAGGTCTTTGAGTTACCAACAGAAGCTCCCTGGGAGGAGAGAGACACTTTGCATCCTAAGCTCAAGGTTTCCTGATGAACTGAATGGCAAGAATCAACCAGCTAGGAGAGGGTTAGGGAAGGTCATAGACAATAAACAAAGAAGCACCATGAAAATGTACTTGAAAACTAAGCTGGAAACTAAAGGGACATGTGCACTGGCCAAACCCTTGGAGTCCAGAAAGGCTGAGTCCAGAAGAAAAATATTAGGTTCCTGGAACAATGGTAGACCCAAAAGGAACAGAAATTCCACAGACATTTTAATGGTTTTACAGCCAGCTACGTTAAAAACAAGCAGCTAGTCACAACAGTTTTTTGATGACAAGTTTATAGACTTCAATGAATTATTCATTATTTATTGTCCCACTTCCAACTATTATTAAAGTTATCATGAGTATAAGAAGGGGCAGTAACATATACTCAGATGTCAGCCTGCCAAAAATTTAATAAAGTTTTTTTTCTGAGAAAACACATATTTTTCCCTAAAAGGGAAGCTCCCTCAGATATAATCCTGGCTTAGCCAAAATGATAGTGGATGTCCTGTTGATTTACCTTCCATGTCCTGGATTTCAATTTTCAGATGAAAGCTGCAAATTTCCTCTGAAGTACTGATTTTGTGAGCCACGGTTCTTACCTATGTTGGGCCAAAAATTCAAGAAGACACTACTTAAAATAGGACAATGCAAAGGGGATGATACTGCTGCAGTATTGCACCTATGAAAGGGGTGCCTAAGTACTATTACTATAACTCTGGGTAAATTATATTCTTGAAAGATCCATTTTTTCCCCCCAGAAGCTGAACTTTCTACTAAGTTTACATGTGGTTCAGAGTTGAGAAGCTCAAAGTGAGCAAAAATCAACCTCTATGGATCTAGTGGCAGAATTTCATCTAAATCTCTTGCAGTCAAAACTGAATAGCTTTCCCCAACCTCTCTATTCTGCTTGTACATTCTCTGTTTGGGAGAAAGCTCTCTAGTAATGCTTGAAGGCCGGGGGAACTCTTCTTATATTGGAACAGGTATATATCTGGATGCCTGGGATATACTTGGAGGTTCTGGGAAACCATTAGAGCATTCCTGATGATGTTAGGGTGGCATACCATGCCGGGGATCATATTCGGGACCTTGTATACACAAGGATGTTTGAGCTACTTTCCTGGACCTTCAGTTTAAACTGTCTAACTTTACATACTGTACTGTAGAATCCATGAATGTGGCTTTCTCCTAAACCATTTGAGCAAAGTGTTAAAGCAACAAATTATTGGTGTATGTATGTATGTAGGTATGCCTGCATGTATGTATGTATGTACGTGTATGGGAGAGATGCTGCCAGATTTAGATATATTGAGAGCACTAGAAGTGGCAGAAAATGGACGATTTATCCCAGGTTCCATGTGACTTTAGAAATAATCTTTGGGGGCCGGGTAGGTGGCGCTGGAGGTAAGGTGTCTGCCTTGCAAGCGCTAGCCAAGGAAGGACCGCGGTTCGATCCCCCGGCGTCCCATATGGTACCCCCAAGCCAGGGGCGATTTCTGAGCACATAGCCAGGAGTAACCCCTGAGCGTCAAACGGGTGTGGCCCAAAAACCAAAAAAAAAAAAAAAAAAAAAAAGAAATAATCTTTGGAGGAGTAAATGTATCAGACATGGACATAATAAAAATCAATAGAATGGTAGCTTATGCTCAGAATACATAGTTTGTTTTGTTTATCTGGCAGTTGTAAGTTATTCCAAGATGTTTTCTGCACAGGCTATGCCTAAAGTACAAGGCACATTAGTCCACATATATGTATTCATTTAAAATGCTGCTAGATAAATGAGATGTGGCTATTATTAAACATACAAGCCACGGGAAAATAGAAAATAAATGTATATTTATAGGAATAACATAAGACTTATATACCTAACTATACATAGTTATATATGTCTATGTATATATTATTTCCATAACATACACATTCGCAAAAGAAATTGTGAGGGAAGCTAAGATTGGAAAGAATGGCATAAAAGAATCTTTCTGAATTTATAGTTACCTAACCCAGATTTCTGTAACTTAGTAGCAAAATCTTTAACTTAATTTTATAGTAAGCCTCATAGTACATGCAGACACATAACTCCCAATTATTTTTATTACTCCTAAGAACTACTTACATGCACTGTGGCCAAGCCAGAGCTAAATCCTGTACTGACGACAAGATCATCATTGAGAGGCACCTGGAAGGGGGAGAGAGAAAAAATAACTTAGCTTAAAAAACTCCACTTAAGAGGCTGGAGAGATAGCATGGAGGTAAGGCATTTGCCTTTCATGCAGAAGGTCATTGGTTCGAATCCCAGCATCCCATATGGTCCCCCAAGCCTGCCAGGAGCGATTTCTGAGCATAGAGCCAGGAGTAACCCCTGAGCACTGCTGGGTGTGACCCAAAACCCCCAAAACAAACAAACAAACAAACAAACAAACAAACTCCATTTAAGGAGTTGGAGTGATGATAGATTGGGCAGAATACTTGCCTTGCATGTGCTAAACCCAGGTTGAATCCGGGGTGCCCTACATGGTCCTGAGCCTGACTAGGAGGGATTCCTAATACTGGTGATGGGATTTGTGTTAGGAAATTGTACAGCTGAAACTTAACTATGAATAAGTTTGTAAATCACCAAATCTCAAACAAACAAACAAACGTAATGCATTTAATATCAAAGTTTTGATATTTGAAGTTTTGTAAATCACCAAATCTCAAACAAACAAACAGAATGCATTTAATATTGAAGTTTTGGGGGCTCATATCTGCCAGCCTCCTCTCTCACCACTTTTGGAAGATTAAATTGACAAAGAAAGCATCTTCTACTATTTACATAGTAGACAATGAAAACTAACCCACCAGAGATCCCTTGTGGTCACATTTTACAATTACAGATATTTAAGATTAAGTTGGTTCATCATTGTCCTTTGTCATCTGAATAAATTTCTTTCAGTGACTAGTTTGGGATTCAGCACCCTAAGTGCTAAAGCAGGATATTCTCAGTAGCACTCAAGAAAAGACAACCTCGACATAGCTCGAAGGTGGGTGCCATCTGTTTTTGCTTGGCTTACTTTACTCCTAACACTCTTCTCCAAGCTATTATTTCCTCCTCTTTCCACCAGTTTCTATTGATGAAAATCTGCCTGCCAAATCCTTAGGTACAGCTTTTTTGCTCTTCCCTCTGCCAGTTGGGAAATGAAGATACTAAGGAGTTGTTCTTCCTTCCAGAAAAATGATCAGACAAATATTTCTTAATTTTTGGAGAAAGTTTGGGGGAAAATCCTATTGAGCAAGGGACCGGAAGTGTGAGTTCTGAGCTTAGTCCAAGGCTGCAGGCTGTTTTTCTCTTTACTCAGCTCATTAATTCAAAAGGAAATTACTTCCTCCAAATTTTATTAATAAAGGTAAGTAAATTAGTCAACTCTCATTTTCTACCTGATGGAAAGAAGCTGCAGCTGCATTTTCTGGCAAGTAAATGCATTAGCTACTGCTTGAGCAGAGGCTCATGAAAATCAATTTGGAAAATTTTGGACACTGGGCCTGCCTCTTCCGGCCACCCTTGTCCTCTCCCACCCCCATGGCTCATTCTTCCCCTAAGTTACTATAATTAAGCATAGATATGTTGAAGACAGGGAATCCTGTACAAATGAGCAGGACCTGACAGGGCTCAGGGCTCACTCTTGATTGTGCATTCAGGGATCATTCCTGACAGGCTCCAAGTATCAAATGGGGTTCTGAGGATTGAACTTGGGTGTGCTGTGTGCAAGGCCAATGCCCTATACATGGTACTACTGCTTTGATCCCCCCACTCCTCACTTATGTAGTACATTAAAAAGGGTGCTGGGCTTTCCAGAAGATTGACTTTGACAACAAAAGAAAGACCTTGGGGTAGGACAGCAAACATTTTCTGAGCCTGTAGTCAGTCTTAAGATAGTATCCTTCATAGGTGGAAACACCCTGTATCTCTTAGGCCAAGGAAATTTCTTTTCTAATTTCCCCAAAGTTTACTGTGCCTATGCAAAAATCAACCAACCAACCAAACAAAAAAAACTTGCCACATCTGCCCCTCCCCTTGTTTATGTTTCTTCTTTGTTTTTGTTTACATGGAACACTTGAATTTGAATTTTTTTCTCTGCCTCATATTCCTATAACTTTCTACAAATAGAGAAAAGAAAGAAAAATAAGAAAAAAGAAAGAGGGGCCGGGCGGTGGCGCTGGAGGTAAGGTGCCTGCCTTGCCTGCGCTAGCCTAGGACGGACCGCGGTTCGATCCCCCGGTGTCCCATATGGTCCCCTAAGAAGCCAGGAGCAACTTCTGAGCGCATAGCCAGGAGTAACCCCTGAGCGTCACAGGGTGTGGCCCAAAAACCAAAAAAAAAAAAAAAAAAAAAAAAAAAAAAAAAAAAAAAAGAAAGAAAAAAATAAGTGGATGGGACTCAGAGGGGTCAACTGGTCTCAGGAACATTGAGTAAAAAAAAAAGTCAGATCTAAATACCCAAGCCAAAGTCAATGACAACAGAATCAAGAGACCCAAACTTCAACAAGCTAAACACAAAAGGGACCTGTTCCACTGGTAGTCCTGAGGGCTAGAGGTGGAGGTATGGGATTCATGCTGGGAACTATGGTGGAGGGAGGTCAGCTCTGGTGGTGGGAAGGGCTGTAACTCACTGTCACTATGTGCCTGCAATACAACTGGGAAAGACTTGGAATTCACAATGGTCTCAATAAAATAAAATAAAAAAGGTGCTGGGCTATGAGAGCCGAAGTGAAGGTATAGCTGGTAGGGTGTTTGTCTTGCATGCGGCCAATTTGGGTTCAATCTCAAGTACCCTATCTGGTTCCCCAAACTTTCCTAGGTGACTGAGTGGGAGAGACGCTGCAGCAATTTTTAAACTAGGATTTTGAGTTTCCAAGATCTGGAAATCAGGGTATAATTTTTATATTTCAATTTTAGGCTATACCTGGTGTTATTCAGGATTTATTCCTGCCTCTGCACTCAGAGATCACTCCTGATAGGGTCAGGGGAAGATATGGGGTAGTGAGTACTGAACCTGGATTAGCTGGATACAAAGCAAGTGCCTTATCCACTGTACTATATCTCTGACTCATTATTTAGATTTTGCATTTTTCTTTCAAAAAATTAACAAAATTTTTAATTAAATTACCATGAGATACATAATTATAAAGCTGTTCATGACTGAACTTCAGTTCTACAATGTTCTACCACTCATCCCTTCACCAGAACTCATTTCCCACCAGTTTATACAATGTTCCCAGTTTTCTTTTCATACCCTTTCTCACTCTCCCAGACTCTATGGCAAATATTTTTTCTTCTTCTCTCTCTTCTATTATTTCCTTATAGACACTGTGATTTACAATATTAACCCCATTAGCATCCAATTCTTTTCCAGAGTGGTCATTTCCAACTATCATTGTCACAGTGATCCCTTCTCTGCCCTAACTGCACTCTCCAACTCTTCCTGGCAAGTCCTTCTGGTCTTGTCTTTATTGTCTGGGTGTACAATATTTTTTATATCCCACAAATGATTGAAATAATTCTATGTCTGTCTCTCTCCCTTCTGACTCATACTCTCACCCAATATAATACTCTCCATATCCATTCATGTAATTCATTTGGATTTTTAAGTGTTGGAGCATTTATATTGTCTATATCTCTATCTCTATGTTATCTCTATCTATATACATATGTTTTCCAATATTGCCAGCTTGAAACTTTTGTATTTTTCCTCATGTCTATTTGCATTGCACAAACAGATTTGTGGAGAATATGGGCAGTATGGACTCCTGCCAGTTACTAGTCTATTTAAATATATTTTCAGATGGTATAAAATGGGTGAATTAGAAATAGATGTTTCAGCAGTTGTCTCCTCACATCCAGTTACTGATTGAGAACCTCATCATCCTCAACAGGTCATTTTCTTTGGGAAATTTTCATGGGTGGTCAAGAGTTTCACTTTAAGAAAATAGAAAGAGACAAGGGACAAGTGATTGAGGGGGACCAAACTGCTAATTCCAGTTAAATGACATTCTGAATATGTCACCCAGGCCAGATGGAAGCATCACAACTACCCTAACTTTTCCCTGACTCTCTCCCTGCACCCTTGTGCACGCTGTTCCCTATGTCTGGAATTTTCTTCACCTAATAAGTTAGTGAAATTTCTTCCAGATTTAATCAACTTCTGTGACTACCTTTGACAAATTCCTCTCTCCTTTCAGTCGGAGTTAAGGGGGCCCAAGTAATATCCTTCCATCTTCCCATGAAACTCATTTTCTGTTTAAATGACTGCCTTTCCCTCTATCCATAAGTTCTAAAACTCTTACTTTTGAACCCCAGTATCCAGATCCAAATAGATGTTCTGCTTAAAACCGGCAAGGTGCTCAACTATGTACTTATGATACATTTGAAAACAACAAACAAACAAACAGGGTCAAACAGATATTACAAAGGTCTCATTAGATTTAAAAATATAAAAAAGGTTTTCAATCACCTCTATTGGCCTCCCAAGGAAATTCTTCTTTGTCATCTTATAAGAGTGGATGTCACCTTTGTTCTTGTAGTAGACTTTGATATCCATATTTAAGTCCAGTTGTTTAGCCAGGAGTGAATATTCTGTCAGGCCCTCAATTGCATTGATTGTATCCTATCAGCAATCAGCAAGGCAGAGAAATAGGCTTAGCTCATTTTATACAGATGCTGCTCACAAATATCCCTTCTCATGACACTTTAGGTGACTGGAGGGTTCAGTCCCAAGTAGAAATGAAAGAAAGCCCTGCTCCCCAATGCCTCTCTTCGACAAGAACATTACTGTTAGCAAGGATGCGGAGGAATCCACATAGATTCGAGGCTCCCTATAGAACAAGAGTATGTCAAAAATGCCCTTTGCACGTCTATGTTTATTGCTGTGCTATTTACAATAGCAAGAATCTGGAAACAATCCAGATGCTCGACAACAGATGAATGGCTAAAGAAATTATGGTACATCTACACAATGGAATATTATGCAGCCATCAGGAAAAATGAAGTCATGAAATTTTCCTATACATGGATGAACATGAAAACTATTATGCTGAGTGAAATGAGTCAGAGAGAGAGAGATAGACACAGATTAGTCTCACTCATCTGTGGGACTTATGATAAATAAAAGACAGTATTGTAATAATACCCAGAGACAATAGAGATGAGAGCTGGAAGGATGGGCTCACAATATGAAGCTTACCACATAGATTGGTGAGTGCAGTTAGAGAAATAACTACACCAATAACTATCATGATGACAATGGCAGTGAGTGAGAGCGGTAGAATGCCTGCTGAATACAGGCAGAGGGTGGGGGAGGAGGGAGTTGGGAGCATTGGTGGTGGCAAGATTGCACTGGTAAAGAGGGGTGTTCTTTTTATGACTGAAACCCAGCTACAAACATGTTTGTAATCATGGTGCTTAAATAAAGATATTATTGAAAACAAACAAACAAACAAGAATGTGTGCTCTTGGTGGAGCACCTTCAACCCCTTGTCTGAGGATCTTTTTTCATGTCTTTGTAAAATTTCTCCCAGTAAGGCATTAAGGTTCTCTCTCTTGGTGGACAAAAGCACGCAGGCCAATGAGTGTGCAATGGTAGGCAGTAAGTACAAGAACGTGTTCAAGTGTCAGAATAATCAAGAACCATTTATTTACCTGGGTGGAATAAAAGCCGCCTCCGTACCTCTGCTCTTCCGATAGCCACTTGATGATCGGGCTAACATAATTCATCTCTTTTAACCGTAGGCTGGTGAGTAAAGCATACGCAGTGGTTTCTACCATCTGGGCTGTGCCACTGGTAGGGGCAGAGCTGTCCTGCCCACGACCATCCCTCCAAAACCGGTAAATGGGGGTCGGACTACCTGGACATCAAACAAATCAGTTCCATGAATAGTATTATAAATATGAACTTTGGGCTTGAGAGAGAGACGTAGGAGCAAAAATACGGTGCTTGCCATGCCAGCTGCTGATCCCCATTTGATCCCTGGCATAGCAGATGGCCAACTGAGTTCTGCTCTGGGTCACACCTGAGCACAGAGTCAGGAGCAGCCACTGAGCATGGCTGCATGTGCTTATTTTCTCTTTCCTAACAAAATATAAACCAAACATAATCATTGCAGCAGGCTTTGAGAAGTTTCTTCTGGCTTCTAGAAGTTTCTTAGGCTTTATTAAGTATTGAATTGTAATTTCTATCTATCTTTCTTTTTTTTTTGTGTGTGTGTGTGACACTCCCAGCTCTGCTCAGGACTTCATCCTGACTCGGCTATGCTTTTATGCTGTATTATCTCTTCTACTCAATATTCTTGGTCTTTAAGACAAATAGTATAACTTAATAGTCAACTGATATATAATAAGATGGGTCACATAATCCATTGTTGGGAATCTTCTACCAATTTCTCTACTTTTGCAGTAGCCATCCTATCCAAAATTGTCATAATTTTATCATATATTTTCCTGTTTCATTTTTCTTATCAGGCCTCACGATCTATTCACTGTAGGCAATGTTCTTATTTATTAGTTTGACTCATTCTTTTACCAGAATATGTTGGCTTCAGACCTGAATTATGTGTATATATTTATATCTAGGAGGTACTGAATAAATATTTATTGAACTAAGAAATGAATAGATAGGCACCAAGTGAAGGAATAAATGCACAAATGAAATCCATTGGTACATTGTGTTGTGATGGTTTGTTCCTACAGCCGGGACTGTATCTTAATCAACTGTGCAGGTTACCAGAATTAGCAAGTGCTGTATGGTTAGTAGGTGTTCATCAACTAAACTTATGGAACGAGTCCTACCTTTTACCAAAGCCTTCTTCTTCAGGGCTGAAACAATGGAACGAAATTGTGGGTGGGTTTTGTCCCCCAGAGAAAGAGCATATGCAGCAATGGCCAGGGTAAAGGTGCTCTGAGCCGAGAGGGCATTGGAGAGCAGGAAGTTATCAGCTTCCGTTAGAGCTGTGTTGATTTTCTGGAGACAAGAGCAGAAGATACTTGAATTTCTTTCTAGAATACCCACCTATTCATTTATAGGAATTCCTTCAGGTCACACCATACTGGGATGGTACAAAATAAATAAAGGGACAAAAAGAAAAAAACCTTTGAGGAAAGGTTGATATCTTGCTGAAGCAAATCTTTCCAGGAAGAAATGGTGGAATCTCAATAGGGAAAATTTGGTCATCCAAGTTAAGTCGTGGTCTCTGAATTTTCCTCCCCCAAAATCCTTTAGAGGACTTTTCTCTTTAGTTTCATCTTCCTTCATCAGCCCTTGCCTCCCAAGAAAAGGAAGCACCTATCATAGAAACAGCTTTCATCATTTCCTCCTCTGAAAAACTGAGATAACTCATATTTTCAAAGGAAGCTCAAATAAATCAGAAGGGGTGTGTGTGTCAATTTTCCAAGTGCTTTTTTGATTCTAAGTATTCTTGGGATAACAGTCATTATTCTGTCCAGAGACCATTGGAATATTTATTTTGGACAAATGTTATAGGAGGAGTCATGGTACAATACTGCTCATATCTTGTCTCATTTCCATCTTTTCTGGCTCCATTAGTGTCTCACTCTTGTACCAAGAGGGGCCAAGCAATTGTCTGGACCCTTGGGAACTTGTATTTCTTGATGAGAGTTGTGGAATATAAACAGTTCTTGAAACAGGCTAAAATATTATTATTTTTTTGGAGGGTGAATCATACAAATCTCTTTAGGATTGTTAATTTCTGTTTTTTTTGTATTGAAATACAAGAGTAATTTACTCCTGATATAAAAGAAGAAAGAATATTCAACCTCTGGAGCTCTGAGGAATCACATCAGGGAACTGTCTTTTCCCAGAGCATAGTATTTAATCTGTTCCCCAGGTGAATGGCCTAAGTTGACTTACTTCAGTGAATCTTTTCCATCCCACCCCTCCCTACTCAGCTTCCATGCAAATGCAAAAGCTCAACCTCAAAGAGCAAACATGCTCTGTGCCACCTCAGTAGTTTCAGGATATAGGGCCATCAAGTTAGGGTTAGGGTTATCCCCTTATAATAGAAGCCAGTTCAAGTCCTAGCTGCATAATTCAGTAGTTTTTCCTACCAGACGATGAACTGATATCTTTCTTACAGGTCTACATTTTCTTATGTCATTGAATAGGTCAGATTAGTAGATTTAACTTCAACCCTAGATCTGAAATGATTTGGTTCTGGAGTTACAATTATTTTTTTTAAGGTGGTAACCTTATCTACCATCCCTTTATGTAATATATATTACAGAGATAAATGATACTGTAGAAAGAGAAAAAGAGAAAATTCTTGAGAAAGAAGATTCTTGCTTACCATCAGGGGGCAAATATCAAAAGCTTTTCTAATTCCAATCACAACAAAGGCTGTAAGATATAAGGATTTCTCCCGGGCTTCTACAGGCAAGGTACTCTAAAATAATAAGCGATGTTTAAAAAAGAGAGTGAGATGGTTTTCTTTTAGTGAACAGGATGGATCTGAACTGCATTTTGAGCCTCATCTTCTCTTCACCTTTCCTCCCATGCTTAATTTAAACTGTTTCCCATGACATAAGTACTGGCTCTTTATTATCTGAAATTTATTATTATAATTTAGAATTATATTTCTAATACTCATGCTATAAATATGATTTATTATGATTATATATTATATTTATATAATACAGTAACATAATTTACATTTATATTTATTATAAATAATAAGAATATATTATAACATTATTATAAGTATATTAAATTATAAAATATGTTTTATAATATATTATAAATATATTGTAAAATAAATTGATTTATATATAAATAAATTATTATTGAACATCTCTCTCCTAATGTCCCAAGTTCCACTTTATGCCTTTCCACCAGATTTAAGGATACTTTCTTTTTCAACAACCTGTTAAAATGCCACCTGCTCTAGAAAGGTGCTGATTGGCTTGTGTTCTCTCATGTTTATCTTCTCTGAGGCAATGAAATTCTTTTTTTTTTTTTTTTTGTTGTGGTTTTTGGGTCACACCTGGCAGTGCTCAGGGGTTATTCCTGGCTCCAGGCTCAGAAATTGCTCCTGGCAGGCACAGGGGACCATATGGGACGCCGGGATTCAAACCGATGACCTCCTGCATGAAAGGCAAACACCTTACCTCCATGCTATCTCTCCGGCCCCTGAAATTCTAATAATGCTCCATGAAGGGTGCTCTCTTTACCTCTTCAGATTTGTCATGCCACTACTGTGCCAGTGATTTGAATGAGTCACCGTCTCCACTTCAAAAGGCCAGGCATCTCTTTTTTCTATCTGGTATTCTTCCTTGTGTCCCTCCTAGTTTCCAGGAGTCTGGTCATCTAATATTTTGAATTCTACCAAATTAGTTTGGTAGAATTCAATAAAGAATTCTCTGTTTTTAACACATAACACACAGTTGAAATGATTTATTTCATCTCTGATTTCTCTGTTATGTTGTAAGTTCTCTGATCTCAGTGAGAAACACTTTTGTTTCCTGCTCCAACTCCACTGTGTACCACTTTGTAAACATTCACTAAATGTTGATTGGCTGAACTAATGAACACACATATCTTACAGTTGCTAGTATTCATACTCTATCTTCCCATCAGTGAGTGCACTCCTTAGTGACTGGTCTCTCTTTTCCTCTCATCCTCCTTCAATGCAGCCATCTATGCCCTTGTATATTTGAGGGGAATGGTTGTTAAATGCATGTAGATAAATAGATGGAAAACTTTATCTTAAGGGAAAATTGTTAGATTATTTTATTCCTCAAAAAGCACCTAGATGATGTACTATATCTATAATCTGTAATAATAGTCTATAATATAACATATGTTATAGTTTTATAGTTATATATAACTACAATCTACTGTAAATACCTAGAGGATCTTATGAGAACAATGTAAGATAGATACCCACATTTGCCTGATACAAAGTGGATTGGATTGGAATGGGAAATCCCCACTCCAAAGCTATTAGGTCTGTGGGAAATTTTATAAGCAGTCGAAAAATTTGCAGTGACATTTTAGAAAGATGGTATAACTGCTTTGTGATTCAAGAATATAAATAGATTCTAGTCTCATACAGTTTCTTTTACTTTTAGAATAAAGTGATCGTAATATCCTATTCCTAACAGAGTCTAGTATAAATAGGGTACTTCCACCTTTCACAAAAACACTTTGAAGTTTTGACTTGTAAGAGGGTTATGATTTTCAGATATATTCCATACCACAGACACCTGGACAAGTTGGCACATTACATATATCCTAAGGATCTCCAGCACTCACTTTTCTGAAATACTAATGCCTGATTTACAAGGTTATCATCACTTCATCTGACTTATACAGACTTGTTTGAAGAGTAATGCAAGAGCATTCAAATTCTTTTCCAGATTAAAAAAGAAATTTCCTGGGGGCCGGTGAGGTGGCGCTAGAGGTAAGGTGTTTGCCTTGCAAGTGCTAGCCAACGAAGGACCGCGACTGAGGTTCGATCCCCCGGTGTTCCATATGGTCCCCCCCAAGCCAGGGCAATTTCTGAGCACTTAGCCAGGAGTACTCCTGAGCATCATATGGGTGTGGCCCAAAAAAACAAAAAAAAATTATTGTAGGAATAAATGTCTTTTCTCGAAAATGGGATTAGAAAGAACTCAAATTTGGAAATAAAATCATTGCAAAGCTGTCCATTCAGCTCTCTTACCTGTAATTTTATTGGTTGATATTGTGACTTCTCCTGGAAAGCTCCATTTCCTAGCTGGCATTTTTCAACCAACCACAATATAGAATTGCAAATTGAATTTTGATCCTGGTTGATGTAGTTATTTATTTGTCCAAGTACCCTTAAAACAAAGGCTGTCAACCTTTAAAACCAAATACATTAATATTCAGGCATTGCATCTCCTTCAGATGAAAACTTACAGGTTTCTTTATTCCCCATGCCACATGGTCTCCTGAGAAAATCCCAGACCCCCGAACACAGAGCAAGGGGTAGTCCCTGAGCACCCTCAATGTGTCACCCAAACAAAACAAAAGAATGTTAGGTGACTAAAGATGGTGCCATTGGTTATGTAGCTGTAGTGGAGATAAAGAATATGGCTGTGATCCCATTTGTTATTTGATTACATGTGAAAAATGAGAAGAACAGCATCACTCTGGGGGGAGTGAGGGACCCTACCCAGCAATGCCCATGCACTCAGGAACCAGTTTTAGCAGTGCTCGGGTTTGAGGAGACTATATGGGATGCCAGAAATTTAATCTGGGTTGGGTGATTGCAAGAAATGAAATAGAAATGTGTGAGCCAAGCCAAGAGCATATCTGGGAGTGAGAGTAAACAAGAAGGACTGATGACCAACAGCTCTTGTCCAACATCACTGTATTACCTCAACATCAGTCAAGCACAAGCCAGCCATAAAAGGGATCTCTCCCTTTAAGTAAGATCCTAACTATGATCTATAACCCCCCATCCCCAGGGAAGATGGGGTGGAGAGATGTTGGCAGTTAGAAGAGAGAGTTGAAGCAGCGATTGGATTGAACTGTTTTTACTCCTGGCTAAGGTTTTTCTTCTTGATTTGGAGACCTTTATCTATCTTTGGATGCAACTTTTTGGACTATTAATCCCCTTTACATTATATTCTTAATCCTTTTACTGGGCCCTCAATCTGACCTTACCCTGGTCCCAATCCCATCTCTCTCTTCCTCTTTCTCTCTCTTCTGGTCTAGAGTTTTGTCCTAAGTCCCTGGTCTTCTCTAATCAAAAGTATTGAGATATTTTGCCAATCTTGCCCACACAACACCAGCAACTTGGTCCCATCTCTGGTAGCTCAGCTATGACAAACAGTGGCAGTAGTGGCTGTTGATAGAGTTTAAATTAAAAAGGTACCATTTTAAATTGAACTGATGTAAGTGGGTCCGACCAAGAATGTACCCAGGAGGACAAAACAAACAGACGGTTGACTAACAGCAGCAGGAGTTGTTATGGGCTGTAGGTGGAGTTTGGACTGAAAAAGCACCATTTTAAATTGAACTGAGGTGTGAGTGTCCAGCCAAGAGCATGGAAACTCTGCTTTGCTCTGTGGCCATGCATTTCTTCTAGTCAAAAAGCCCCACCAGATGGGGGCAGAGCAATAGCACAGAGGTAAGGATTTTACTTTGCATGTGGCCAACACAGGACTAACCCTGGTTCTAATCCTGGCATCCCATATGTTCCCCTGAGCCTGCCTGAAGTGATTTCTGAGTGAAGACACTGTGGGTGTGACCAAAAAACAAACAAACAAACAAAAGCTCCACCAGAACACATAAAAAACAGAACCACACTACAAAGGCCACAATGGGAAAATGATGCAGAACCCCTCCAGACCTCACCACTGAAGATGTTAGCTTTGAAGGTCCAACCAACATCAACCATCTACAAAACCGCTCAGATCAGGACTTTAGAGAAGAAATGTTAAGGCTGTTCAAAGAATTCGAAGAAAACGTGGAATGAATAGCCCATAAGGCTCAAGAGTATATGAGAGCAGAAATGAGAAAACTTGAAACAGAAATATTAGGGCTAAAAAAAGCTGAAATGAAAACCTTACTGGAAAGCCTCACCAGCAGAATAACAGCTGTTGAAGACAGAATAAGTGAGCTGGAAGATGAGCAGCATAATGTTGGGGACTGTGACTTGTTTGAGGCCATTTTGCTGTTCTTTCTGCCATAATCCAGCCTTTCACCTAAAGGCTACATGCAGTCTTGCTGTAAGTTCTTGGGCCAAAGAGAAAGGAATGTGCAGCTGCAAGAGATAATTAATCTTGTAGCCCGGAGGAGAGCAACACGGCCCGGTACCATTCCCAGAAATGAGGTCTTACTCCCTCAACTATATTCCGGAGTGAACTAGGCTGTTATCAATAAGTGTATGCTACATTGTCTGTTCAAGATCACTGAGGCAAGCACATCTTGCACCACCTCCTGATAGTCAAGCAATTAGGAATGCAGCTAGAAGGACACTAGAAATTTCCATGGAAACAGCACGTTCATCATAACTTGAAGGTCATCCAGCCCCTAGCCCACTGCCCACTTCCTTATTTAGAGAATGCTTTACTTTCTTTGTTCCTTGAAACCTGAAATATATCCTTGCCTTGTATGGGCCTTCGCGCCAAAAGTATGACTGACATCACCTTTGTACTGCCCCCTTCTCCTTCACTATATAAGAAGGAGCTGTAGCCCAATAAAGGTGCCTTTGAGCAGTGAGATATTGCCTTAGGTCTTTATTATTAACCTCTCTCAGATTTTTTACAGGTGTGGTTGCTCTTCTACTCAGCAAAATAGGAGTGCGGTTGTCTGAGAAGCCTTCCCAGCTAATTCCTGCTGGCCGGGTCCCCCCTGGGGGGGCTTCAGGACCCCGCATTTTGGCGCCCAACGCTGGGCTCGAAGACCACCGCCACACCCCGAACAACTATGGGTCGGCGAGTCCGGAGCTGTTTCATAAATCGCAGGAATACCCCATCCGGGTAAGCGTTGAAACGAGTTAGCCTTAATCAAAAATTTAAACTGCAGTTTTTTCAGTCGTTCTGATCACCGCCCCTGATTGGCTCTTGGGGCTTCGCCCGTTGGCTTCACTTCCATGGGTGTTTCGTTGAGTACTGAACTTAAATTCATTAAATATATACAGTCTGAGTTGAAAGCCAGACATATAGAGGTTACCAAAAAAGATATTTGTAATTTTTTAATGTTTGTTCATGATGTTTACCAGAAATCTAGTGTTCCCGGGCTCCCTCTCGCTCTGACTCTGTCTCTCAGTTTCCTTCCTCTTCTGACCCTTCATCTTTACTTCTGCCACTGCACCCTCTGTGCAAAATCCTAAACAGCCCTTCACTTCCCTAGTCTCAGCTCCGTCCCAGTTCCACCAAAACCTTTACTCCCCTCACCACCCTCCCCTCCTTAGCCAGCAATTGCAACAATACAAAGCCTTTAATTAGAAAAGCCTCAAAGAGCCGTTTCAAGCCGTAACCTCCTATGGCCCCCAAGCCCCTTACACGCTCTCCTGCTTAGAATCTAATAGCTGAACTCTTTGTCTCTTGGGAAGTTAACTTTTTTTTCCGCTGCAAAGCCCTTGCAGATAGGCAGGAATCCTGATCTCTAAGCTCTTATAGCTGGCCTCGCCTCTTTTCATACCTTAAAGGTACAGCACACACTTTCCAGGTCCCAGCTTGCCAACATGGCTCTTGCTGCCCTCTATGCCTGGAAGTCGCTCCCCAGAGCCAGCATTCCAGCAGCTCCCCCACACGCGGCAACAAACTGTTGCTGCTTTCTTCCCCCCCCCCCCCCTTTCTGACTTGAGTTCCCAACTCACCACAATTACATCCATGGTGTCTCACCTCTCTAACAAACTTGATAATGCTCTTAGCTAAAAAACCAGTGCTACTACCTTTCCTGTCTTTCTCCCTAATGGAAAAAGTTTCCCCCCCCCCCTAAATCTATAGTTGTCTGTCCTCTGCCCACTGCATTCTACGGCCAGGCCCCCCCTCTTGAGAATTCAAAGGAACAAACTAATAAAAGTGAGGCTGAGTGCCATAAAACAGAAACTGCTGCAGTGCCTACAAAAAATTCTAAGGGCACAGTAAGCAGGATAATTACAAAGTATCATCTGCTAAGCCATAAAACCTTGCGATATCTACACTTTGCTGTTAAAACTTCTGAGCCTAATGTACCCTTTACTTTGCTCAAACCAATCCTCAGCCTCCTTCAGCCTCTTTCCTGCCAGCCTTGGGAAACAGCCAGCTCAGGCCCTGCCACTCCCACTTTAAGCCTTCCAATTCACCTTGAAATACCCAATCTTTGTTATTCAAAATAAATCTGAAAAGTAGCATCTCTTGCATATTCTCAAATCAATTAATAAAACCATGATCCCCATGGTACTTTTGCAACCCAGACTCCCCTCTTCAGTTGCCATTCCCTCTAATTCCAATAAATTAGTAATTAATCTTAAAAGATTGCTTTTTTTTTCCTCTATATCATTACACCCTGCGGACTGTAAATAATTTGCCTCTAGCCTTCCTGCTGTTAACTGTGCTGGCCCCTCCCCGAGTTATCAGTGAAAGACTCTGCTTCACCTTGTCAGCCCTACACTTCGTCAGATATGTGTTATTAGGTTTAGTGCATTAAGTGGTGTAAAGTAATTATTAAAACATTAAAAAGCAACATGAAGATAAGGGCAATAAACTTTTTTTTGCCTCTCAGAAAATTTTAGAGCAAGGTCATGATTCTGTCACTTTACAGATAACAAAATGTTGGTAAAAGAAAAACTTCTTTGTGTTTTAAAATCCAACCGAACACAAAAGTGTTAAATTTAAGTCTTATATTTCTATTAAAAGTTTTATTTTAATTTTTAAAGTATTTACAAAATTATGTGAAAAATAATGTGGTTAGCCTTTTTAAACAATATAGTTAATTTAATGCACAGTAAACACCTAGGTGTGCTTTATAGTACCCTTAGTTTTAACTTTGTGCTACAGCAATGGTTGTTCTTTATTTCTGCATTGAAAGAACTATTATTTTAAGTGCATTCAAAATATCAGCACATTATACAAATCTGTATATTTGTGTCGCAGTGAAAAAATAATATAAATGAAAAATATATTATATATAATTTTATAAGTAATATATAAAAGTAACTAAACTTTATAAGCAAATTAACTAGTATTAAATATAATTTTAGTCTTAAGTTCTAGGTGTGTAAATGCATCAGATGTCTTTAACTATATTTTATAATAATCTAAGCATTTAGTTAATTTAGTATATAATATTTTTTTTACAAATTATTCACTTAAAGTCTTCATAGTAAAAACAGTTGTTTGTTTTTTAAAATCAGTTTTTATACCTTTAATAATCATAGTTCATGCTATTGTGTTTAATCATAAAAATTTTAACACTTTATTGCAGCTGTCTTACTGTTCTACTGCAAAACCAATTTAAAGAAAACCTATTCATTTACAGCAAATCATTTCATACTTCCAAGTAGAGACTCCTTCTACAGTGCTCATTAACCATTTTACTTAATGTTTTAAACTTCAAATTAAAATTGTTTTAAAAATGTTTTGTGTTAAATCTAAACCTTAAAATTTATTTTCAGCAAAGTTCCACTCCATCTACATTAAGTACTTCTCAAAACTAAAAAAGTTTTTCTACAAAATTTTTTTTTCTTTTTCTCTTTTTCTTTTCTTTTCTTCTTCTCACAAACATGCTAACTAAATATTTAAAAGCGCTTGTCAATTTTTTATAATTAAGTCTTAAATCACTCCTTTTATCTGTTTATCTGTCTGTTGTGATGAATGAAAGTGGCCACAAGTGTAAAATGTTGTGTTTAGTGTTGTTTTGTTTTGTCTGTTTATTTGTTATCTCTACATTTTATAATAATACAATTTTTAAAGCCTTATCCATTTTTCAAATTTCAATTAATTTTTTCAACCTGGTTCAGTCTGGTCAGTTCACAGACTGGCATCTTGCAACTAAAAATCATGTGTTAAAAATTATGTATTAAGCTAGCTTTGTCCTTCTAAGAACATGGCGGAAGGTGTGGGAGATGGCAAACCCCAGATTTCTCAATGGCCATCGGGGATAACTTTTCCCTGGAGAATTTCTGGACTTTGCAGTCACCCGGCTTTCCTGTTATGTGTAAGTTCAGGCCTATAGAATATGTATTTATGGCTAAAAAATAGCATCCAGCTTTAACATAATAACTAAAAGTTTAGGAAAAATCCTTTATATTCAGTTTAAAAAATTTTTTAATTAGCAATTGTTAATTATAAAATTTCTTTTATGCCAAAGTCTAACAGAGGTCAAATAACATTCCCGTGGTATTCAAAAATAACTAGTGTAATGTAAATTGCTAATGTTTTCTGCCTGTAAACCCAAGCCAAAAAACTAAGTAAATTCTTAATTTTTATATGAAGTAACCATTTTGCCTCCTGCCAAGCTGTTTTCTTATAAACCTCCTGCTAGCCGCCATTCCTGCAAACCTGTTTCTAACTGACTCCACCTTTGACAATGCTGAATTGAGCACTCTGCCTAGCTGCCTTGATGCCCACCATTGCCACCAACAACCTCCATTGCAAACAAGTCACGGTCGTGGAACTTTGCTTACTCAAACCATATATGTGCCCCCCTGTTCAACAATCAGACATTTGCAATCAAACCATTATTGTTAACAACTCTTCCATCTTCATTGAAGCCCCCAACTCCACTTATTTTGTTTGCTCCACTAAATTTTCTCCCCATATTGTTACTGAAATGTTTCTTGCTTATCATGATTATTATGTTTTAGCTTTGTTAATGCCTAAAATAACCATCAAACCTGTTGGTCCGGTTTCCACCTTTATCCTCATCCTGCAAATGGTCAATGCCTCTACCCAAGCGCTCTCCAACACCAGCTATGAACACTGTTGAATCTGCAATTCACCAGTTTCGCCGTTTTATGAAAGCATCACAACGTTTGAACCTCCTATCTACACCACTGACTCTGAACTTCTTCTCTGGAAAATTCAGCCTCAGCGTCATTAACTCACTGTTGTGCAGGTTGTGAGCTACAAACTCTGCCTTCTAGCCCATCCTCCTCCTCTCAAGTTATTTTAAATCTTATAAATGCCTCTGCTCTAGCCCTCACAGACCCATATTATGAACGCTGTTAGCTTAGCTTCTCTCCTCAACCCCTACGATACTGTTAGTTCCCTTGCTAATATAGTTCTTCAAAATCGTCGTGCTCTATATTTTGCCCTTATGAAAGAGGGGGGAGTCTGTGTAGCCCTTAAGGAACAATGTTGTATTTTCAAAGACAAAACTGGATTAGTTAGGAATAGCGTTCAACACATTGGTGACGGTATAAAAGACTTCCAAAAACATTTCGATGAAGAACAAGGTTGGTAACAGGGTTGGTTTTTCTCTTCTCCTTGGATACATACATTACTGTCCACTATTTTGGGCCCTCTTATTAGCCTCATGCTGCTCCTTTCCTTTGACCCATGGGCTTTCCGCAAACTTACTGCCCTTGTTAAAAACCAGGTAGATGAGACGGCAAAAACCTCTGTTCAAGTTCACTACCAACAGTTAACCCAACGTGACTCCTGTGAAAACTTGGCTTTTGTCACCAAGCCGCCCTTCCAGCCACTAAGTTTTCAGGAGATAGAGCGCATAGCTAACAAACGGAGCTCGCTCCGGTACTTGTGCTCTCGGCTGTGGAGACACCTACGACGGGATTAGCAAGGTCCCAGTTAGGACACGGCCCTAAAAGGCTACAACGCATAATTCAAATCTCTGTGCACACCCACAGCGCCTGTAGCCATCTTTTAAATGCAGCTTTGGCCGTGTCCGACCTGGTCAAACCTTGTAGCCTAAGACACGGTTCTTCCACCCGCTTACGACTTTCCTTCTTTTATTAGAAGAGAAAGGGGGAGATGTTGGGGACTGTGACTTGTTTGAGGCCATTTTGCTGTTCTTTCTGCCATAATCCAGCCTTTCACCTAAAGGCTACATGCAGTCTTGCTGTAAGTTCTTGGGCCAAAGAGAAAGGAATGTGCAGCTGCAAGAGATAATTAATCTTGTAGCCCGGAGGAGAGCAACACGGCCCGGTACCATTCCCAGAAATGAGGTCTTACTCCCTCAACTATATTCCGGAGTGAACTAGGCTGTTATCAATAAGTGTATGCTACATTGTCTGTTCAAGATCACTGAGGCAAGCACATCTTGCACCACCTCCTGATAGTCAAGCAATTAGGAATGCAGCTAGAAGGACACTAGAAATTTCCATGGAAACAGCACGTTCATCATAACTTGAAGGTCATCCAGCCCCTAGCCCACTGCCCACTTCCTTATTTAGAGAATGCTTTACTTTCTTTGTTCCTTGAAACCTGAAATATATCCTTGCCTTGTATGGGCCTTCGCGCCAAAAGTATGACTGACATCACCTTTGTACTGCCCCCTTCTCCTTCACTATATAAGAAGGAGCTGTAGCCCAATAAAGGTGCCTTTGAGCAGTGAGATATTGCCTTAGGTCTTTATTATTAACCTCTCTCAGATTTTTTACAGGTGTGGTTGCTCTTCTACTCAGCAAAATAGGAGTGCGGTTGTCTGAGAAGCCTTCCCAGCTAATTCCTGCTGGCCGGGTCCCCCCTGGGGGGGCTTCAGGACCCCGCAGCATAACACCTCCACTCAGCGGAAGAAACCAAAAAAGAGTCATAAAATGAATGAAAAGAAGATATGGGATGCCAGGATTCGAACCAATGACCTTTTGCATGAAAGGCAAACACCTTACCTCCATGCTTTCTCTCCGGCCCCATAATTCTTAAATTTTATTTTAATTTTAGGTATTAAATTTATTTAATTTTTTCAGAAGATAAAATATTCATATAATCCCCAAATATTTGAGTATATATTGGTATATAATAAAGAGTTTCTCTTTTACCTTTGGCTTCCTCTAACCCAACACCTCCACTTCCAGTTATATATATACATATATGGTATACCTGTTCAGCTAAAATACAAGAATATTGTTTTCTTGTATTTCCATCCCAATGATACTCAAACATAGGACAATATTCACATAAATTCTGTAATCTTTTCTTTTATTTAATAACAACTTTAGGGATCCTTTATAATATATAAAGTTTCCTTCTTCTGTAGAAAATGGTTTTATTCATTAAAATATATAATATTTGGTAATGATACACCAAAACTATTCCAATCATTTCCCTACCTATGCTTAAGTGATCTCAATCTTTGTTTTGATATCCTTAACTATTAAAACGTACTATTCATTTATCTTTCATGTGAACATAATGTGTGTTATATGTCAATTTTAGCTCAACGATATAAAAGGACAGTTCCTAAATGTTGGTTGGTTTGTTTTGCCAATTCTGGCAGAGTTCAGGGCTTACTTCTGCTTTGGCACCAGAGCTTACTCCTGATGAGGTTTGGGAGGGAACCCAGGTTCAAAACCAGGCCTGCTTCAAGCAAGGCAAATGTCACACCGACTGTACAATCTCTCCAGACACTGCAGAATGATTTTGAATGGAGTGATTCAACATTTGCTTTTATGGATTTGTTGAGTACAGCTGCTTTGTTGAGTACAGACTGGAGGAGGACAGAAGCCAGAGAATAAGCAGATAATTATGAAAACAGAGGAGGATAGTGTAATGTTTTCAGGTTAGATACAATTAGAACCAGGGTAATGTGGACAGTTGGTTTAAATTCATGAAGCAGTCAAGTTCAAGATGTGTTTTCTGGCATAGCATATAAGAGAAAAATGTAAGCATGTAAGAGATTAGATATTTAAGTCTGAGCAACTGGGGAAATAGAGTCCCATGAAAATGTTATTCTTGGGTTTCTGAATGAACTAATATGTGAAGATGCAAGCCCAAACTTTCTACTTACCAAGTATTAGCACTTTCACCATTCCACATGCTGTAAGAATAGTCAGAATTTCTGTAAGACATGATGCTCACCATCCCTAGGAGAAACCAGAAAGAGAAAACAGTTGAATGCTTTGTTGACTTGCATTTCTAGTCAGAAATTTTCCAATTAGCCTATAGAGACGGTAAATTACTTTGGTGAAGGGAAACAAGCATGTTCTCTTGGTTAATACTGAAGTATGTAAATTGATGGATTTGGAAATTACATAGTAGACCATTCTGAGCTTATTGAAGAAGGAAGTGCTCTATAAGGATTTGGAATACAGGCATCTTGTCTCTCATTCCAGACATTATGCTAAATTAATCCAAAATGTTACTAATGTTACTGCAACTAGTGCTTATTTACATAGTAGAATTTACTTCACATTCGGGGGTGGGAGGTGGAAAAGGTTAAAATACCTTTTGAATAAAAATTTGAAAATTTCTTAGAACATAATGACCAGTTTGATTAATAAATGATTCATAAAAAAATCACAAGATTTTATATAATGAGAATTTTTACCTTCCTTTAATTTTCTGTTCAGTTCCTGTTTCTTTTTTGTTATTAAATTATGAGAAAAAATATCCCAGTTATGTCCTGCTTCCAGGTAATGGTAAACATAGAAAACTGGAATGACACTCATCAGCTCTGCCTCTGCGTTGCCCTTGGGGAGGTGGGTGAGGAGATCAATGCCTTGTTGGCTCAAAACTGCAGACATGATCTCACCAACCAGCAGTCCTGAAACACATGAATGGAGGTCAAATCGGCATGACCACCTCCATAGACGTCTGAGTCAATATATTTTGAACAGAAATAAGAACAGTCATCTGTATCCTTTTCCTTTATAGATAATTGAATCTTTCAACTTCTCAAGTGAGGAGGGAAAATCTTCCTGGTTAGACGGATTAAAAGGGTGTGGCCCCAAAACAAAGAAAAAACCAAAACAACAAACAAAAACAAAAAACAAAAACCCCCCATCAAGGTGGGCCAGAGAGATAGCACAGCGGCGTTTGCCTTGCAAGCAGCCGACCCAGGACCTATGGTTGTTGGTTCGAATCCCGGCATCCCATATGGTCCCCTGTGCCTGCCAGGAGCTATTTCTGAGCAGATAGCCAGGAATAACCCCTGAGCACTGCCAGCTGTGGCCCCCCCCAAATCAAGGTGGAGGGTTTCAGTAACATTGTACACCCAAAACATTAAATTAATACCATTGTAAATCATGATGCCTTCATAAAAGGAGGAATAAAAAAGACCCAACAGTAGGCTTAAAAATTTCATTGTTTATGGTAGTAAAATTGATAAGATTACAACTATTGAACAAGTCATATTTTTCTGTATGACCAACAAGGTCACATGAGATTTAAAAGATTAATTCAAGCCTCCAAAACTGACCTCTGCCATATCAGCATCATATCAGACCCATATCTACGTCTTTTAAATTGAGAGGCCATGTATGCTGTGTTGTTAGCATTAAATATTTATTCTTTAACTTGTACACTACTCATAGTTATCTCTATAGTCCTTGGGTGAAGATGGACAGGGAAGAAAAGAACAATTCTCATTCTTATCACTCAGAGAATCCTAGAGAGGCTAATTATAAAAGTTTACCCTCAGCACAACAGGAACACAAAAAACCCAAATGCATAAAAGCTATTGGACCAAGTTCAATACTATTGAAGATTCAACCAGCACCTACCAACACTGAAAATTATCAGAGAATAACTTTAGTAACATAATGTTGAAGATGGTGAATGAGCTCAAAGAACTGATGGCTTGAGTAGTCAGTAAAGTAAAAGAAGTATGGGAGCTAAAATTAGAAAACAAAATCAGAAGTGAAAGACATGAAAAGTATGCCAGGGGTTATAAAAACTCAATAGAAGTTCTCAGTAGCAGAATAACAGAAGTTGAGGAAAAGATCAAGGAGTGCCAAGATGAGGTGCAGAAAACCTTTAGAAAATAAAATGATGGGTGGCCGGCGAGGTGGCGCTAGAGGTAAGGTGTCTGCCTTGCAAGCGCTAGCCAAGGAAGGATCCCCCGGTGTCCCATATAGTCCCCCCAAGCCAGGGACAATTCTAAGCGTGTAGCCAGGAGTAACCCATGAGCATGAAACGGGTGTGGCCAAAAAAAAAAAAACCAAAAAAACAAAAAAACAAAAAAAAGAAAAGAAAATGATGGAAAGAAAAGTCTGAAAAAAAAATAGCATACCAGAGAACTATGGAATGAATTAAAAAGGAACAATACTAGAATCATTGGAGTTCTTGAAGAACAAGAAAGCAAGCCTGAAAAAGAACCACTAATTAAAGATAAAAACATTAAGGAAACACCTGATCAAAGATTTCACACTGTCAAGTTTT
The DNA here is from genome assembly GCF_024139225.1 of Suncus etruscus. Classification (NCBI taxonomy): domain Eukaryota; kingdom Metazoa; phylum Chordata; class Mammalia; order Eulipotyphla; family Soricidae; genus Suncus; species Suncus etruscus. The sequence continues at coordinate 2,340,099 of NC_064852.1, read as the reverse complement.
TTTTATAGAAAGTAGAGATTTGGGACATTGGTGATGGGAATGTTGCACTGGTGAAGAAGAGTGTTCTTTACATGACTGAAACCCAACTACAATTATGTTTGTAACCAAGGTGTTTAAATTAAGATATTAATTTAAAAAGTTATCACTTGTGAAAATATATGGAGGGATTTGTTAACTCCTCTAAAATTGACTTGAGCAGAGCTGGTTTTGAATGACATTTACAGGTCAAATAAGCTCTTCTGGTATAGAATTGACCATTAATGCAATAGAAAGTTCTTGATGACTTGCAGAAGCCAGGCATCTATTTTAGAGAGTCTTTTGAGTCAATGATAGATCTATTCTTCCATAATTAGAGGAAAAAAATCTCCGCTTAATTTAGGTGACTGGTATAAGGTAGTTGGAAAAGTGATCAGGGAGTTGTCATTTGTTTACTTTGTTTTGTTTTTGTTTTTGTGATGCTCAGGGGTTACTCTTGGCTTTACATTCAAGAATTACTTCTAGTGGTGCATGGTTGACCATATAGGGTTCCTAGAACAAGACTGACCAAGTGCAAGGTAGGTGCCTTATCCACTCTACTATCACTCTGGCCCCAAAATCAAGTATTTGAAGATGGGACTATCAGTAGGGCACTCTCAGTGGTAAACTTATATATGACCCTGGGCAGAGAAGAAATAGAACAAAGTTTTACTTTTGTTGGAAGAAAAAAGTGATCAATGAAGTAAAAATTACATTTAAGATTTTACCTTTTACACTCACAATCCTTTTCACTTTTGTTTTGGGGACCAAATCTAATGGTACCTTATATGGGAATTCCTTTTGTCTGCTAGGAAAACCTGCAATTAAAAAAAAGGATGGTTAAATTTACATAGATTTTCTTCTGGTAAATGGTTTACAGTTATTTATAATACATTTACTTCCTAGAAAAATTTTCAAAGATAAAACTTTTTTATAAGTGTACTATTCTTAAAAAAGTTAAAAATAATACTTTATTTATTTATATAATTTATTTATTTAAGCACTATGATTACAAATATGTTTGTAAATTGCACACCCTCCTTTGCCAGTGAAACTTTTAATACTTTTATTCAAACCCCAGAGTTATAGTGTCTGTTTAAATAAAGCACTAAATTAGAATGTAAGCTTTCTGGTCCTGGTTATTACAATAATAAAAATAGGTAGGAAACTTTATAAATCTCATTCACCAGCAAAAAAGGATCATGTTGTCTTCCCAAAGAAATAAAATTGCTTTCAGAACTGAAATCTAAAAATAACTAACGTGTAATTCTTCAGTGAAGGATATGTGATGATTACTTTCATTGGGAAGCAAGCCTTGAAATTTTTCCACCTTCTTCTCTTAGACACATTTTCCCCCCTCTGGAAAAATAAATTTAACTAATTGGCATTAGAATATGTTTCTATGATAATCATAGTTGTATCCCATAAAAAATCATCATACTTGTCATGTACTAATAGAATACTAAGCACTGTGCTAAATTCTTTTGATGTCCTCCCAACAGCTTTGGAACTGGGTGTATTTTTTTTTTTAACAAATGAGTAAACAAAAGCTTCAGAAGCAAATTGCTCAGACACATAGCTAGTACACAAGAATGTGTGTTCTGACTCGGTAAGTTTTTCCGAAGAGTTCAGAGAAGTTCTAGATAGCCTCAACCAATCCTAGCCAGCAAATACAACTCTGAGGGTAGGAGCTACAAGAGATATTGTAGAGTTCCGGGTCCTACATTATCTCTGACACCTGGGAGATAGGATAACACTTTTTTCTTTTCTAAAAAGAAGAATCAGTAAAATGGCGGCACTCCCCAAGCATTATACAGACTTCATACAATTCCTCTGAGGATACCCACGACTTTCTTCAAAGAAGTGGATCAAACATTTCTGAAATTCATTTGGAACAATAAACACCCACTAATAACTAAAGAAACCCTTAGGAAAGAGAAGATGGGAAGCATTACTTTCCCCAACTTTAAATTGTACTACAAAGCAATAGTCATGAAAACAGCATAGTATTGGAATAAAGACAGACCATCAGATCAATTGAATAGACTTGAGAGTATTCAAAGAATGCTCCCTAGATATACAATTACTTGATTTTGATAAAGGGGCAGGAAATGCAAAATGGAGCAAGAGAAGACTCTTCAATAAGTAGTATTGGGACAAATGGTCAGCCACATACAAAAATGTGAACTTGGACCTCCATCTAACACCATGCACAAAGGTCAAATCCATATGGATTAAAGACCTGCATATCAGATCTAAAACCATAAGGTATATAGAACACGTAGGTAAAACACATTTTGTGACATTGAGACTAAAGGCATCTTCAAAGAAGAAACACCACTGTTCAAACAAGTGGAAGCAGAGATAAACAAATGGGACTATATTAAACTGGGAAGCTTCTGCACCTCAAAAGAAATAGTGCCTAGGATACAAAGGCCATCCACAGAATGGAAGAAACTATTCATCCAATACCCATCTGATCAAGGGCTTGTATCTAAGATATACAAGGTTCTGACAGAATTTAACAAGGAAAAAAACATCTAAACTCATAAAAATATGGAGAGAAGGAATTTCCTCAAAGAAGAAATACAAATGGCCAAAAGGCACATGAAAAAAATGCTCCACTTCACTAATCATTAGGGAGATGCAAATCAAAACAACTATAGGTACCATCTCACACCACAGAAATTGGCACACATCACATAAAACAAGAACATAAGGCTGCACAAGAAAGGAAAACAAGCAGTGCTGGCGGGGATGTGGAGAGAAAGGAACTCTTTTTCACTGCTGGTGGGAATGCCGTCTAGTACAACCTTTATGGAAAGCGATATGGAGATTCCTTCACAAACTGGAAATTGAGCTTCCATACGATCCAGCTATACCACTCCTAGGAATATACCCAAGAAACACAAAAATACAATACAAAAAACCCTTCCTTACTCCTATATTCATTGCAGCGCTATTTACAATAGCCAGACTCTGGAAACAACCAAGATGCCCTTCAACAGATGAGTGGCTGAAGAAACTGTGGTACATATACACAATGGAATACTATGCAGCCATCAGGAGAGATGAAGTCATGAAATTTTCCAATACATGGATGTACATGGAATCTATTATGCTGAGTGAAGTAAGTCAGAGGGAGAGAGAAAGACGCAGAATGGTTTCACTCATCTATGGGCTTTAAGAAAAATGAAGGACATTTTTAACAATATCTCAGAGACAAGAGAGATGAGGGCTGGTAGGTGCAGCTCAGGACATGCAGCTCATCACATAGAGTGATGAGTGCAGTTGCAGAGATGACTACACTGAAAACTATCATAAAATGTGAATGAATGAGGGAAGTAGAAAGCCTGTCTCGAGTACAGGTGTAGGGGGGTGGGGAGGAGGGAGATCTGGGAAATTGGTGGTGGGAATGTTACACCGGTGAAGGGGGGGTGCTCTTTACATGACTGTAATCATACAACTATAATCATGTTTGTAATCACGGTGTAAAAAAAAAAAAAAAAAAAAAAAAAATATTACATTAAAGTGTATTTAAAACAAAAAAAAAAAAAAAAAACAAAAAAAAAAAAAAAAAAGAACATAAGGCTGATGGAGAATTGGGGAGAAAGGAACTCTCATTCACTGATGGTAAGGATGCAATCTAGTCAAACAATATGGAGATTCCTGAAAAATAAAAACAAACCTGGAAATTGAGCTCCCATATGATCCAGCTATTCTACTCCTAGGGATATACCCTAGGAACAAAAAAACACAGTACAAAAATGCCCTCCTCACACTTATGTTCATTGCAGCTCTATTTACAATAGCCAGAATCTGGAAACAACTCAGATGCCCAACCACAACTGAGTGGCTAAAGAAATTGTGGTACATCTAACAAAGGAATACTATGCAGCTGTCAGGAAAAATGAAGTCATGAAATTTTTCTATACCTGGATGGACATGAAAATTTTTACCTAGTGAATAAGTCAGAGGTAGAGATATAGACACAGAATAATTTCACTCACCTGTGGGATTTACATAAAATAAAATACATTTATTGTAATAACACCCAGAGAAAATAAAGATGAGGGCCGAAAGGACTGATCCATGATATGAAGCTTACCAAAAAGAGTGGTGAGTGTAGTTAGAGAAATAACTACAGTGAGAACAAACATGATGATGAACACTTTCCTTTACCAATGCAATCTTCCTACCACTTATTCCCCCATCTCGCTCCTCCCCCACCTCCGGCCTGTCTTAGAGACAGGCATTCTATTTGCATTGGTGAAGAAGGGTGTTCTTTCTTTTTATTTATTTTAAAATTTTTATTTTGATCATATTACATATTACATATTTATCACAGTAGTATTTTAGGTACATATTAAGGGTGTTCTTTTTTTTTTTGACTAAAACCCAACTACAAACATGTTTGTAAGCATGGTGCTTAAATAAAGATATTATTAAAAGTAAAATAAAATTATAATGCATATATTAAAGTTCATAAAATCTTAAAAAAATAATAAAATTAAAAAATTAATAAAATCTTAAAAAAACCAAGTATGAAACATTACCACCTCTACTCAAAGATATGGGGCAAACTTCCAAGCACTTTGCCCATAAGTATGGCATTCACTCCTGGCACTTATTCTAGGTTGCCTGTTATTAGATTACAAAATGCAAGGTAACAACAAAACAGCCAAAGACAGTACAATGAGAAAACTGATCCACAAAACTAATTTGGTAGGGGAAGCATTGGGAATCTAGGGAAAGAAGGTCGGGCCCGGAGAGATAGCACAGCGGCGTTTGCCTTGCAAGCAGCCGATCCAGGACCAAAGGTGGTTGGTTCGAATCCCGGTGTCCCATATGGTCCCCCGTGCCTGCCAGGAGCTATTTCTGAGCATGGAGCCAGGAGTAACCCCTGAGCACCGCCGGGTGCGGCCCAAAAACCAAAAAAAAAAAAAAAAGAAGGTCGGTCACTAATTGTGGAGATGGTGTTGGAGTCAGCACACAGGAAACCATCATTAATAATATTGTAAATTATAGTACCTCAATTAATTAAAAGAGATTTGTTTAGTCCTAGTTTGCTAAGGTATTTTATACTTTTCTAATAAGGAAAAATGTTTTATTTATCTGAAGTGCTCTAAGACTAGGTGATTTTGTACATCTATGGAAATTTTTATTATAAGCTATTACTTACCAATGCAGATATTTGAATCTGATCTATACTATAATATTGTCTAGCATAAAGCCAATATTTTTATTTTAGGATACAACATACTTTACACTTTTTCAGAAATTTTCCCTTAAATTTTTCTTAACTTTCATCTGTTTCTTATTAAATTGTAGACTTACAGGATTTATCTATTTCATATTAATTGAAAGATTAGCATAAATGTATTCATATTATTCATTAAACTTATATTCATTAAGCTTATAAAGCTTATAAAAAGTATGTTTTAAAAAATTGCTTTCTTTATCAATTTACCATTGATTTACATACAATTTTGTGGAATTTTGGGAGTCTAGCTTTATTCATCTGTATGTGTGTAGTTGTAACTCCTTTACAGTGCATTATAAAAAACAAGATCTCTCATGTATAGGATATAATGACACATTTTAATGAAACAAATGACCAGAGTCATCAGAACTGGAGATTTTTGTCTGTAGAACTGAGCTGAGGTGGGAGAGAAGGCTGGGAGGCTCCTTGGAACAGTGGTGAAGGGAAGTGGGCACTCTGGTGATAGGTGTTGGAAAGATGAATGTATACAAAGTATAATTAAGAGTACTGTGGGGGCCGGAGAGATAGCACAGCAGTGTTTGCCTTGCAAGCACCGACCCAGGACCCAAGGTGATTGGTTTGAATCCCGGTGTCCCATATGGTCCCCCAAGCCAGGAGCGATTTCTGAGCAGATAGCCAGGAGGGACCCCTGAGCACCGCCGGGTGTGGCCCCAAAACCAAAAACCAAAAAGAAAAAAAAAGATTACTGTGAATATTGGTTATTAAATAAAAATAAAGCACAAAAATATGTAGAGAAAACATATCTGAGTGGGAGCACTTGGAGGAAAGGGAGACAGATGTAGGCATAAAGCAGTGCTTCTCAAATGGGTACACGAAGCTCCATAAAGGGGAGCGCGTTTGACCTAGGCAAACACTGTCCTAACAAGCTAAGCCCCGTGTTGATGTCTCTGTATGTCTCTGGAGCTGAGAGTTGCTGTGTCCTGCTTCAAACCCCGCTTCGAAAAGCTATGCATTGCAAAACGTGCTCATTGGAGCCATTAATCCAGATATCATCTCTGATTCAAAAATCAGCTCAAATTATTTTTATATATTTTTGTTTTGCAGGTTAAAGTTTTTTTAAATAAATATACTATTTACAGCCTCACGGGGGGGCGTGAAAAATGTTTTCTTCTTCCTACGGGGGCATGACAGAAAATAATTGAGAAGTTCTTGCATAAAGGAAGATGGGAAGAAAAGCAAACATGAGAGAGGTCAGCCTAAAGCAGGTGGGCCTCTGCCTGGAAGTCAGGGGATGATGTTTAAAAGTTACATTTTTGCAGGGCCAGAGGGATAGTTAGATGAGTAGGGTGTTTGCCTTGCAGGCAGCTGACCCAGATTCAATCCCCAAAACCCCATCTATGGTACCCCAAGTCCTGCCAGGAGTGATTCCTGAATGTAAAGGAGTCAAGAGTAAGCCCTGAGCACAGCCAGCTGTGCCACTTAAAAAAAAAGTATTACATATTATGGTATTGAATAATTTTTCATTTCCTTTGGTGATATAGGAATGGGGGAGAAAGGGAGTGTATGCAAAAATGAAGATACTAGTATTTTTTTTCTTCTTCGAAGAGAAAGAATTGAGATATTTACGTTTCAAATAAGCAGAACATTGTAAAGTGAATAAAAGCAATTTTAGTATGAAGGGAAGGAAGGAAAGAAAGAAAGAAAGAAAGAAAGAAAGAAAGAAAGAAAGAAAAATCCACCATATATATATATATATGTGTGTGTGTGTGTGTGTGTGTGTGTGTGTGTGTGTATGTATGTATTGGATAAATCCTTATTTTTCATACTTTCTTCTTGGAATCTTTTTTTTAAATAAATATTTATTTAAGCACCATGATTACAAGCATGTTTGTAGTTGGGTTTCAGTCATAAACAGAAGACCCCCTTTCACCAGTGCAACATTTTCACCACCAATGCCGCCCTCTTCCCCCACCACTGCCTGAATTTGCAACAGGCATTCTACTTCTTCCATTCTTTAACATTGTCATGCTAGTTGTTAATGTATTTATTTCCCTAACAGCGTTCACCACTCTTTGTGGTGAGCTTCAAATTGTGAGCCAGTCCTTTCTGGCCCTTCCAGCCCTTAACTCTTTAGTCTCTGGGCCTTATTACAGGAATGACTTTCATTTTTTTCTTAAAACCCATAGATGAGTGAGACTATTCTGTGTCTATCTCTCTCCCTCTGACTTATTTCATCAACATAATAGATTCTATGTACATCTGGATAAATTTCTTGATGACTTTGTGTCCCAGTTTCTTCACCTGTCAAATGGAGTAAAGCTGCACCTAGTTTGTAGAATATTCTGAGATCAAATGAGTAAATATATTCAATAATATGATCAATAATAGATCAACAATATGATTTATGATCACATTTAGTAAGTTTTGTTTTGATCATTATACAAATAGATATAAAATAATATTCCTGCATGTATAAGTCTATGTATTTGTACTTTGCCTTCTTCAACACTTCAAAGTATTCATACTTTATAATATAGATATATATCTGTGTGAATTTTTTTCCCTAATTTTATTTTCATGTATACTTTTTTGCCAGTCTGCCTATTGTGAAGGATGTATAATAGAAATATTACAGGTTCTGAGGTTTAGGATCCCATCCTGCCTCAGAATTACTGTGGCCTTTGACCTTTCTTCTTCTCAATAGTTATGCTTCCTGGATCAGAGCAATTCTGCAGCTGGGGGCTGTTCACTTTGTGGTCCCCTGAGCATGGGGTACCATAGATGGGGTTTTGGGGATTGAATCTGGGTCAGCTGCCTGCAAGGCAAACACCCTACTCATCTAACTATCCCTCTGTCCCTGCAAAAATGTAACTTTTAAACATCAAATAATTATATGACAGTCTCTCTTTATTTTGTTGAAAAGAATGCTAATAGGATATTCTGAATTCATAAATACATAGGCATATAGGTCTTCTGTCCTCAAATGTCTGAAAAATAACTGAAAAAATAACCTGAAAAGATAATCAGAATATCTTATTTCAAGGAAAAATCGGAAGGAAAATGGGGTTCGAGTCTGTTAAGCAATTAATTAACATGGTAATATTTTTTTTTTTTTTTTTTTTGGTTTTTGGGCCACACCCGGTAATGCTCAGGGGTTACTCCTGGCTATGTGCTCAGAAGTTGCTCCTGGCTTGGGGGACCATATGGGACACCGGGGATCGAACCGCGGTCTAGCGCAGGCAAGGCAGGCACCTTACCTTTAGCGCCACCGCCCGGCCCCTAACATGGTAATATTTTCAAATAATACATGTTAAATAAGTAAATAATTACATGTAAGATGTAATTGGCTTTTCTTAGGTTTATTTGTACTTACAATTCTATAACATTTTAAAAAGCTATTGTGATAAATGTAAAATAAGTAGTATGCAAAGAAAGTAATGTAATTATTACATTTTGATCATAGTATTTAAGGTTAAAATTATTTTTCTTTGTTCTAAACCCATCACATAATAGCACAAAGAATGCTATAAAGAATGTCAGTAAACTAAGAAATGAATATTTTTGATACCAGGCAATTCACATTTTGAAAAAAATAAGTTTTAAGTTGCACATATACTTTGACTTCCAGAGCAAAAGATGACAGGCATATAAAATACAAGATTATTTTGCATACCATAAATGCCCTTTGGGTCAAGCGTAACACCAGCATAGCTTTCCTTTTTGATACCTTCTGGCTAAAATTAAGACAGAAAACATTCTGTGAAGAACATAATTTAAAAAGTTAAAAAATAGAACATAATTACATGTATATGATTTGAATTCCTTGGCTCAATATTTCTTGATCACTGTTCCAGTTCAAAGACATTTTAGTGCTTTCTTCTTCTTTTTTGGAAGGAAGCAAAATAAGTATGAATACTTAGACTCACACCTGTAGGAATAAGATTTCATGTCTATTTGTATAATAATAATAATAATAAAACTTAATAGAGGGATTATAAGTCAAATTATTGATCTAAGTGCCTTGAATTTGTTTATTCGTTTGATCTCAGAAATATTCTACAAACTAGGTGCAGCTTTATTCATTTTGACAAGTGATCAAGAAATTTAACCAATACCAGACTATTAGTAAACGTGGAGTCAAGATTGAAAGAAAAGGTTTGCTTAAGAACCCATCATAGATTCATTGATGGGTGAATCATGGCGGGCACAAATGTGTGTGTGTGTTTTGGTTTTTCGGACTCAGAAATTGCCCCTGGCTTGGGGGGGGGCATAGGGGTCGCCTTGGGATCAAACCGTGCTCCTTCCTTGGCTAGCGCTTGCAAGGCAGACACCTTACCTCTAGCGCCACCTTGCCGGCCCCACAAATAAGTGTTTAAAGAAACATAATTTGTGTGTCATGCTTGTGCTAGGGCCAAGCTAATCTCCTCTGTATTGTTCCAATTTTAGTATATGTGCTGCCAAAGCCAGCACATAAGGAAGTATCTTTTATTAATTAATTAATTAATTGATTATTTTTGGTTTTTGGGTCACACCCAGCAGAACTCATGAGTTGCTCCTGACAGGCTCAGGGAACCATATGGAAAGCCAGATTCGAACTCGGGTCTGTCCTGTGTTGGCTGCGTGCAAGGCAAACGCCTAACCACTGTGTTATCACTCTGGCTCCAGGAAGCATGTTTGAAAGCTAAAAACTGAATTCAAAGGGAGAAGGAGGGGGCAAAAGGCAGACTAGAAGTAACCCTTGGATAATGGAGAAGGGGCCCGACCTCTGGTGTTGGTGAAGGCACAGTAATTTTGTAGACCTTATACAAAAACATAAACACTATGGTAACCATGTGACCTCAACTATACTAAAAAAGAAAAGAAAAAGAAACTGAACTAAAAAGAACTAAGATCTCAACAGCCACTGTCAAGGCCTGCCATCTTACTTTTGGAAAGAATATTATCTTTTTGTTTCTTTAATTTTGGGGTTGCATCCAGCAATGCTCAGGGGTCACACCTGGCTCTACATACAGGGATTACATCTAGCAGTGCTCTGGAGGGTTCTATAGGATGCTGGGAAATGAACCTGGGTGAATGCCAACACAAACGCTTTAGCCACTGTACTATGTCCCCAATCCCAGGTTTTCTTATTTTAATATAAGTTGAAATAAAAATTTTTCAACAGACTTTTTTTTGGGTCACTCATACTTAATAAACGACTGTTTTCTTCTTAAACAATGAAAACATTTCTAGATTATCAACTGTAAGCTAAAACTACACGAATGGTGTCTTGTTATTGTTGTTTCCAGGACCTACCATAAGGTCTGACGCTTAGATTTTGAAACAGACTTTCTGTATTGGGTTTAAAACAAAACCCTGAAAGTCTATATACCAAATTGTAAATATTAGGTATTTTAATTTTCTTCTCAGTGGTTTACAGTATTCTATGTTTTCTACAGCATAATTGTTATTGGACAATATGAAACATAATTTCAGATTAAGGGAATGTTATAGGCTAATACAAAAACACACTTTAGGATAACCATATTTTTCAGCATTCACCCAGATTGTCCCAATGAATGAACATTTCTTAAATTAACAATTTTTAACATTTCTTAAATTTTAATTAATTAATTTTAATTAACTTAATTCTTGTTATTATTTTATCTCTGTGGCTATTTTTTGAATCAGTTAAACATTGAGTACTAATAAACATTTTTTTTAAAGAATGGAGAAGTGCTTTATTTAAAGAATCAGGAAAAGACTTTTTGTTCCTTACCACTACTCGTAGTGTTTTTATTAAGATTTCTTTCCCAACAGAAGTTTCCAGTTGAAAGCTGATGTTGTGGAGGCCAATTTCCAGAGGCAGCACATTAAAGGATACTGCGTGATTGGAGGAACCCTCTATTTTCTGGTATTGGCATCTGGCTGGGGTTCCTGATACACATATTCCTTCCACAGGAGACATTTTAACACAGAACTGAAATGTTACCAGAAGATTCACAGAGAAAAAGAAATGGTATAGAATCTGTTAATCAGTAAGAAATTTATTTGTTTGGGAGCCACTTTCAGTGGTATTTGGCGGCTACTCCTGGCTTATTTCTCAGGAGTCATTCTCAGTCGTGCTTAGGGGATCATGTGGTTCTGAGGATTTAATTTGAACCACCTACCTCCAAAACATATGCTTCAGCCCATTTACCTAGCTCCTTGGATGCTAGTTAGCACTTTAAAAATGGATTCTGTTTTATACACAGTGGAATATTATGCAGCCACCAGAAAAATGAAGTCATGAAATTTTCCTATACATGGATGGGTATGGAAACTATTATGCTGTGTGAAATAAGTCAGAGGGAGGAAGATAGACACAGAATAATCTCATTCACCCATGGGATTTAAAAAAATTAGAAGACATTATAGTAATAACTCCCACTGATAAAAGAGATGAGTGCTGGAAGGACAGTTCCACGATATGAAGCTCATCAGAGTGGTGAGTGCAGTTAGAGAAATAACTACACTGAGAACTGTCTTGACAATGGTAATGACTGAGAGAAGAAGAATGCCTGTCTGGAATGTAGGCAGGGGGTGGGAGATAAGGGAAATGGAGGGCATTGGTGGTGGGAATATTGCACTGGTAAAGGAGGTTGTTATTTTTATGACAGAAACCCAACTATAAACATGTTTGTAATCATGGTGCTTAAATAAAGATATTATTAAAAATGAATGATGTAGAAAGGTGAATTCTGTTTGATAAAATTGTTTTGTTTCTAAAGTATCAATGTTTAATTATTCCTAAAGTGACAGATTTAAATAGGTGTGATGATGAAAACTTCTAGATTCCAACTTAATAATAATATGCCAACAGGGTTCATATTTTATCTTTTAAAATAGAGTGAGCATATAATAAAACTATGTGGAGATCACAGAAATATCTCTATCTATCTATCTATCTATCTATCTATCTATCTATCTATCTATCTATCTATCTATCTATCTATCATCTATCTATCTATCTATCTTTCATCTATCTACCTAGAATGATAGAACTTATTTGATTGAAAACAGTTAAATTTTTGGGCCAGAGTGATACAGTGGATCCGCTTGCCTTGTCAATTCTTGACATCCCGTATGGTCCCTCCAACAGTAGTCATACAGGTGTGTAGAACCAGGAGTAAGCCCTGAACACCACTGGATGGTGGAAATAAATGGCAAAAAAAGAATAACTGAAGAATATATTTATACACTTAGGTTTTTGGGCCACATCAGGGGCTACTTCTGGCTCTGTGCTCAGAATCGCTCCTGGCAGGCTCAGGGGACCATATGGGATGTCAGGGATCGAACCCAGGTTGGCCGTGTGCAAGGTAAATGACCTACTTGCTGTGCTATTGCTCTGGCCCCAGAGTTCATATTTTTTAATGGCATTGGTTTTCGATTCAAAATATTTAATGATAATGACTTTCAAGTGAAATAAACAATTCTATTGTGTAAATCTTTTTGCAGGTGTGTTGGCAAAAAAAAATAAGACAAATGATAGATCTGATCCATGGTGAGAGTCTTTCATGAGTGCTGACATGATTTTGTGCAAGTGTAATGATGGTAAGTGAATTCTAACCTGAATAAGGACGTGGGAAACATATTAGTAGAGCAGAAGGTTTAGAGGTATTAAAAAAATGATGGCGTCAACAGGTGGAGTTTTCCCTCATATAGCTCTGAAGTAACAAGGTTAATGGATTGAAAAGATGGGAAAGTGTTGGAAAGATGTTTGAAATAAAAATTTCCAACAATTTGATATGATCTACAAAGAGAAGATTACTAGCTATTTAAATGAAACGGGCTATTTAAAGGCAAGGTGATCAAAGAAATTGGAGTCCAGATGGATAAAAAAACAAAACATAAACTCATCTTTTTACTGATTTTCTCTACATTTTTATCATACGGTCTCATATTCTTCTTAACACCTTGATACTGGCTCTGAAATTTGTGTGCATGAAGTTACATCCAGGTGTGAACCACAGATATTTTGTGCTAGCATCATGTTAAATTTGAGTTGCATGAAAATTGTCTTAGTTCTCTATTATTTCCTTAATTTTAAGCAGCATATCTTGTCTAAAGAATGTCTTTTATTATTAAATTTATTTAAATTTTATTTTGTATATGTAATAATTTCAACTGAATTATCAAAACAAGAGATTCTTCTCTTTTTATATTTGTTCATATAAATACTAATCCCTACTCACCTGTATCCCAGATGTCTTATAGTTGTAAACTGTTCCTTTCAATTGAATCTGCTCTCCTCGCACAACAGAATATGGCAAGTGCATTTCTAGGAATATTTCTTTGAACACTTTTACCTTGAGAGTATCAGAAACGCATAAACCTTTAGCCCAAATAAAAGCAAAATAGAAGCACATTAGGAAATTCATACAGTGTTTTATCAGTGCTATTAAAATGTTTCACATTTGCTTCACTTCAAGGAAAAAGAAATATTAGGTCATGTTTTGTTTGGTTTGGTTTTGTTTTGTTTGTTTTTTGGGCCACACCTTGCAATACTCAGGGGTTACACCTGACTCTGTGTTCAGAAATTGCTCCTGGCTTGGGGGACCATATGGTATGCTGGGGGATCGAACTATGGTCCATCCTAGTTCAGCTGTGTGCAAGGCCTAGGCCCTACTGCTGTGCCACTGCTTCAGCCCCTAGATCATGTTTTATTTTGCACTATAACCTTTTGATATTGAACTTTCTACTTACTCAATTTTATTCCAATAGATAACTTTATTTGTCTTATAGAAATCTGATTCTCTTTAAGAGATGAGAATTTTAATCAACCAAATAACTGAATCTATATAGTCACTCTCAGTGTTGCTAAAATGGAATACACATTTTTACAGTGGAAACCAGTATTTTATAAAAAACTAAAAATAGTAGTCATAGCAATTCTACAATTATTTATAAAGTATCTACACCAAGTCACCATAAAAGGGCACCAGTTCTGGAGAGAAGTTATATATTTATTTTGAACTCTACATTGGTTCCTAGACACTGAGGTAAAAAAAGCAAGGGGAAGTGGAAATTCAACACCAGCATTTATAAAATGACTGAAGAACAAAAAAGAGATGTCTTTTTTTCTCTCACTACATTAAAAACGATATTTAAAGAGTGAATCATTTGACATCCTAGGTAAGCTAAATGGATAATCACAGCAACTCTATTTTGATATTCAAATCAGTCTTCAAGTAAGATATATCTTAAGCTTAAGCTTGCTTACCACCCTGAGAAATGCCAACACCTTTAATTTCCCAGGTAGTCAGAGAATCAGGTAGCACAAAAGGCAGCTGCTTCCTGGAAATCAAAATACGGACAGTCAAATACAATGCCATGTTGGTTAACCCCACTTGACAGCATTAGGAGATTTCTTTTTTTAAAAGATACTTTTAGAAGAAAGAGGAGCAAAGTCATAGAACAAAATTATGTCCTGGGGTTGGAGTTATTGCACAGCAGGCAGGGCTTTTGCCTTGCAAACGTTCAACCCAGCTTTGATCCCGGGCATCCCACACGGTGCCCTGAGCCATTTGGGAGCAATTTCTGAGTGCAGAGCCTGGAGAAATCCTTGAGCATTATCGGGTATGGCCTCCAAACCAAACCAAACCAAACAAACAAAACCATACCAAATCAGACCAGACCAAACCAGCCCAAAGGAAATAGTAAGCAGAAATATATACTCAGTGATTTTCCTACTTGTTTCATGTTTTCAGGTACATCACTAACATGATGAAAGTTCAAATTTGGAAAGATGCCTTTGAGAAAATTAGAGATTTTAAACATATATAAGGTAATAAAGATTATGTTTATTGTATAGTATGTTACAAAAGGGCAAGCAAGCTAATATATTTTAGTCTTCTTCCTTGTTTGTTTTGGTGCTCAGGGGTTACTCCTGGCTCTGTCCTCAGAAATTGCTGGGGATCCAATCCACATCCGTCCTGGGTCAGCTGCATGCAAGGCAAACATTCTACTACTGTGCTATCACTCCAGCCCCCTATTTTAGTACTTTTTATAACAACAAGATTAGGCTTTTATATTTGCAATTTAATAAACAAACAAACTTGACTACCAAGTTTATATCAAGCATTGTGCTATGTTCTGAGTACATAGCACTTCTTATAATTATAATTGATTGCAATTGTTGGTGTACCTATCTGAAACCCTGGATTTGGTGTAGATACCTAAGACCCACCCATCTTTGGGAGGGGTCTTGGGAACCGGATATTAGGTGTGACCTTACCTGCAAGACCCGACCCATTCCTGGGAGTGGTCTTGGAAAAGTTAGATAAGCCTTGGACCAAGGGGATTCGGCCCTTTCTGTGCTGCTGGGCGCTCTGGCTTTTGGGCCTCTGTGTTCTGGTTTTTGACCAGCATGGAGCCCAAAGGGAAGATGGCTAACAGGACATAAGACGCAGGGCTAGCAAAGTATTGCTGTGCTTGAAAGGTTATGAGTAGGCCACACACATGTGGTGGTCAGGGCATGAATATAGATGATGCTTCCTAATGCCTGCATGTGAGTGAGTGATTACGCCGATCACCTGGGCCTGGAACCCGCCGGCTGGATGGGGGATGAAGCCACGTGGCTGGGGCCTAAGCACAAAGGCCTCCATCATTCACCATCCAGCCCCATCTTTAATTATTTAATTCAACAGCAATAACTGCATCAACAAAGCCTTAAACAACTAGAGGTGAGGACTGGGAGATTACTCAAATAGTAGAGCACATGTCTTGCATATTAGGCCCTTTGTTCAATTCCTAGTACTAACTTCTCTTATCCCAGTACTACATGGAACCATTGATTACTGGGACAA
The DNA here is from genome assembly GCF_024139225.1 of Suncus etruscus. Classification (NCBI taxonomy): domain Eukaryota; kingdom Metazoa; phylum Chordata; class Mammalia; order Eulipotyphla; family Soricidae; genus Suncus; species Suncus etruscus. Next base: position 2,324,034 of record NC_064852.1, on the reverse strand, counting down.
TAAGCGGCCCAGTGCTCATCAGAATTATTGGGGATGATCCTTATAAAAAATTTAAGGGTGGTATACACTTGCTTAACACCTTTTGTTTTGTGTTTCTCTATACCTGGACTCTATGGCAGATTCTATGTTAGGCTGAGAATATAAAACAGAAATCTGAAATGAGTTCTTGTCTTGGAGGGGCTTAAAAGTTACTGAGAAGACATACAAGTGGCCATTATGATACCGTGATAGACTTGCAGCAAGGTAAATTGGCCAGGGCAATAAATTCCATCATCAGAGTAAAGACAGTAAGTAGTAGGAATCGTACAAGAAGTACCAGCTAAGAGATAATGGCAACTGAAATGGCCATTATGGAGAAAGAATTAGAGGGTCGAGGGTAGAGATGAAGCAGCCTGTAGGTTAGTGTCACCTCTATTTTGATGACATTTTGTAAAATTAGTGCTTTGAAACCTGGGGCATTGCTTACTGTTTCCAGTGGGGATTTCAGAAATAAGTTTTGATTAAGAAAATAACACTCCTTTTTTTCTCTTTCTCCTTCATTGCCTCCTATCCGTCTTCCTCCTTCCCTTTCCACCCTCCTCCTCTTTCTTCTTTTAGGTTTATTTCATAATAAAGAAATTATAGTATGAAATTGCTACTTAGTACACTATACACATTTGTACTCAGTCAACGCTAACTAAAGCTGAATAATAAATAATATAATAGGATGTTTCTTCCCAAGTTAATTTTGATCTGGAACCAGTTATTATGACAAAGCATACATTGACAAAATGTGATACAAACTAAAATAAAATATGATCAAATGGTGTCATCATTTTAACTCAAGTAAACTAGGCAAATGGATAGTTTCCAGAATTTTGGGCAGAATAGTTGTGTTTTCCCATTTATTTTCAGAGAAATATTAAAGAAGTAGTATCGTACCTTTGGGTGATGTGATGAACTTCCCATAACCAGCTTTCCGGAAAATAACTCCTTATTTCTGGCTTGGTTACTGATATCATGGCCTTTATGTCTTGGGGAAAAAAAGCAAATTCAAAGATGGAAAAAAATAATAGAAATTCTACTTTTAGCCATGTTAAAAATATGAAGCCTAATTTGTAACTTAAGAATTTTCCAAAAGGTCAATAAAATAAAAATTTGTTGAGTGATTTCATTATATATATAAAAAAAAACTCTAAAAGTTTTTGGATTTCTGCACTAACAGCCTTGAAAAAACCCAAACAAATAAAGCACTAAAGTTTCTCTGACTTTTTAAGAATGTTTTCTTTTCTTTTTTTTAAACCAGTCAAATTGAGCAATGAGAGGAAGGGGCTTATATAAAGAATGTTTTCTAAATGTTTGCTCTTCTTGGGACTGAAGGTTCCATATAATCAATATATAGATAGATTATATATAGATTATATATTATATAATATATATAGATATAAATAATTTTTTTCATGTTTATCATTACAAAACTTACATTTATATTTTAAATCAAGGAGGTTTATATGATTGTCTACCATAACTCACATGTATTTCACTTTAAAAATACTTTCTGAACTTCCTAAATGGTAATCAAGAGACTTGGGGTCACCTCAACCATTCTTGGTCAACTGGACAGGGCAATTCAGTGCTAGATTTTGAAAAATACAGAGATCCTCAGGACCTGGGTTGCTAGGACCAACAGTGCTGGGGGCAGGTTTTGAGGCCAGGCCTAGTGGTTCTTGGGGGGGGGGGGGCTCTATACTGAGATGCTTGGGTGCATTAATTTAACTTAATGTAATTTTTAATTTTGGCTTTTGACAAAAATTGACTGAGGCACTGTAGTTTAAATGCAGTTCATGATGGTTTCCTCTATATATCATTCCAACACTGGGTTATTAAGTTTTGTTTATTTTTGGATCTCCCCAGTGCTGCTCAGAGGTTATTACTGGCTTTGAGTGACTGTATAGGGTGGATTTGGGAACCATATAGGGTGTTAGGAATAGAATCTGGGTTACTTGTGTGTAAGTCAAGTGCCCTACCCACTGTATTATTGCTCTAGCTCTTGAGTTATTCATTTTAATGAAAACAAATAGAACATTGCTTTTTCTCCAAGATGTACTAATAGGGATTGGAACGAATAGTTCAGTCTAAAAATGCCAAGAAAACTGTGTGTAACAACAGTTTTCCTACATTAGTAGATAAGTGGCCAAGGACTGTGACCCCTGAGAGACTGGGGCATGAAATGAAACTTAACATTTTCCAGGTTTGCTTAGAGGGCAGGGAAGGAAGCGACACAGCTGGAAGTCTAGGAGGAAAGGTCTCTGGGAGAAGGGAAAGAATCCAGAAAAGGGGAAGTGTAGAGACAAAGTTCCATGCAACTGAAGCCAAACCAGATTATGAAGAAATTAGTTGAAAAATCAGCCAATGAAAAAAATGTACTAAATTGTGCAAGAGAATACTATTTGGAGAAAGCAAAAGTCTGAAAACAGACCCATAGAGAACAAAATCATGTTATTAATTATAAATACTTAAGAACATGAATTTGACCACAAAAATTTATACTTGCAAAAAATATTTATTTAGAGAAATTACTTAAGATTGTCTTGATTAGGAACTGTCACTGCATTTTTTAACTTTTTATTTCTGTTTTGATATTACTTCTACATGAAATGGAAGGCCTAAAAGTTTTGAAAATATATTAATACAAGTTCTGTAAGTTCTGAAATAAGATTTCAATTCTTAGATATCTAAACTTCTTAACCTGATGTTAAATTTGGAAATATTTTTCTTTGATGAATACAGGTACAAATGGCTTTATAATAGCTATATATAAAATGGGATTATAGAATTTGGAACTGAAAGGCAAGTCAAGTTGGCGTTCTACTTTAAAGCTTTACTTTACTTTAAAGCCTTTTGCTTTCAAGTAAGTGTAAGGATCAAAGTGTATATATAGTCATTCAAATTTATATAATAAATTGACTTTACACAAGACTATTTGTCTTGACTAAAGTACTCTGCTTTATATGTTATATACCTCTTTGGATTATATAAAAAGGATTAATGACATTTTGAGGGGAATATACCAAGTGGTGATTTGGGGCCATACAATGCCTAAAAGGTAGAGCACAAACACAGGCCTTGTGTGTGTGATACCCGATTTTGTGCTTTAGTACTTGTCCTATCTGGCCTGCCCAATGACTGATCACCTCCCCACTTCCTTCTCATTGTTGCTTTTGCTGTTCTGATGACTGGGGGAATCACACACACTCTTGACTTTGCAGCTCACACAACTAGTTATGGTGTTCTCTATGGATTGATCTCACTTGGTTATGATGATTGTGTGCATTTTGATTGTGTTCACCGAGGGTTACTGTGGTCCTAACACACAAGCTTGCTGAGGGGATAGTGCTCCTGGCTACAGTGCTTGCACATTTTCAGTTGTGGTACTTACCTTTTTTTGGAGGGGGAGGCACACCTGACTCTGCACTCTCAGGAATTACTCCTGATGGTGCTAGGAGGACCATATGGGACGCCGGAGATCTACTCGGCTGTCTGTATGCAAAGTAAACGCCCTACCCACTACTATCATCCTGGCCCTCATGACTGCACACTTTTTAAAGTTCAAATCCTGGCTCTGCATTCAAGTTGGCTCAGTCTGTTGTAGTCTCCACAACAGAGTTGCTTGGATCTTGTGCAATATGTAGGTGGCTCCGGGACCGAACTTATTTCCTCAGGCTTCCAAGGCAGCTCTTTTTTAGTCATTGAGCCATCTTTTAGACTTCTCACTACCATCTTTTTAAATTTTTAAAAAGGCCTAATGTTCATTAAGTTTTCGTTTTTGCCTATACGTTTAAATATAACCACGAAAACTGCCTTCTTTAGGAGCACAAACATATAAAAAAAATGACACCTGTGGGCAGACTTTGGATAAAACCCGCCAAACTTACATTGTCTTCCCAGCTGGAGCTCTTTATGAGATGCTGCCGCTAGATGTTCATGTGCGATCCTACAACATGCATTAAAAGCTCTGACACACATGGGGCCAACCTTAATCCGGGCAGCTCGCTGCTCACAAGTTTCGTCCTCCTTGTAGACGGATCCATCATAACAACATTGCTTCACTTTCTCATGTCTGTATTTGGCAGCTGAAATAGCAAGAACACAAGTGTCATAGATTATGCATCAGGTCTTCATGTCGGAGGCTTAGACAGGGTCTCTGGGAATAATATCTGATTTCTATGGGATGTTTCCTCCTCTCCACACAGTTTTGACTAATGGCTCCTCAGCATTCCTTAATTTCTTTATTTTTAACTTTAAAAATGGATTACTTTTCTGTGATTTACAATAGTGTGCACAAAATTCCAACACCACATTCTATATGCCCACATCCCTCCTCCAAAGATCCCAGTTCCCTTTTCCTTTAAATCTTTCTTCCAAACTCAGTTGTATGGATCAGTTATGCTGTTGTGTTTCTTTGGCCTTTCTTCTACCTTGCTGGGCATTTTAAAATCATGCATCTGAGATTATTATGTATCTGTTCCTTTCCTCTTGACTGATTTTTCTCAGCATGAGTTTCATCTATGTCATGGTAAATTGCATAAATTTGTTTCTTTTTTAGAGCTGCCTAGTTTTCCGTTTTTTACACAATATAGTTGTTTCCATATCTTGGCTGTTGTACTAAATTCTGAGAGGAACATACATGTACATATATATGCTTTCAAGTTAATGTTTTTGTGTTTGGGAAATAGATGCTAAGGGATGGTTTTGCTCTGATCTCAGTCCACCACAACTCATTCTGCATTAAAAAGCTAAAATTAACCTGAATATTAACTTCTGAAGCTCTCCTCTTGATTTCTGTACACTGTGAACAAAATGCTTAACTCAAATGTTGAAAAAAGCTATTGCTGTTAAAGTATTTTTCAGGATAGATATCCTATGTTTTAAAACACTGCTTATGTATTATGGTTTGTAGAACTTTGCTAACGAAGACTTTTTTCTTGGCAAGAGCTTACCTTGACTGATGTTTCTCTTTTTTTATTATTAGAATTTAGGACAAAGGTTAGAAATAAAATGGCTTGGGAGCACACTGAAGGAATTAGTATATTGCTGTACTTATGACTATTAATTGAATTCAAGTCCTTGGCTCCTGTTTTAATGGTATTTCTATTATATGGTTAACAATAATCTTATTTTAATTAAAGTAATCTTCTAAAATAGTTTCAATTAAACTTTTTTTTTTTTTTTGGTTTTTGGGTTACACCTGGCAGCTCTCAGGGGTTACTCCTGGCTCTAAGCTCAGAAATCACCCATGGCAGGCACGGGGGACCATATGGGATGCCGGGATTTGAACCACCGTTCTTCTGCATGGAAGGCAAACTCCTTACCTCCATTCTATATCGCTGGCCCCTAAACTTATTTTTCAAACAGTATTCCTAATTGTTACATCCCCTGTGTTAACAAATCTTGAGACCTAGGAAGGCAACAAGTTTAAAAAGACCCTAACTGCCAAAGGGAGTTTTTTTTTTTTTTTTTTAAAGCTGTCTGCTATTACAGAAACTTTTTCAAAGCAGTCTGTACTTGCAGAGAGGACATTTGAAAAAAGTACCACCTGTAAGAAAAGATGTTTGAAAACAATAACCTGTACTCACAGGCATTAGTGCCCTGAAACAACTATGGTAGCCTATCCATGAGGCATTCAGAAAATAAAGGAATGTAGTATAAATATTTGAGACATAATTTTAGCTAACATTTTAAAGATTACTCAGGTATATAAATACACCCTATAGGTACATTTGCTTAGATTCAAGTCTTTTAGAAATATTACTCATCCTTTAATCTAACTTTGCTCTTAGTCTATGGTCAGTCATAGTAAGGGTTAACATTTAAGGCCCCAGTTAAGAATGCATAAAACGAAAACAATACTAACTGACCTTGCTTACTAGGGCTCTCAGTTAGCAAAAAGCGCTTCAAAAGTGAAACTGCTCTGTATCAAATTATGTTTTGGACACTTTTCCCCTGTGCTTTTTGGGGTGGGGGTAAAATTAGTTTTGCTTGAATAGTTTGTCTGAAAAATTATGACTTGGGGCCGGCGAGGTGGCGCTAGAGGTAGCCAAGGAAGGACCGTGATTTGATCCCCTGGCGTCCCATAGGGTCCCCCCCAAGCCAGGGGCAATTTCTGAGCGCGTAGCCAGGAGTAACCCCTGAGCATCAAACGGCTGTGGCCCGAAAAACCAAAAAGCAAAAGAAAAAAAAAAAAGAAAAATTATGACTTGTCAAGAATTTGAGTATAAGCATTCTACTTTTGCTTTGAATTATCAGAACAGAGCTGGAACCCAGCTTGACTCCTTGGCCTGTGTCTTCCATTCACCTTTCAAGGGAACCTCAAGATTCAGATGTCAGGACCAATCGGTCTGTGATACCTAATATTATTAAAGTTTTAATATAAAAAGAAGAAATCAAACTAATCTCAAAGAGATGCCAAATGGGATGACTGTCTTCAAGCTGAGAACTCTGGGGCCTTCTTGGAGTGGGGCTGGGTCGATTCCCTACCCTGCTGAAATGTCCACAGTCCGACTACTCACGCCTGGCACCCTTTGGCATATAAATGACCCAGCTCCACTGTTCCACAAATAATCTCAAAAAGATACCAAGCTGCTAAATCATCCCAGATCTTCAACACCTGGAGAACATGCTGTTCCAAGTTTCACAGTACTGACAGCAAATTTGATGGGAAAATTATGTAGAATTTCAGTAAGCTCAGTGGGCAAAACCAGTAACACGAGAACTTGGTTAAACACCAGCCAGCTCAGTAAATTCAGTGTCATTGGTGATACCATTATGAAATATAACAGTTTTCACAAATTTTCTTTCACTGGACTATTTTATTTATAATCTCATTTACCATTTTGTTGTAGCAAGCAATATAAAGTAAATTATTTTGTGCCTACTAAACGAATAAAATAAAAAAAATACATTTTTAGGGCTACCTCAAAGTTAATAAAATAATTTTGTCAGAATAAAAGAGTTATGATTTCAATTGCTAGATGAAATATACTGTAGAGAGTAAAAACTGTGATAAATTAAAAATTTTAATGATTAATTTCAAAATTAAAATAGTTTAAGTATAAAAATATTAAGATTTATTTCACCAAGATGGAGGTTATGGTAAATAAACTGCTGGATTTATTTGAGTTAATCTTTCTTAGAAAGACAAGTTAAATATATATATATATATATATATATATATATATATATATATATATATATACATATCTTTTATTTTTATCCATTATATTTCAACAAGAGGAAATAAAATCTTGCTTATTTTTTCAGCTTTTAAAATAATATAGCATGTATATTTACAATGACATGAAACTACAGAAATACCTTCTTTTTTTATTTTCTCATCCAGAGTTCTTTTTGGTCTGAGAATTTCTTTACAAGGTTTGTCTGTTTTAAAAAAGAAAAATATTAAGACAAAAAAAGATTAAAATCTTGAAAAGGAGTTTTTCTATAAATATAAGATTACTATGATTAACCATACACAAATTAGATACTCTAGAAACATTCGACAGAATACTGAATCATGAATAAATACATATACAGAAAAGGCCAATCACAAGTACATAAATCAAAATAGTCATTTAAACCTCCATAGGAAAGGACTAGGAATAAATGGCTCCAAAAGAGAAGTAAAAACTTTTTTTTTAAAATATGAAACACCTTACAAATTTGCGTGTCATCCTTGCACAGGGGCCATGCTAATCTTCTCTGTATTGTTCCAATTTTAGTATATGTGCTGCCGAAGCGAGCATGATAATTAAAAACTTTTGAAGAAGAACTAATACACTTGCTTCTCAAATTCATTCAAAAAATCAGAGCAGAGTAATACAAATACATCGAATGAGGCCAATATCACTCTTACTACCCAGCTAGAAGAAGATAGCACACAAACAAGAAAATAATAGGTTGATATCTCTGATGAACATCGAAGTAAATAATCTCAACAAAATCAGGCATGTTAGACTGTACAACACAAAAAGAGACTCATTCGACGTAAGCAAGTGGAAGTCATCCCAGGGATGCTTGTTCAACCTAGTTTTAAAAGTCTTAGCAAATAAAGGGCCAGGGCGATAGTGTTTAAGGTGCATGCCTTGCTCCATGGACACCACATAGTTCTCTGAGCATTCCTATAATGTTGCTCTGGGGGACACTGAGCACCTCTGGCTTGAGTGGCTCTGGCTTGGGTGATCCCTAGGATCACAGAGAGGCTTATATCCTACAGCATCTTTTATTCTCCTTTTATTGAATTGTTGGTTTGATTAAGGAATACCAGGTTCTCCTGAGTTCGTCACACTCTCTCCCACCTTCAAATAGAAGTTCTAGTTAAGAAAATTAGGTAAGAAAAAGTGTATTTGATTTTTGGGGTCACAATTTAGTTGTAATCAGGACTTACTGTTGACTCTGCATTCAGGGATCATTCCTAGTAAGGATCATGGGTCCATATGTGGGACCAGGGAATGAACTCAGGTCAACTGTGTGCAAGGACTGTGCCCTACCCACTGTAGTACCTCTTTAGCTCCAAGAAAAAAAAAAATAAAAGGAATATAAATTACAAAAGAAGTAAAGTTTTCTATAGGCAGATGACAATATTAAACATAGAAATCTGTAAAGTTTTGATCAAGAATGCTAGAATGACAATGAGTTTAGTAAAGGACACAAAATCATTGTACAGAAATTAGTCATTTCTCCTCCCTCCCTTCTTTTTCTCTTTCATTCTCTTTTTCTTTTTCTCTTTCTTTCTTTTTCTCTTTCTTTCTTTTTCTCTTTCTTTCTTTCTTTCGTTTCTTTCTTTCTTTCTTTCTTTCTTTCTTTCTTTCTTTCTTTCTCTTTCTTCTTCTTTCTTTTTCTTTCTTTCTTCTTTCTTCTTTCTTTCTCTCTCTCTCCTCTCTCTCTCTTCTCTCTCTTTCTTTCTTTCTTTCTTTTCTTTCTTTCTTTCTTTCTTTCTTTCTTTCTCTTTCTTTCTTTCTTCTTTCTCTTTCTTTCTTCTTCTTTCTTTCTTTTTTCTTTCTTTCTTTCTTTCTTTTTTCTTTCTTTCTTTCTTCCTGCCTTCCTTCCTGCCTTCCTTCCTGCCTTCCTGCCTTTCTTTCTTTCTTTCTTTTTCTTTCTTTCTTTTTCTTTCTTCTTTTTCTTTTCTTTCTTTCTTTCTTTCTTTCTTTCTTCTTTCTTTCTTTCTTTCTTTTTCTTTCTTTCTTTCTTTCTTTCTTTTCTTTCTTTCTTTCTTCCTGCCTTCTTTCTTTCTTCTTTTTTCTTTCTTTCTTTCTTTTTCTTTCTTTCTTCTTTTCTTTTTTTTTTTTCTTTCTTTCTTTTCTTTCTTTCTTTCTTTCTTTCTTTTTTCTTTCTTTCTTTCTTTCTTTCTTTCTTTCTTTCTTTTTCTTCTTTTTTCTTTTCTTTCTTTCTTTCTTTCTTTTCTTCTTCTTTTCTTTCTTTCTTTTCTTTTCTTTCTTTCTTTCTTTCTTTCTTTCTTTTCTTTCTTTCTCTTTCTTCTTTCTTTCTTTCTTTCTTTCTTTCTTTCTTTCTTTCTTTCTTTCTTTCTTTCTTTCTTTCTTTTTCTTCTCTTTCTTTCTTTCTTTCTCTTCTTTCTTTCTTTCTTTCTTTCTTTCTTTCTTTCTTTTCTTTCTTCTTCCTTCTTCCTTCCTTCCTTCCTTCCTTCCTCCTTCCTTCCTTCCTTCCTTCCTTCCTTCCTTCTTTTCTTTCTTTCTTTTCTTTTCTTTTCTTTCTTTCTTTCTCTTTCTTTCTTTCTTTCTCTTTCTTTCTTTCTTTCTTTCTTTCTTTCTTTCTTCTTTCTCTCTCTTCTCTTCTTCTTTTCTTTTCTTTCTTTCTTTCTCTCTTTCTTTCTTTCTTTCTTCTTTTTTCTTCTTTCTTTCTTTCTTTCTTTCTTTCTTTCTTTCTTTCTTTCTTTTTTTCTTTCTTTTTCTTTCTTTCTTCTTTCCTTCCTTCTTCTTCCTCCTTCCTTCCTTCCTTCCTTCCTCTCCTTCCTTCCTTCCTTCCTTCCTCTCTTCTTCCTTTCTTTTCTTCTTTCTTTCTTTCTTTCTCTTTCTTTTTTCTTTCTTTCTTTCTTCTTTCTTTTTCTTTCTTTCTTTCTTTTCTTTCTTTCTTTCTTTTTCTTTCTTTCTTTCTTCCTTTCTTCCTTCTTCCTTCCTTCCTTCCGTCTTCCTCCTTCCTTCCTTCCTTCCTTCCTTTCTTTCTTTCTTTCTTTTCTTTCTTTCTTTCTTTCTTTCTTTTCTTTCTTTCTTTCTTTCTTTCTTTCTTTTTTCTTTTTTTCTTCTCTTTCTTCTTCTCTCTCTTCTCTTCTCTTTCTTTCTTTCTTTCTTTCTTTTCTTTCTTTCTTTCTTTCTTTTCTTTCTTTCTTCTCTTTACTTTTCTTTCTCTTCCTTCCTTCCTTCCTTCCTTCCTTCCTTCCTTCCTTCCTTCCTTCCTTCCTTCTTCCTTTCCTTCCTTCCTTCCTTCCTTCTTCCTTTCCTTCCTTCCTTCCTTCCTTCCTTCCTTCCTTCCTTCCTTCCTTCCTTCCTTCCTTCCTTCCTTCCTTCCTTCCTTCCTTCCTTCCTTCCTTCCTGCCTTCCTTCCTTCCTTCCTTCCTTCCTGCCTTCCTGCCTTTCTTTCTTTCTTTCTTTCTTTCTTTCTTTCCTTTCTTTCTTTCTTTCTTTCTTTCTTTCTTTCTTTCTTTCTTTCTTTCTTTCTTTCTTTCTTTCTTTCTTTCTTTCTTTCTTTCTTTCTCTTTCTTCCTTTTCTTTTCTTTCTTTCTCCTAATCCCTTGTACTTTTATAGTAGTGTAAATCTATAGTACTGAACAAATTTGTGCTATCACTCCAGCCCCAGAGTCATTTAATTACTGAAAGAGGCAAACCAAGCTTTGAAAACTCATGGATATACTGGTCTCACAGCTGAATGCACCAGGGACCCTAGGAATGGGTGGGGTAGCTGCACACTCTCTCCACAAGTGCCACCACTCCAATGGCCTAGCTTTACTGCTTTTCCACTAATCTCTACAGAGACTCCTAAATGATCCAAACTCCAGGTATATACTACTTGTATGGCTGAGATCTCCAGGGATTTTTGGAGTCAGAGGAACACAGCCTCTGTTGCTCTACTTCCAGAAGTCCTGGCAGCCAGGCCTATGATCCACATTTGCCACCACATGAACTCATCAGCCGAGCTCCACAGATCTTTGAAGTCCTAGACAATGTGGCCACATCATGTGACATCTCTATATTTTTGATACTGACATCTTAGTAGGAATGTACCAAATTAGAGGTGAAATTATCATAGAATCCATCTAAGCTCAACAAGCAAAACCAACAAAAGAATACTCAACTAGCAACAGCTTATTAAACCTTTAGACAATGACCCCATTTTGAGATATGATAATTTTCACAAATTTTTTAATAAAGTTGTATTTTCATAATTCCATTATTATTTAGTTTACTGTAACAAACAATATTAAGTAAATTATTAATAACTGCCAAGGGGAAGGCTTGGCAGAGGGTGGGAAATTGAGGACAATGGTGGAGGGAGAGTTACCTTGGTGGTGGGGTTGGATTGAAACATTGAATGCCAAATGTGATTGTATTATGAGCAACTATGTAAACCACAGTGTTTAAATAAAGAAATTTATTTTAAAAAGAACATAATTTTTATTAAAGTGTTTATACACAGTTGTTACACCCAGCGGTCGTCAACCTTTTTTTTTCAACTGAGCCAAATCTCGCCAAAACCACGATTGAAATTTATTTTGAGAGCCACACAGGGTGTGCACTGACAGAGGCTAGGAGCAGAGTCCTGACTCCTGGAGCAGCTGCCCAGCACACAGAAGAGCCAAATTAAAAGTGAAAAGAGCCACATGTGGCTCGCGAGCCGCAGGTTGCCGACCACTGCACTAGGCAATACTAGTTTTAGAAACAACTTTTAGAAAATATTCTGGAGAAGGGAAAAATGAGGTTGGGGAAGCAAATGATCAATATAAATTTAAAAAAGCAATTTGAAAAATGTTACCAAAATTGCTGAGCACTTTACCATTTTCTTTCTTTTTATTGCTTTTTGTTTTTGGGCCACACCCGGTGCTCAGGGGTTACTCCTGGCTATCTGCTCAGGAATAACTCCTTTGTAGGCACGGGGGACCATATGGGACGCCGGGATTTGAACCAACCACCTTTGGTCCTGGGATGGCTGCTTGCAAGGCAAACACCACTGTGCTATCTTTCCAGCCCCACATTTTACCATTTTCATGGATGCTATCCGCGTTTGCATTGGTGATAAAAGTGAGTCCCGCCAGATAGAAAACATCTGCATTGTTGCGACCACCACCTGCCCCACAGCCTAGGTCACTCTTGTCAAACTCTTGAAATACCTGTCAAGAAAAGCAAACCGTTAAGCCTTCAGAGGTGTATGAATCACTTCTAAGGAAATAGAGACATGAACTGTCACCTAGTTGGAATAAGTTTGAAACACACAGGCCACCCATCTGTCATATGGTCAAAGCCCACATTTCCCAACTTCATTTATATCTTTAGTTTGTCCTCTTCTATTTACAGAAATCGACTACTTCAAAATTAATCAAGAACTCAAGCTTCAAGGAGGGTTTTTATTTAGAAGTTGATTGATGCAAGGTGTTCTGTAATTCCAGTACAAGTGACAACCTACATATCCCCCAAATGAAATAAAATAAAAAAATATACTAAGTGGGTAGATGTCTGGTTGAGTGAATGAATATTTTTATGTTGTAAATTTCTTGTATTTGGGAGAGGAGAATTCATAGTTCTAAGTGGGTAAAATGATTTGTAAGATGTTATGTTACTTTTATTTTTTAAAATGTAGATATTGGAGTGATAGTGCAGCAGGGAGGGTTCTTGCCTTGTATGCAACCATTCTGGGCTCAATCCCCTGTACCACGTATGATCCTCTGAGCCTGCTAGGAGTGATCCCTGAGTGAAAAACCAAGAGTAACTCTTGAGTTACTCTTGTTGGGTATTGCCAGAACTCCCCTCAAAATGAAATTAAGACATAAAAATATGAAACCTAGAAAGATAAATGGTAACTTCAGGAAATTTAATAATTGCTTAAATCATCCTACAGCATAGATTTTTTTGGAGGGAGGGTTTACAAGCAGAGTTCAGTCCCATGTGTGGGTCATGTGGGTCAGGGCTCAGGGATTCTGGGTGTCACCAAGGTTAAACCTTGCAGTCGTGGGGGGATGGGGGGGCATGTGGTACCTGGGATAGAATTCAGGGACATCCAATTTACCTCTCTGGTCCCTGCACCTCAGATTTTAAAGAGAGTAAAAACACAAAAACTAAACCAATAAAACCCCAAGAGGCTGCCTAATCAGACTTCTCTTGTATTTCTACTAAGATGCCATAATACTGCCTCCCCTCAGTTCCCAATTGATGCTGCCTGAGCATAGGTGTTATTGTGGTCTCATATATGTTCTAAAATGTTTTTCTCTGAAATTATGAACATAAAGAGTAATGGCCTATATTTTGGGACTTAAGGTGATGGCTTCCCCTCCTATAGAACACTATTTGGAACAGACTATAATACTGCCTATTATTTATATAACCCTTCCTCTAGAATTCCTTATTTTTTAAATTAAATAATATATTTAAGCACCATGATTACAACCATGTTTATAGTTGGGTTTCAGTCATAAAAGGAACACCCCCCTTCATTGGTGCAACTTTCCCACCACCAATGCCACCCACCACCCAACCTCCTCCATCCCTGCCTGTATTCAAGAAAGTCATTCTACTTCTTTCACTCACTACTATTGTCTGGATAATTGTCAGTGTAGTTACTTCTCTAACGGAAGTCACCACTCTTTGCGGTAAGTTTCATATACCATGAGCCGGTCCTTCCGGCCCTCATCTCTACTTTCTCTGAGCATTATTACAGTAATGTTCTTTATTTTTCTTAAATCTCATAGACGAGTGAGACTATTCTGTATCTATCTCTCTAACCCTGACTTATTTCACTCACCATAACAGTTTCCATGTTCCTCCATGTATAGGAACATTTGATGACTTCATTTTTCCTGATGGCTGCATAGTATTCCCCCTAGAATTTTTGCTGCATCACCCCAAGCAACAACAACAACAACAACAACAACAACAACAACACACACACAGCAGTAATCAGTCATGTGTTACTTAACTTTTTCCAGGGGTTTCTTGGTTTCTCTTTGGACTGCATAGAGTGCACTGTCTACTGCAGATAGAGCCACCCAGGAATTTGACTGAGTTACCATATCCAGAGAAAAAGCATGACCCGGAGAATATGTTTCTGCACTTGGAGACATTTTAACCTAAAAGATCATTTGACAAAGGGAAGAGAACTTGTCTGAGACAAAGCTTCACAAGTTGCTGCAAAGACAGTCTTTCGAAGACCATTCCATTGTGATTTATGTTTTGGGGCCTACCTGAAGCTGATTACCACATTTTTCTTCAATATTTAACCAGACAGAGTCAGAAACTAATTCTGCTTTCTGCTCTCCTGTGACAATGTAGTAGACGAGGAGTCGGGCTGAAGGAACCATCTCCTGCGTGACTGGAATGTTCACACGTTGAAAAGTCGAATCTAGAAGTTTCTTCCTTGTACCAAAGTGAACTATTTTTCCCTTGGATAGAATCTGAAAATAAACAGAGGCAGTAATAATGACACAAACATAGCTTTGCTATATATAGGGTTGACTTAGAATTGGAGAAAACAATTGTTAAAGGAAAATGAACTCAACTCAGACGGATCTAGTCTGTGGCAAGAAACCCATGTGTTTACTTTCTTGTTACAATGACAAGTTGAGTGGGATATTGTGCTCCTGGTACAGCTGCAGGGAGGGAAGGTAAATAATTAGCTAGAAGTTAAACTGAGTTTTGGTTCAAAACTCACAGAACTCAGAAATTAGAGATCACACCCCACAGAGATTGGCACACATCACAAAGAATGAGAACAAGCAGTGGTCGCAGGGATGTGAAGACAAAGGAACTCTCATGCACTGCTGGTGGGAATGCCATCTAGTCCAACCTTTATGGAAAGCGATATGGAGATTCCTCCAAAAACTGGAAATGGAGCTCCCATACGATCCAGCTATACCACTCCTAGGGATATACCCATGGAACACAGAAATACAATACAAAAATCCCTTCCTCACAGATATATTCATTGCTGCCCCATTTACAATAGCCAGACTCTGCAAACAACCAAGATGCCCTTCAACAGATGAATGGCTAAAAAAAATTTAGTACATATACACAATGGAATATTATTCAGTTGTCAGGAGAGATGAAGTCATGAAATTTTCCTATACATGGATGTATATGGAATCTATTATGGTGAGTGAAATAAGCCAGAGGGAGAATGATAGACACAGAATAGTTTCCCTCATCTATGGGTTTTAAGAAAAATAAAAGACATTTTTGCAATAATCCTCACTCTAACTGAGTGCAGTTAGAGAAATAATTACATTGAGAGCTATCCTAACAATGTGAATGAATGAGGGAAGTAGAAAGCCTGTCTAAAGCACAGGCGGGGGTGGAGTGGGGAGGAGGGAGAATTGGGACATTGGTGATGGGAATGTTGCGCTGGTGAAGGAGGCTGTTCTTTACATGATTGAAACACAACTACAATTATATGTGTAATCGAGTTGTTTAAATAAAGATTAAAAAATTAGAGATTAAAATAAAACTGTCAATCTGTCTCAAAACATTACACAATCACAGGAGTCTTTATATTAATGCTTAAAAGGACAGATGAATAAATTTAGTGCATCTTATGTAGGAACTTTGTTTTGTTTTATTTATTTATTTATTTATTTATTTATTTATTTGAATCATATCTGGTGGTGCTCAGTATGTTTGCTTCTGAACTCAAAGGTCACCCTCAAAAGTTATTGGGGAACTATAATGCAGGGCCAGGGATTGGCTACATACAATGTGACCCTTAACCTCTGTACTATTTCTCTGACCCCTAGATAATTCAAATTTAAACCAGAGATTAGGTTTTATTTTTATTTATTTATTTATTTTATTTTGGTTTTTGGGCCATACCCAACTGTGCTCAGGGGTTACTCCTGGCCACCTGCTCAGAAATAGCTCCTGGCAGGTATGGGGGACCATATGGGATGCTGGGATTCGAACCAACCACCTTAGGTCCTGGGCTGGCTTCTTGCAAGGCAAACGCTGCTGTGCTATCTCTCTGGCCCCAGGTTTTTTTTATTTATTTATTTATTTATTTATTTATTTATTTATTTATTTATTTATTTATTCAGGTTTTATTTTTTGTTTTTGTTTTTGTTTTTGTTTTTGGGCCACACCCGGCGTTGCTCAGGGGTTACTCCTGGCTGTCTGCTCAGAAATAGCTCCCGGCAGGCACGGGGGACCATATGGGACACCTGGATTCGAACCAACTACCTTTGGTCCTGGATCGGCTGCTTGCAAGGCAAACGCCGCTGTGCTATCTCTCCGGGCCCTAGGTTTTATTTTTTAATTTAATTTTTTGGGGAACCCACATGCCGACACTCCAGGGTTATTTCTGGCTCTGCACAGCACTCAGAAATCCAGGCAGGCTTGGGGGACCATATGGAATGTCAGGGATCGGATCTGGGTTGGCCATGTGTAAGGCAAACCCCCTACTCGCTGTGCTCTCACTCTGGACCCCAGAGATTAGTTTTAAAGTGAAAATGTAAGGTCAAAAAATTACAGATCACCTGAAACCAAAATGTCCCTTAATTTGCTCTTAGAAAGAAGAATAATCCGCCTGATCTTAATATATAAATTATAACAGATCTCTGAATTCTTTAGCTGCCAACATAAATTCTGATACTAATTTTTTCATGCCTTCCTCCAAAATGTTAGAAAACCAGTACTACCTGTTTGGCCTCTTCATTGGAATAATTCGTTTCATTTCCCGCTCATTTGTCAGAAAGCCTTCATTATTTCCAGCATAGATTTTTCCTAGTACTCACTGGCAAGATTGATTGGATACCTCTGTTTAACAGGAGTGGTGTAATAGGGAAGTAGTTGCCTGGTAAAAACCAGAGCAGCTATGATATGACTCAACTCATTAAGAACAGAATTTGGATCTCCCTTTTATGCCAATAAAATATATGTATTTGAAACAGATGTAGGGAAGTAATCATTGGCCATGAGCTACAGCAGAATTAATGTCACATTTTTATCAGGCTTCCTGTGAAATCATCAAGAAACCTTTGGTGAAAAAGGACTATCAAATCAGGAATCAAATCAAAATCCTCACTTCAAGTTGGTTCACTGGTGAATCTTTTCCTTTCTCACTCTCCAAGTTTTTTTATTTTTTTATTTTTATTTTTGGGTCACACCCGGCAGTGCTTAGGGGTTACTCCTGGCTCTATGTTTAGAAATCGCCCGTGGCAGGCTCGGGAGACCATATGGGATGCTGGGATTTGAACCACAGTCTTTCTGCTTGCAAGGCAAATGCCCTACCTCTATGCTATCTTTCCAACCCCACCCCCAAGTTTTCTATCTATGAATAATCCTGAAATCATGCTCTTGAAAAAAATCGCAAACCTTAAAACACTTTATTTAAAAATTATGATAGTTAAGAGCACATACTTACAATGACATTTATGTGTTGACATTATTATTAATAAATGATCTTATTTACATTTGTGGTCATATGCACATGTTTTTAAAAACAGGTATGTTCTTGGAATAATTCATAAAAATAACTGTAATGTGTCAGATGTCTGCAAAGCCATCTTTATTAGACTTACCAAGAAATTATAGTGAGATATTTTTTCAATGTATGGACTTTTAGGAGTCACAATCACATTCAGATCTTCTCCCACGAGCAAGGTCTTGTAGTTGGCAGTCCAGTCAATATAAAGATAACTTTGACTGAGAGATGAGTAGGCTATTGCATGGTATTCCTTGCTGGCCTGATTTCCTTCTGGAAGGTATGGGTCATCAGTTCTGACCTGAAAAAGGCATTATTTTTTAGAAAAAAACATATGATTAAATACTTTTAAGAAACATATTTTAAGTTTATTTCTTTGCTTTATAAATTGTACAACAAATGTTAAAAATAACCTAAACTAAATATTGCTTTTACAGCAATGGTATCAAGAAACTTTACCAAGTGGCCAGGGAGGTAGTACAGTGGATAAAACGCTTGCCTTGCATTCAACTGGCCCAGGTTCAATTCCTTACTTCCCTTAGGGTCTACTAAGCACATCTTGGGGTGGTCCCTGAGTACAGAGCTAGGAGAAATCCTTGACCACAGCCGGGTATGGCTCGCCACCCACCCCCCAAATAAAACAAGACATTCTAACCAAAATACTCTGGATAATAATTGGGATCATACAGGACAGGAAAGTCTGAGAAGACTGTTCTTGACATAAATATTAGGAGCTTACCTAGAGTCTCATGACAAGGTGGGGATTCTTGGGGTGGGATGGGGGGGATCGGGGATAAGCAGTCTTGAGGAGTCTAAAGAGGAGTTGCAAACAAGCACAATAGAGACTCTGTGGTCCATTTCCTTTAAGAGCTTCTTGATGCTCATAAACAGGGCAGGACAGAAATATGACAGCAACATTCATCTTTGAATATCTTTCATTCACCTTTAACCATAAAATGGGACTATGTTGATTTGCTTACCAGCATCTCTAGTTACAAATTCCTAGCTAATCACAAAGGAGCTTAAAAGCTCTGTTTTATCAGTCAAAGAATGGCAAGCACAATAGTCTCTAACTCAGTGGTTTATAAGCCCACAGAACTGGAGCCAATCAATAAAAAAAATCATGTTTTTCTTGATCATTTAGTATTATATATGTAATATTTATAATATATATTTTATATATTTATATAATATATAAACAAAATAATTACATTATCACAAACTTATATTAAAATACAATTAAATTATATCTTTAATATATAAATGGAATCTAATTATAATATAAAATATAACATATATTTATTTTATATGAATACATATATTTTTATTAAAATGGTCTTTTAATCTTTGCCCAGTAGCTTGTAAAGATGCCTCTGTTTTTGTGATTCTGTGGTCTGAAAATGATAATAGATAATAGAGAGGTTATATAGGAATTAAATGTATTCCACAAAAAGCTCGAAGTAAAATGCCTAGCTCTCTGCAAATGCTCAGTGGATAAAAATGAATGGATAAAGCTGTTGTTAATATGTATATTCGCTAACCTACTTATAATTTTCAAGGTTTATTTGCTCAGAGGAAAGACTGTTAACTGTGCTCTGACTCACAGTGTTTCAGACAACTGGGGCAAAAAAGACCCGTTGACACTTCTGTGGCACTGAAAGGAGAGAAAAAGTGAGAGAAGGTAGGTAGAGTGAAATTTCTACCATTGACTTCTATTTTGCCATTTCTAAGTTCGAAGAGTTTGTCTAAGAGAAAATAATTTCGTAAGTGAGAAAATGGATGGGCTTCTCTTCATCAAAGAACCATTCAAAGGATTAGAAGCTTGCCTCACATGTACATTCTTTTGGCAGGTAGATTGTGGAAGTCTTTTTTTTTTTTTTTTTTGGTTTTTGGGCCACACCCGGTGACGCTCAGGGGTTACTCCTGGCTATGCGCTCAGAAGTCGCTCCTGGCTTGGGGGACCATATGGGACGCCGGGGGATCGAACCGCGGTCCGTCTCCTAGGCTAGCGCAGGTAAGGCAGGCACCTTACCTCGAGCGCCACCGCCCGGCCCCCAGATTGTGGAAGTCTTAATGGGACTTTTATATAGTGTCTGCAACACCCATTCGGCATGCGAGCCAAAACACACAGTCAAAAGTACAAGCTGTCCTAGAAAATTTAGTAGGCAAATTCAGCTCACGCTAAACTCCAGCACTGTCACTCCAGATGGGAGATTAATCACAAATGAAGCTACTCCATCGCTGGCTTGTGTTACACTCCTCTTTGGCTCCAAGTCGAACATTTCTTGGTCTGCACCACTCGTTTGTGCACTCAGGATCACTGGGATTCCTCCTACCAGCTCGTCAAATGAATCCTTAACCTGCACCTGTTGGTCAGAACAATCCAAATCCATTTCAACAACTCATCATTTCTTTGAAAGTGTTAGCAAGTTTGCAATGCTTCCCTTCCCACCCAAGGATAAAATAAAAATATATCTTTATGTAATACTTTCTAAGAAAATAATTTTGAGTGGATATTCCTGTACAAAAAGCAAATGCAGAAATAAATATCATTTTATTATGTTTGCCAAGTAGGTGTGATAGGTCCCTCTGCTACCTAACATCTTAATTCTTCATTTGAGGTAGATGTGGAGAAAGAAGAAACTAAGACAATCACTTAAGGGTGATTTCTTTTGGATCAGAAAAAAAAAAATGAATGTACAAGAAAAAGAAAATGGATCAAAGAATAGATACTTTGGGGGTCAGAATGGTGGCGCTAGAGGTAAAGCATCTGTCTTGTAAGTGCTAGCCTAGGACGGACTGTGGTTTGATCCCCCGGCATCCCATATGGTCCCCCCAAGCCAGGAGCGATTTCTGAGTAACCCTTGAGTATCAACGGGTGTGGCCCCAAAACAAAAACAAGCAAACAAACAAACAGAATAGATAGTTTGAAGTACTGTTCCAGCTTTGGATGCTGGAACAACAGGTTGAATCCCTGGCAAATGTGGTCCCCTTAGCAATACCAGGAACAACCTTCATGCACTAAACAAGAAGTAGCTTCAGCATTGCCAGTTGTGTTTTCAAGAAAGAAAAAGAAAGATAAATAATTTTTTTTGTTTTTGGGGTCACACCCAAAACTCAGGGGTTACTACTGGCTCTGAACTCAGAAATTACTCCTGGTAGGCTCAGGGAACCATATGGTATGCCGGGATTCGAACCACGGTCCTTCTGCATGTAAGGCCAACGCCCTACCTCCATGCTATCTATCTGGCCCCAAGATAAATAATTTTTAATATTCTCAGATATGGGCTTAATATGTGACAAATATTTTTTCCATACTATGAATAATTTGTTCCAAACTATGAAAAGTGGCTAACAGAAAATAAACATTAAAGAGGAAGGAATGAGAGTTGGAGGAAAGAATCAGAGCAATTTCTCTGAATGTAGAAATTGGAATAATAAACACAGCAATACATATTCTAAGATCCACAGGCAGCAAAAAATATGGCAAGTGAAGGTATTTGTTTCACAAAAATGACATGTTCATGTATATGCTTGTTAAGCATATGCCACCAAGTACATTAAATCTTAAGTGTTTGGGAATGATGGAATTAAGGAGATTTTATTTATAGATAGTTTAATGCAGTGCTCATCTATTTATATAATTATAGATAATGTAAAAATTAAACAGGTTATTTTAAGAAATCCTGACATTGCGGCCGGACAGATAGCACAGCAGTAGGGCATTTGCCTTAGATGCAGAAGTACAGTGGTTCGAATCCCGGCATCCCATAGGGTCCCCTGAGCCTGCCAGGGGTGATTTCTGAGCATAGAGCCAGGAATAACTCCTGAGCACTGCCAGTTGTAACCCCAAAACAAAACAAAACAAAACAAAACAAAGCAAAAAAAGAAATCCTGACATTGCCCTCAGCATTAAAGTTGGGTTGCATCTTCCCAGGCCTGTCGACATCCACAGGAAGAGTAAAATCAGATCCTGAAGTTCCCCTTCTCTCCCCATCCCCTACCCCATATACCTTGACAGAATATGGAATCCCAGGCTTCAAGAAAAGAGGAGTGGCAACCAAATCCAGTTTGTAGGGAGAGAGAACATATTGGATGCCAGGGATTTCTGCTTCTTCAGAAAGTCCACCTAAATAAACAAAGAGGTTGAATGACCTTTGTTTTAGGCATATGATGTTCTGTTTGAGTTTTTGCTCATCTATGTTTATCCATCTTCATCTCTCACTTATTCGTCACTCTGTTCCTGTGCTCATTCATCACTAGTAACCAGGATCTGGATCGTGGTGCAGAGGGGTGGTGCAGAGAAGAGTTCAGACTTCAGGAGTAGCCAAAGTCTTAGATACAAAGCTTATAGGTAAATATAGACTGAAGTGTGAAGCAAGAGAGAGATTTTCATTAGTGGCCTGATAGTCAGCTGAACCTAAAAAAAGGGATGAAGAAGAGAAGGAAAGGGTAAACCAGAAACTGGACTTTAAAACGAGTTTACCATTATATCACAAGAATGTGGGGGAAAATGGCCAGGAAGAAAAAGTGCTTGGGCAGAAAGAACCATGAAGATCCATCTCATAAGGAGCAATAATGTTATCCTTCAGATAACATGTAAGCCAGACTATTAAATTTAATACACAAATATTTAATTTCCTCAAGATCCTTACAAGTATTACCTTAATGTCCCTGCAGATATCCTATAGTCAATCAAATAATCTGTAATCCTCAGCAATAAGTCATCATATAAGTGTTTGCCATACTGTGAGGGTATCCCACTTCACCCAGTGTGCTATCTCTTTCTCAAAACCCTACTTAACCTTTAACTTTGATTATCTTTAGGACACATATTTTGGTAGTGACCTCTGAAAGTCAGTAATCGTATTTTCTCAGAACACACATGGAATTCTTTCTTGAACAAGGTTCTTAGTTTATAAATCTTATAGTTTGTAAAATTTTTTTTATAAATCTTATAGTTTAT
The DNA here is from genome assembly GCF_024139225.1 of Suncus etruscus. Lineage (NCBI taxonomy): Eukaryota > Metazoa > Chordata > Mammalia > Eulipotyphla > Soricidae > Suncus > Suncus etruscus. The sequence goes on along the minus strand of NC_064852.1, from coordinate 2,301,401 downwards.
AAAACTATACCTGAGGTTAGTTTCTCAGACATTTTGGGTGTTGTGATCATATATCATTCATATTTGCATGCCTGCATGTTTAGCAGTACTCCAAATAACACTGAATTATGACTTAAACTGAATTTATTTGGAATAAGTTGAGGAAAATTATAACATCAAGAAGAAAAGAACTTAAAACAATGTCAAGAGAAATAGTAAGGCATGGAGTAGAAAGTCCCCATCCTTCTTCAATATCCATTGGGAATTTGGTACATGCATAGCTAGCAACTTACCTCAATCTTCATTTTGTTACTTAAAAGAATAAATTTAAAGAGGTTTAAGAGAATTTAGAGAACATCTTGTCTAGCTTCAATTTTGCCAAAATTGAACTGGATGGTTCAACTTTATGTAATTTGTTCAGGTTAGTTGAGGGTTTAAACTCAAGAATATAAAGAATACTATGATCATAACATACCAAAAGGAAGACAATTTGATAAATCGTGTGATAAGTAATAGCTGTTCTAAACTATTGTAGAATTGAGAGCTATAGTCACCTTTTTTTTGAAAGGAAATTAAGAAAAAGTAGCTAGACTTAAAGATAAGAGGAAAAAGTAGTTGGACAAAGGGGAAGGAGGAGAGAAGGGGAGAGAGAGAGAAAGAGAGAGAGAGAGAAAGGAAAGAATGATGATCAGGGAAGGAAATGGAGAGAAGTTAATAATGTAAGTGTTCTCCAGATACTGACTTTTTGCTCTTATCTCAACTCTACACAATTATGGTATTCACTTTAGAAACATAGAATTTCTGTGTATCGTAGTTAAAAAAAGTAGTTTAAGAGGAATTTAATTCAAATCCATCACTGTTTAGATAAGAAGCTATAAAATAATAATAGACATATCTGTTATTTATATTATATTTATAAATGTTTTTTTTCACATATAGGCTTTATGATATAGGCTTTAGCTAGGTAAGAACAATTAGGCACTAGTGTCCAAGACAGAGAGCTTGATAAGTCACTCAAGATTATAACTTGGCTGTTGTGACTCCATTTTTAAGGTCGAGACCACAGGGACTCAATAACTCAAGAGAGGCAAAAGTAGCCTCTAATTCTAGCATCTAGTAATATAAAGATAGAAACTGAGTCAGAAGAGGAAATATGAAACAATGCTTATACTGTTCTTGTACTATCTAATTATTATCCAAGAGAAAGTTTTAACAAAAGAAACTTGGGGCTGGATAATTAGAACAGCAAGTAGGCCTGTTACCCGCACATCGCTGACCAAATTGAGTACATGATACCACCTACGGTTCCCAAGTCTTGCTAGCAGCGATTCCTGGGCACAGAGCCAGGAGTAAACTCTGAACATTGCTCAGTGTGCTTCTCCTCACTATCCCCCTTCCCTCCACTAAATAAAAAAAGAAATGTACCTGTAGACTCTATGACTGTCACGCCAATATAAAGGTATTTGTTGTCTAAATCTTCCAGACTGTTATAGTGCAGTTCCTCAATAGCTTTTTCCGAGTCAAACCTGATGTGAGCAATTCCATTTATCAACTTTTTAAAAAAGGAAAGACAAAAGTTATTTCAGGAAAGAACTTCTAAAAATAAATGAACAAAATCTGCTACGCTTAGCCTCTAAGTTGAAAGCTAAACAGAGTGCATGACCCAGCTGAAAATTCAGCCATGAATGTTAATTTCTTACGAATTTGTTTGGCATCAAAGACAGAGGAGTCTTTTTTTTTTATTAAGATTTTTCAGGGTGGTAGTACCCAAAGTGGTATCATCCTTTTAAGAAAAGAAGTCTTAAACAACAGTGCTTCAATTGGACTTTTTTGGAGGGTCCCCCAAATTGCTTCTTCCAACTCCTGGACCATCAACAACAACCTGTCAGTCTCTCAGTTTGTCTTTGTCTTTAACTAAGAGTTAGACCAGGACCTAATCTGAGCTATAAGAACCACTAGCTCTTCATTGAGTAGAAATAAAATATGATCAGCCTTAAACACCCAACCCAAAGTTAACAACAATAGAATCAAGAGACCCAAACTACAACAAGCTACCGTATTTTCCAGCATATATGACGACCGGGCGTATAAGACGACCCCCTAATTTTACAGTTAAAACATAGGTTTAGGCCTATATTTGCTGTATAAGACAGAACGTTCCTGTGCTGCAACTGTATGTACCACAGTGAGCCAATCACAACAAGCAAAGGTTCAAAGGTTCTACTGTCATAGACTTCCTCTCTGACTCTGGCCGATCTGAGCAGGCTTTTGACAGTGTAGATTCAGTACAGAACATTGTCTAATTTGCATGCATCAAAAGCCTGCTTTGATTGGCTGAGTTAGAGAGGATGTCCAAGCAGCCTTGCAATGATTGGTGCAGGATCGAGTTGGAAAATTCGTTTTGTGGCAATATTCAGACAATTTTTATTTAGCGGCATATTGAAACATTTTTCACGATATACTTGGTGTATAAGACGACCCCTGATTTTCGGTTGATTTTTTTAATTTCAAAATTGTTTTATACGCCGGAAAATACAGTATACACAAAAGGGACCTGTTACACTAGCCATCCAGGGGGCTAAGGGTGGAGGTAAGGGAGACATGCTGCGAACTATGGTGGAAGGAGGTCAACACTGGTGGTAGGAATGGCCCTAATTCACTGTCACTATGTACCTTAAATACAACCGTGAAAGACTTGTAATTCATATAAAAATAAAAAAAACTATTAGCTCTTAATTGCATATAAAAATCTTTCCAAAGAATTCACTGTGAATTAATTTACTCATGAATATTTATAAAACCTCTAGTTGAGTTTTGCCAGAAAACACGGTTACTCTCAGCAAATAATGGGAACTGCTTTTCAGTTTGCAAGCAGTTTAGTGTAGAGAATGATGGATAAGTACAAAAATCGTTACTAATAGAGAGGCTATTCTCAGCCTTAGCACCCTTGAAATTAGATGGAGGTTTCTTCTGTACACTTGGAGGGGTTTAACAGTAGCCCTGGACTTTACCCATTTGGTACCAGTAGATCCATTATCCCCAATGATAACAACCACAAATACCTCTGGAAGTGGTCAGATGTTCCCAAAAGGGAGAAAAGTTGCCTTTGGTTGAAAAAAGTCAATCAGGTGTGAGATATGTCAGGGAATACCAGGCAGGGAAATATCATCTCTTTTACAAAAGTTAGGAGACATTCAGGAGTATAAGGGACTTTTAGAGGAGGGTTGTCCTGGAAAAAGGTTGGAATGTGAAGACTTGCGGAAAGAAAAGGAGAGGCAAAGATAAAACAGGAAGGGACAAAGGAAAGGATGTTCTCAGTGTTCAGTGGGGCACAGCATCCCACAGAGCAAGAGGCAAGAAACAAAAATGAGTTTGAAGAAGTGAGGTAAGGAATGCAAAGGGAAGGAGAGAGAAGGTCAGAGAGGAAGATGCTAAAGTGTAGAAAAACCTTAACAATAACCCCACTGTTGAAATACTCCTCAGGGCAAAGCAGTATAGATTTTTTAGAATTCAATGTGGCAAAACCTAAAAACCCCATCAAAAATGGGGAGAGGAAATGAACAGATACTTTTCTGAGGAAGATCAACAGATGGCCAACAAGCACATGAAAAAAAAAGCTCATCATCACTTATCAATAGGGAATTCCAATCAAAACAACAGTGAGATATCATCTTACAACAATGAGGATGTCACATATCAAAACTACTGGGAGCAAGCTCTTTTGGTAGGGATGTGGTGAGAAAGGAACTCTCATCCATGGCTGGTGGGAATTCTGTCTGGTCCAGCCAGTTCTCAGTGAACCCAAAATTAAGCTGCCACACAACCCAGAAATCACTTTTTGGCTTCTATTACCAGGACAGAAAAACATTCATCCAAAGGGATGTAGGCACACTGCTATTCATTACAACACTCAGTACAATAGCTATGACTTGGAATAAACCTAGATGTCCAACAATGGATGAATGAATTATGAAAATGTGGTACATGTATACAATGGAATACTACATAGCTGAAAGGAATGCTCAAATATGGATGAATCTGAAAGATAGTATGTTAAATGAAGTAAGCCAGAAGAAGAAGGATAAATACAGAATGATATGACTTATATGTGGTATTTAGAATAACTCCATGAAATAATGAAATATCCTTGGACCCAGAGTCTAGAGAGGGGAAGGAAAGAACAGAGTGAAGAAAGTGAGATACAATTATGAAAAGATGGGGGCCAAGGGCCAAGCAGTCTTAGATCCATTGGTGGAGATGAAAATAAAAGGACATAACTAAAACTCCAAGCCAAATTAAACAACAATGGAACCAAAAGACGCAATGTCTAATGATCTAAACTGTAAATGACCCTGATATATTGGCAAACTTGGGGGGGGGGGTAAAGGGTGGTGGTATGGGATACACTCTAGAAATACAGTGGAGGGAGATTGACATTGGTGGTGGTGGGATTGGCCCTAATTTATTTTATGTCTGAAATCCAACTATGAAGGACTTTGTAAATCACAGTGGTTTCAATAAAATAAAACAGAAGAATATAATGTGGCAAACAATGGACCCGAAAAGAATAGAATCAAACAATTGAGAGTCTTAGATGCAGAGGGCAACATAGGTAAAGATAGAATAGGAAAATGTCAAGTCTTTATATTTTAAAAATGCCAGCTGACTGGCTATGTGCAATATTCCAGTTTCTGCTCTTAATGCACCCTTGAATTTTGATATTCTTACTAATTGTTCCTAATGATGCTGCCAATTCAAACCTAGATGATGGGGAGTGATATTGTACTGCATAAATGGCCAATTTGTGAGTCCACGGATGGTTGCTCAGGTGACCCTTTCCCCAAGCTCTGATAGTCCTCATGAATTTGTATCTATATTTGTCTCATGTTGTGACTAACCACTGATGGATGGATGTGGAAATTGTCAATCTGACTAGATTTGACACTAATGAAAGTGGACTTTTCCCCTAAGCTGATGGAGTTAAAGATTTGGTTTTGGGGTCAATACAGAGTGAAAGCTCAAAGTTCTTCATTTTAAGTAATGTTCCATTTTTATCATTCTTGTCAAGTAATATCTTACCATTGTGCTTCGAAATGCCTTTTGCATAATTTCTTTTTGATCATCTTTTAAGTCTTCTTTGATTCCAAAAGAGACATAAACATCAGCTTCCGTGACTACTTTATTGTAAAAGTATCTGCCAAACAATAATACCACAAAGCTGTGTTGCTAACATGGTTACAAAATCCAAATTCAAATCAAAGGGAACATGATCTCAAATGACATAGAGGACTTGATAAGCTTTAAGCTCTTTTCTATCCATGATTGCATTTAATCTCATGGAGTTATTATAAAGTTATATGAAGTTATTATTATAATAAATCCCAAATATAATTTTCATTACCACATTCTGGTATGAAATATGAAAAACCTTAGTTTGAGACCCCAAATCTCAGGTGTGGGCCCTCTCTTACAGGAAATCACTTCTTGCATGATTTTATTAACAGTGGAGAATTACTCCTTAATTTCTTTTTCATTTTTGGAAGTTAAATGCCAAAGTTATGGTTCTATTCCATGAATTTCTTTTAAAATTCTAATTGTGTAATTCCTTTCTAATTTTGATTGAAAAGAAGACTAAAAGGGATCTATCTGCAGAGCAAATAATACTCTAGCAAAAGCTAACATTGCTTATTCATAGCTTGAACAAATAGAGTGTCTATTAAAAGAATTCTCAATAAGCCTTTTGAGTTAGCTTAGACTGACACTATTTTAGGAATAAGTGCTAACAATATAGTTAGTGTGGTACACATTTTGGGGCATAGACTCTAGAATCAGACAAAAAATGCAATTTGCCAACAGTACGGTCTTCAAAAAATTTATCAACACTTTTTACCATTTGTAATATGAGCACAGTACCTACTTCATGCTGTTTTCATGAAGATTTATTGAGTTAATAAATATATAGCAAGTACTTTAACAAATGCTTGGCAATATAGTTCTATAACTGATACTATTATTAATTGCTACATTATATTATCATTTTCAACAACCTCAACTTTGATGGTAATTCCTTGCAAAACTTAATCCAATTCTTCACCTTGGCAGAAACTTGAAAGAGAATGTATTTTCTGTGGACAGATCTGGGAAGTTGCTTTGTACAAAAGAATGTGGTGGAATTAACGGTGTGCTTCTTTGGAGCCTGGCCCAGGCCAAGTTCTCAAGAAGACTTTTATGCTTCTGCTTTCTTTCTTTCTTTGAGCACTGTTGTGACTGCAGTATAGCCTACTGAACGATGAGAGACATGCATGGTCCGGTAAACCTCACAACTTTCTGAACTCTCAGTCAACTTCCAGATATGTGAGTAAGACCTCCTTAGACCAGCCAGTTCCAACTGGTTTGCAAACTGACTGCAGGCACATGGATGAGTCCACCTCACATCAGCCTGGTCCTTATCAAGACAACTATTCAATGCTTCATGAATAGTTGGGTATTAAGGTATTAATCCTTTTCTTAAATTTTGGTCTTTGGATAACATTTGACTCTGGTCAGGGCTTATTTATGGCTGTCTTCTCAGAAATTACTTCTGGTAGTGTTTACAGGACTGACCATATGCCATGCTGAGGAAAAAAAGTTGGGTCATATGCAAGGCAAGTACCTTACATGGTATTCTATCTCTCCAGTCCTAAGGAATTGAGGTTTTGTTTAATTCTGGTTTCTTGGAGCCTCATCTAGCAAAGTTCAGGGGTTACTCTTGATTTTGCACTCACAAGTTACTTTTTAGCAAGCGCAGGGGACCATATGGAATGCAGGGGATCAAAACCTGGATTGGCTGCATATCAGGCAAATACCCTACTGGCTGTGATACCATTCCAGTCCTAAGGCACTAATTTTTGTAGTTATGCAGCAGATCAAATCAATGGCAGATCAAACCACTAAAAATGATAAGAAGAGGGCTAAGGATATAAATAGGGAGGTAGCATGCAGCAGGTCCTGAATTCTTATCCCAACACCACAGGGGTCCCTGAAAAACCATTTTAATCCTCATGGGCTCACACCACATCCCTGTTCTGAACACTGAACTGTAGAGCCAAATATCACGAAGAATGGCTTGAGAAGCTCATCCTAAATGGTGGTGGGAATGTTGCACTGGCGAAAGGGGGGGGGGTGTTCTTTCTTATGACTGAAACCCAACTACAAACATGTTTGTAATCATGGTGCTTAAATAAGTAGATTATTAAAAAATAACAAACAAAAACCAAAATCAAACCAAAAACAAATGATAAGAAGGTCTATTGAGAAATCTCAAAGGGGTGCTGTCCATGCCTTGCATGCTTGAAGACCAGAGTTCTATTCTGAAACTTCCTGTTCTGTCTGTCCCCAAACTTCTAGTATAGCCCTGGAGGCTCCCCAGGAACCTCAGGCTCAGTTGACAGACACCAAGAAAGTTGAGTATTGTTGAAGTGTCCTGGGGGCCCCAGGCCTGGGAATATCCCTATTTTCAAATACAAAAAGCAAAGGTTTCCATCTCAGTTCCAATCTCCTAAATCGTATTTACTCCTAAACACTCACATTGTACTTAAATTGTTAGGATTTTTGTTGCTGGTTGAGTAGCCACAAAGCTAAAATGAGAACTAGCTAAAATTAGAGTTAATTTCCCAAATCATGAAATTTTGCCAATAAATGACGGATTTCAGCAATAATATGTATTGGATCCCCAGACCTCAAATGTTCACTATGTGATGTTAATTATAGTTTTTAATCATACGAGAAAAAATCACAATGATCCTCAACCAGAGTTGGCACTCAAGTTAGCTGAATACTCTGAAAAATAATTTCTTACCTTGCTTTTATAGTAATTTCAAAATCATTAAAATCTTTATAGCCAATGAAATTATTTTCTGGTTCTATCGATACAGAAAAATGTGGCAATACTAGAGATAAAAACAGAGAATTGTCATTTATAATATTATCATTTAAGTTAAAGCAACCTGTTAAAACATAGAAATCAACACTACTTTCTGGTAAAGTTGGATAAACTATCCATCAACCCTATACTCACCAGGACATCTTCATTATATAAATAACCAGTAGTGTCTATCTCCATCATAGGCTAATCTAGATCTATGTACTAGTAACATTTCACTTATCCTTTTAATCTAGTACTTTTATTTAATCATTTCCTCCTTTGGAGATAGGATCTTTGACAATAAAAATAATTAATCTTTCTTCTTTCAAAAATATCTTAAACAAAATATATTCTTCTCTTTTTTTGTTTCTATTTTTTTTATTCTTTATTCTTTTTTTTCTTTCGTTTTCTTATTTCTAGAATATATTCTTCTCAATTCCCTTTAAAAGGAAAATAAAAAAGAAAATTTCTTGTAAGGAGAAGGAAAGAAATTAAGTGAAAGAGCAGGAGGAAGACCAATATGAAATTATGAGGGTTGGGGTCAAGGGGCCTTAGGTTTATTGGTGATGTTAAGAAAGGACAGAACATTTATATGTGAATGGATATGGAGAGTATTATGCTGAGTAAAATGAGTAAGAAAGAGAAGGATACATATAAGATAATCTCACTCATCTATGGTATATAAGAAAAAATAGTATGGTAAGAATATCCCGAGACAATAGAGATGAAGGTCAGGAGGACCAGTCCATGGTAGGAAGCTCACCACAGTAGTGGAGCAATGCAGTTTGAGTAGAGAAGGGATCACTAAGCCAATGATAACTGGGACTGATTCATTGAACATGGACTGCGTGCTCAACAGAAATAAAGCGGTAGACACAGTAGTACTTCATTAACAAAAAGAGAGAGAAAGAGAGAGAGAGAGAGGAGGCAGGTATGTGTGTGGGGGAACTGAAGACATTGGTGGTGGGAAATGTGCACTGATGAAAGGTGGTGGACATTGTAAGAGTGAAAGTTAGTCATGAAAAGCTTTGTAACCATGGCACTTAAAGAAAGAAAAAAGAAAAAAGAAAGAAAACAGAAAGAAGGAAAGAAAAAACAAAGAAGGAAATAAAGATAGAATGATTGTGCAGCGTTAGGGCATTTGTCTTTCACGTGGCTGATCTAGGACCTCGGTTTGATCCCCGGTGTCCCATATGGTCCCCCAAGTCAGGAACGATTTTTGAATGCATTGCCAGGAGTAACACTGTCACTGAGTGTGGCCCCAAAACAAAAAGAAAACCAAAAAGGAAGAAAGGAAGGAAAAAAATAAAGAAGGAAAAAAAAGAAAAACAGAACTAAATATTTAAGCCAAAGTAAACAACAATACAATTAAATTATGAGACCCAAACTTGAACAAACAAAACTAAAAATGAACCTATGATAATGGCAGGCTGAGGCAGGGATTGGTGGCATGGGATGGACTCTGGGAACATTGGTGGGAGGAGGTTGACACTGGTGGGGGACTGAGGCTTAAACATTGCATATCTAAAACCCAACTATGAATAACTTCGTAGATCACAACGGTTTAAACCAAATAATTTTTTAAAAGGTAAAATTCTTGTTTAACTTTTCCATTTTATGTTTAGTAGATCAACTCTATTTTGTCTCCAATACCAACAAGTAGCTTTAATTTTAGACAAGAAGGTTAAATTTACAATTAAGTATAAAAAAGAATACCCTAAAAATTGGGGTAGAAGGGATTTTTCCCCTAATCTCATTGTTGTCTTTACCTAGAGAAAACAAGTTAATCTGTTGAATCAACACTGCTTTCATTTTTTAAATATAAACCCAAATAGTTTACGAGGGCCTATGTATTCTAAATTTGCTTGTTTGATTTTGGGTAATACCCAGAAGTCTACAAACTCCGTGCTCATGGATCACTCCTGGCAATAATTGGGGAAACACACATGGGTTCCAAGATCAAAACCAGGTTGACTGCATGCAAAACAAGTGATTAACCTGCAGTACTATCCCTCCAGCTTTGGAGAGAATGAACAAAATTCTAATTTTGTCAATCTGCACAAGAGTTAGTAGATTAGGTGACCTTGATGTGGGTGGAGACTGTCACCCAAGAGTCAGATTAATGATTTTCTTACAGGAAATATAATTTAGAGACTAGCTCTCCAAACAAGTGGCTTTTCAACTGAGTCTTGAAATGTGAGTAGATGCTGATTAGGCAACCTGGGAGAGAGAGTGTGCCTGTTTCAATATCAGGTGCAAAGTCGCCACAGTGAGGAAGTGAAGGAAGTGAAAGAAGTGAGGGGAAGGAAGTGTAATTTAAGAGGAGGCGAAAAGTGCATTCCATTCTGGAATTGTCTACATAATAGCTCAGGCCACATGATTTTTGGGGTTCATTTTGTGTGTGTGTATGCAAGTGTATGTGTGTGGGAGTGTGTTTGTTTTTGGGCCACACCTGGCTGTGCTCAGGGCTTCCTCCTGGCTCTGCATTCAGGGATCACTCCTGGCAGTGTTCAGGGGACCATCTGGGGTGCCAGGAATCAAACTTGGATCACGCAAGGCAAGTGCTTTACGCACTGTACTATCTGGTCCCACATAATTTCTCTTTACTTTATGGGACATTCTCTCACTCACTATCTCTTTCTCTCCTCTTCTATACTTCTAAATAATACTATTTTACTTTAACAAAATAAAATGAGGGTGAAGAGGAGGTAGGAAAGGACCACCTCAAAATCAAGATTTGGGTTATATATAAATATATAATATTGTGATATTATATAATTATATATCACACATAATATTTATAGTATAATATATGATTAATATATAATATATTAAATACTGTGTAATATGATTATACATAATAATATATATGGAACTAGGAATTATCTGGGACTTTTCCAGGGTGGAAATAACATAAAAATTTCATTTCATAGTGATTTTGGCTACGTAGTAAGCAAAAATAACAAAATTATAGGTAGTAATTTGAAGAGTTTTTCAATAGTGCAGGAGGGAGGAGCTTGGAGATGACGAACCAACGAGGGTGGTTACAAAAAGTAAAAAGCAGAAATTCCAAATTTATGTGGATACAGCAGAAATTGCTTGAAGGAAGGAAACTTTGAAAGTCAATAATCTTAACATTTTCCTGCTTTAATGCACATTTGTTCTGTCACTCTCTTTTGTTATTGTATATTTGATTTTTATATTTTTATGAATGTCCTGGGACAGTTCAAAGTGATTTGAAGCTCTGAAGAAAATAAAATTTCCTATCAGAGTCTACAAATAGTCACCTAAACAACAATAAGAAGCAGCAAGATTAAGCTGGTATATGTTACTTTTAATCCAGCAATATGATTGATTGTAAAAGAAGAATATCTTAAACTTCCAAACCAGCACCAGGATTTGTGAAGCAGAAGAAAAATAGCTTTGATCTAGGGTTAAGGAATTTCATTTTGTCTGTGACCCATAGGAGACATGATTGGGGAAAATCATTTCTTCATCCTTTTTTCCCCCTCCTAAACATAGATTTCTGGAAAGGAACTTAGCTTGGTCAAGCTTCCCAAGGCACTAGGATCTCTTCCCAAGGATGTCTTCTGACTCTATGAGGCATACTAAATGCAGAGTTGTTAGTGTGCCCATGTTACCCAGCACATACTTGAAATACCAGCCCAGGTATTACCATTCCCACTCCCCAGAGCACAACCAGCCATAACAGTGGGCTGCCCGATCTTTAGCCGGGAGTGCTTATGAACTGAGCACATTAATGAAAAGAATTAGTCCCAGAACACTGACATCACAGTGTAATTTTAAGTTGTTAGAAATTACCATATTCTTTAACTTCAAAATAGGTGGTTCCTGTCGTTGAGAAGTCCTCTTTATATTTAGCTCGAATGGTCCATACGCCGTATCTGTGGAAAATATGCAAAATTACAGGTGTCATACAATATTTTTAATTTACACAGAGGAAATCAAATCTATTTCTGTCTTAACTTATTACAGAAGGGCCAGAGGCAGGGGAGTAAGTCAGAGTAGAAAGGATATAGGAACAGCTATGGGGGTGTTGGGGCATCTCGGTGGAGCTGGAGTACATTACATTTTTGCATAACAATTTCAGAAACTTGAACACTATTGTAACAATGCTTCCTAAACTATAACAAAAATTTCTCTAAAGAGGGAAAAGTTAATATGTAGATATCCTAAGTAATATCTTTTATTTTTTATTTACTACAGTTTTTTAAAGCAATAAAGAGGTAATTATTTTTGGGATTTTTTTAGAATTTAGTTTTAGTGACTAATTTTGTATATTGCATGATTTTTTCAGATATTTTATCTTAGTGGAATTAAGCTCCAGGAGTAACTGAATTCTCCAGTACCCTAAGCTTTTTAAGTAAAAGATATTTACTATATTAAGTCAAGCAAAAATATTTAAATATATTATAAATATATAAATACATATGTTAAACTAAAATAAAATCCATACTATGGTAAATAATCCAAATTGTATTTCTAGAAACATAAGAAAAGTCAACTATTGTGCTTGCTTCGGCAGCACATATATACTAAACTTGGAACAATAAGAGAAGATTAGCATGGCCCCTACTCAAGGGTGACACGCAAAAAAAAAAAAAAAAAGGGTGAAGCGTTTTGTATTAAAAAAAAAGTCAACTATCATGATGATAAATATGGTTTTCTTAAAGAGGAAAATGACTGGGTTCAAACAGCTACTTTCATTATTTATTTAGCAATAAATTAAAGAGATAAAAATAAACAACCCCCCAAATTTTTGTCTTTGTAGAAAGGACTCAAATTTCCCCATTGTCATTTATTAGAACATTGGACTTATGCAAGTTATTTGGCCTCTTAGTGAAATTAGAAAACTATCTGGTGGGAGAGAGTTGGAATGATAGTACAGTGGGTAAGGCACTTGCCTTGCATGCATGCAGTCAACCTGAGTCTGATTCCCCACATCCCATATAGAACCTGAACACCACCAGGACTAATTCCTGAATTTAGAGCAGGAATAACCCTGAGCACTGCTGAGTATGGCCCCCAAACAAAAAAATTGTATCTATAGTATATACATATGGTTGTTATACATGATGGTTATGCCATCAAAATCATTTAATATTATTGTTAATAATAATTCTTGGGGCTGACCTTGGTTTGATCCCTGGCCATCTATGGTTTCTGATTTAAACACAGAGCCAGGAGTAACACCTGAGTGCTGCTGGGTGTGGCCCCAAAACAAAACAAACAAACAAAAAAGAAAACTAAAAACAAACAAACAAAAAAGACCCCTGTGTGTTAACAAATCATTTGAAAGTTGAGGTAATTTTTATGGAAAAAATAGAGAAGATGAAGAAGAGGTGATATTAAATACATTTTTATCCAAATTTCTCGACAATCTTCAGGGAAGAAAAACTATCTGAAATTCCCTTTCAAAGAAGATGGAAAAATGGTCATGAAAAGATTTGATTTTGAAGTTCTAGTACCATCATTTTGTAGGTGTGCTGATATTTGTCCTACTCTACTCCCCTTGAAGACAGGGAGGATGGATTCTTTATTTCTGCTTTGTGTCTCTCATTGGTACTCTTCTTTGAACATGATGGGAATGTGCAAATTAAATATGTATTACACTGCTGTAATCTTAAAAAACATTGTTGTTGTTTTTATTTTTTACACTAGTATCAGGATTTTATCTTCTTACAGCAAGCAAACATGTTTGTTTTGTTCCTATTCTTTTGGCACTGTTTCCCATTCTTCCTTAGCCCTCATAATTTAATATCATTTTAATAGTCATGTGGACAGGAAAGATAAGGACCCCTTGGCAATTGACCATCCATCAATTGTCTGGCTCAATTTTAAGTCTATGTGTACCAAATTTCTCACTTCACTAGATGATAGTTTGATAGTTGATTAAGAACATACAGTCATTTTTCCATTGATTTTTTATTAGACTGCCTGAAGATACTGATTTGGTGTCTTGGATAAATAAAGCATAGTGACTACTTTTGCCTCTCTAAAGTTTTAATTTCTATTTCTATATATAATGAAGAGCCTTGGTGAGAAGTATTTGTTTTTTGGGGGGGCCTTGTTTTCACTAGAACTGAATCTCATTAATCATTATAGAAAATAGAGCATCTCCCCATTTCCTTCATGCAGGCATGGTTAACTCTAAGTGGCTCCATTGGACTCAAGATAGTTTCATAAAACTAGTGTAAAATACTTAGGATTTGATGGAATCTTGAAGTCGGGAAAAGAGATGATGCCAGTAAAATCCTTTTCTTCTACAATGTCAACTTCTAATCCTTCAGGATCCTTTGAATAAAAACAAAAAAAAACTTATAAGCAACTAGTAAAATTTTGAGTTGGTTATACTATTTTGCTTTACAGAAATCTGAATAGAGTAACATCAACAAAATGTCGTGGGAGTCAAGTATGTGCCCTCTATCTCCTGTCCCTCTCATATTACTAGCTGGAGTGATCTAGTCTCAGTTATCTAGCTGAAACTCCTCTATATTATAACTAAAAATAAGTGTAACAATAAGCGATGTTCTCATTTGACTGCACAAACTTAAATGTGAACTTTGAAACTTCCTAAAATCTAGAATCTAAATTTCATATCTGTCCATTTAAAGTTTCTAAAGCAATCACACCATTAAATTAATTTATTAGCTAGTTAGTTATTCATAACCACAGTAGAGATCTTTTAAAGTGGAATAATACTCAAAGTATTTAAACAGACTTGGAACATTTTATAATTGATTTGCCATGTGCATGGGTTGAAAAGTAATTGAATTGGAATTTTTTACTCACTTTGATGTGGGGAGGCCCATTTTATTCTTAATTCATACATTTACCATGATGTGCAGTGACTCCATTGCAGCCAGGATTTTAGGAATTATTTCCTTGAGTTACGAATGTCTCTTTTTGGCTGAAAGACTGAAAATTGCAGCAAAACATCTTCCTCCCTGTTTCTCATCTCTGCATGGTGTATGGTGTATCTCTGTGTGGTGTTTGACACCATACACATTGCTTCTAGAGTGATAGTTTCTCAAGTGCTATTTTGGGCTACTTGCTGTACCAACTCCCCATTATCGGAGCTCAGGTTCCAGAATCTTCTTTGAGGTTCAGCTCTCACATTTTTCTTCCTGGGATTTCTATCCTTTCCCCTTCTGACTCTATACTCCGTGGTTTCATTTATAGCAATTCTCCTGCTCCTTCTCCACATTTATAAATTCTATTTATTTAAGGTACACTGGAAATCTCATTCCTTTCTGGACACCTCCTTTTGGCTTCCCTCGTTCTCTTTGAATCTTGGAACTTACAAAGATTTTATCTATCACCCTTTGGAACACTGATGGAGCATAAAATTCATCACAAATTAGTTATATGTGACTATGTATGTATAATTTTTGTAAGTTAAAAATGATTCAAAGGCATCCCTATATATTAATTTTTACCTGCATTCTGATAAGAATTTTTAAAAAGTTGAATGGATTATTAGATACTAGTTTTCATAACTTGATGAACAGTTTGTTTTCCTACTCAAGTTTTGTAGGGTTGTGAAACAATTTGGATAAGATCAAGAAAGTTTCTTGCATTTCAACTGTGTGCATCTATGTTATGGTGGGACAATGGCAGATCACTCGTGAATAGCTATTGATCCTATCTCATGCTTTAGCACTATTTTCCGCATGTGTTTGTATGTAAGGTATAAAAGCCTACGCCAATTTAAATGTAAGCACCTAGACTGTCATTCCTGATTTTGAATAGTACAAGTAATAATTCAGATATAATATATATTCAATAGTTGTTATATAGTTGTTATTGATAGTTTTCTTTTTTTGTTTGTTTGTTTGCTTGTTTGTTTTTGGGTCACACCCGGCAGTGCTCAGGGGTGACTCCTGGCTCTCTGCTCAGAAATCGCTCCTGGCAGGCTCAGGGGACCATATGGGACGCCGGGATTCTAACAACCGACCTTATGCAGGCAAGCAAACGCCTTACCTCCATGCTATCTCTCCGGCCCCCCTATTGATAGTTTTCAATATTTTGCATCACATCTCTTTGCGCAGAGGTCATCCTCTGTGCTGTGCTCAGGACTCACTCCTGTAACGCTGCAGATGACACTGAATTTCCAGAATGCAAAATCTGTGCTCAGTTCATTGAGCATTTGTTTTGCAACTGATGCCAAGAAATTGTAAAGGATACGTTTAAATCACTGTGATTTCAACTTTCACGAGCTTCTCACCTATGTCTATTATAATTATCCTTGGATGAGTTTCATAACCATTATTGAAAATTGAGGAAGTTAGAATGGTGTTTGGGAAAGGCTGCTAACCAATAATTCTTGTTAATTGGAGGTTAAACACCATATTTTTCGTTTAGAAGATGCACCTGACCATAAGACACACATAGTTTTTAGATGAAGAAAGCAAGAGACATCAGGAGATGACAGTTGGGAATAACCAGCCTGAGAGGTAGAAGAATATTCGCAAAATGCCGGTTAACAGCTGGTTAAACACATTTAACTCACTTTTTTCTTTACATCCGAAAATAAAAGAAAAAATTTTTTAAATACTGATTTATTAATATTAAAAAAAGTCACAACAGCTATCAAATAGGCATTCGCTCCATAAGACATACAGGCATTTAGCCCCAGCTGTTTTTTTGGGGGGTGCTTCTGATGGTATGAAAAATGTCGTAATTATCTAAAAAAACACCATCATACTTACTATGAAGGTTAAGACAGTTTCTCTGAGGGCTGGCTTCAAGTCATCATTCAGGGAGTAAACTCTAATCTTCACTGTAAGAATAATCGATATAAAGTGATGACAAAAGTGGGATACTTTAATGGTTATAATAATTGTCATTGAAAGAGATGAGTCCCAATAAAATTCCATCAATACAAAATCTACATTATAAAAGAAATTAAAGACTATAGTTTTCAGACATGTGCCTTGGAGAGGTCCAAATGTGTGGACAGAGACTATTTCTTTGGAAAAAAGTCATTTTATAGTCCAGAAATGGAACTACTGTGTGAAAGGTTTTTTTTTTTTTCTCCATAAAACACATCTGGTAGGTCCTGCCTCCTTTCAGCATCCTTTGCCAAAATTTTTCTCGGAACTACATCTGTCCCCTTCCTGAATATACTTTGATCATAATTTTGTTTCTGACGTTCTCCAAGGTTACTAACAAGAGGGAGAAAGAGCAAAATCAAGACTTTGCAGGCATAAGAGAATTTGGGTAGTAAGTAATTACTCTTATGTTTTGCTTTTGCTTCACTTGGAAAAAAAAATCACTTATATCTCAAACAGTTTTGAAATGGTGTCCTAACAGAAACTTTCTTAGTATAAAATGAACATTCATGTAAGTGTGAGCCAGTTTATTTTATTTTACTTTTTCTGGGCCACACTAGGTGGTGCTCAAGACTTTCTGATCGCTCCGTGGACCCGGGACCCAGGATCCCTCCCAGTGGTGCTTAGGGGAACATTGGCCGTCAGTGCCTGGGACTGAAAGGTTTTAAGTTTCAATCAGTCAAGTTTCGATCAATCAACTTTCAATCAATCAAGTTTCAAGGCAAGAATCTAACCCCTGTTCAATCTCTCGACCCTAAATTATTATTTTTTTCTAAAGCATCACAATTTCTAAAATTGGATTTATTTCCTGAACTTGAGTACTATTTCTGGAACCTCTTATTTGGACTGTGTCTATATAATAACTTTTTCCATTGCCAAAACAACGTTTGCAATTACATCTTATATTTGCTTAAGAAATTACATGACATATTTCACCATTTCAAACAAGCTATTTTTATTTCCTGCTCGGAAATAACTTTCAGTGTCATTATTGATTCGATATATCTGAATCCCCATAGGAATTAAAATTTTATATGTAAAATCAACTTTACATTTTATTTAATTGTATAATTAGCAATTTCCATGTAACATTTTAAGTGGCAATTAGAACTATAAAAGTCATTTGGGATAGAGAATTTGTGGGCAAGTTAGAAATTTTTATCACTAAAATTCAGTTGTTGAAAAGCCTTACAATAGAGTGCCAATTTTCCCAGAGAAAGTAGTACCTTATATATTACCTGACTGGTGTGGAGTATAAATAGGTTTGTCTGTATGAATGAAGAGAAATCCATTATCGTAAGTGATTGGAATTTTTTTTGATTTTGAGAAATGCTTAGATACAACTTCTAGATACACATATGGAGCTGGGAGTTGTCCTCCAGACAATTGTATAGGTTGTATCTGTAAAAGAAAATTTGAATGAAAAAAGCATAATAACTTTAAGGTAACAAGACAGGCCAATTTTTTATACTACAGTATCTCATTATATGACAGAGAACTATGGAAATTTAGGCGTTTTCACAGCAGTAGTTTTACTAAATGTGTATACAATTCAATAGTACTGGAGGGGTCAGAACTATAGCACAGCAGGTGGGGTTTTTGCTTTTCACACAGCTGACCAGGTTCAACCCCCAGGATCCCCTATGGTCTCCTGAGCCTGTCAGGAGTTATTTCTGAGTACAGGGCCAGGAGTAACCTCTGAGTGCCACCAGGTGTGACCTAAAAACGACGACGACGACAACAACAACAACAAACAGTACTGGTAATACAGAATAACAGAATAGTAATTATATTTTGTCCATAGCCCACCAGTGGCAACTATATTAAAATTTTAACTTTAAACAATCTTATCTTTTTGTGATTTTTGTATTTCTTTAATTTTATACATATTTGGTAAAACTACTGCTGTGAAAACTCTTTTGAGATTATTATGTTCTTAGATAATTCCAGCTGTACTCAGGCCTTACACCAGGCTCTACGCTCAGGAATGATTTCTGGTGGGACTATCTTAACATGGTAACCTCCAGTGCTATTCATGTTGCAGTGACTTGTGTGATTTATATTTTATAATGACTGCATAGTATTCAATTGTATATACTTTCTTTATCCCTCTATAAGTTGTTGAACTCTTGAGTTTCCTCCATAGACTAGCTTTTGTACGAAGAAATGCAATGAACATGAGTCTACTATCTCTTGTCATTAATGTTTTAGTGCTATGGGGTAGATCCTATAATATCTTAGTAGAAAGAAAGTGACTTGACCTTGGTTAATTTACCAGCCAAATTTATAATTTATAGTTGGAATTGAGAACTACTCCCTTCAGAAATAAATATTTTTATTAGCTTTGGGATCTATAATTATTTAATATTGGAACTTAAGTAACTTACATTCAAGAATACCTATGAAATATTTTTAAGCACCGCAGTACGCACAGATATTTTATTTGTATATTAATTTTTGTGATTCTATGGTAACCAAGTTTTTTTTTTTTTTTGCTTTTTGGGCCATACCCGGCGGTGCTCAGGGGTTACTCCTGATTGTCTGCTCAGAATAGCTCCTGGCAGGCATGGGGGACCATATGGGACACCGGGATTCGAACCAACCACCTTTGGTCCTGAATCGGCTGCTTGCAAGGCAAAGGCCCCACTGTGCTATCTTCCGGGCCCTGTAACCAAGTTTTTAAAATTCAACAAAATATTTTCACATAAATTTACTTTTACTTTCAAATAGAAAAGTAACAACTTACATTGCTCCAAAAACAAATATAATTTTCTTATTTAAAATTTTCTCTTTACAGGGCCGGAGAGATAGCATTAAGTTAGGGCATTTGCCTTGCATGCAGAAGGATGGTGGTTTGAATCCTGGCATCCCATATGGTCCCCTGAGCCTGCCAGGAGCGATCTCTAAGCGTAGAGCCAGGAGGAACCCCTGAGAGCTGCCAGGTGTGACCCAAAAACAAAAAAGAATTTTTTTTCCTCTTTACCTTATTATTAGGGACTTTGTGCTTGTTTATTTGTTTGTTTGTTTTTTGCTTTGGAGCTATATCCGGTGATGCTCAGAGGTGACTCCTGGCTCTGCACTTAGGAATCATTCCTGGTGGGCTGAGGGGAACCATAAGGAATGCTGGGGGTTGAATAGGGGTTGGCCACTTGCAATCCTCGCTATGCTATTGCTCCAGCAATTAGGGACTAAATTTTGATATCTTTGTGGTTTAGTGAAATGGAGCATTCTCTATGTTAGTTATGCTCAAACTATACATATTTTATTAAGACTATTTTGTATGCATATAGAAAATGAAGAAGGTATACATACTGTTAAGATAGCAGAGTTTTGGAATTGATTTGCTGTGGATAAATGAACTAAGCCTGAGGAGTAACTGATCATTTTATCTGGATAACTCTTAAGAGAGATTGTTGCATCAAATGCTTCGGTGTATCCATAAACTTGAATTACAATTTTTTGAGATGATCCAACACGAAACACTTTTGGTGCTGAAATGACGTACCTGTTGAGACAGAGACAGGATTGATAGCTTTAAATGATATTTTCAAGTCACATTTTTCACTTCTTCAGTTCTGTTGTGTATGAGGCTCCTAACAATAGCAAGAGTGAACAATTTTATATAAATTTATGCTCTATGATTTTCAACAAGAAGTATCTTGGACTATGATCTTAGACAACTGGAGAGTTAGTTATACTCAGAGGTAATGAGAATATCTAGCCTGATCACAGAAAAGAGTTTTGCCTGATGAAAAAGAATAAAAAGTAACAGAGACACCAATGATTGAATTCCACCTCTGCCATCTACTGGCTGAGTGACTGCAGGAAAATCACAAATCTTTTGTCAGATTAAAATCTCACCTGCTTCCCCAGTCCATGGGAAAGATGAACTAAGAAAGTCTCTGAAAGCGCTTGTCATGCTTGATTCTCGGTATGTGTTAAAATTCATTACTTTTATGAAATAAGTTTCAAAATGGCAATCTTTGGATATTATTTTATGCCAATGAATAGAGGAAAGGATGGAATAAAAGTAAGATTCAATGATAACAACCATCTCCTAGATGACAACTAATTTGGAACTACTTGTAAAAATGTCATAAAAACAACAAAAATCAATCTTCAACTTTCAACTATCATTTCTTCTTGTTCTTAGACAGGAATAGCAGAACATAAGACAAGTTCAGATTTGAAGGGAATATGATACCTTAACTGAAAGCCTGCTCTGTGCTAGGTACTGTTCAGAACAGTTTATATAAATAAACTTACTGTGTTACCAGAACCGTTTTATGAAGAAGCTCTTATGGTTAGTCTCCACACTACAACTAAGGAAGTGAATAACCAACTTGTCTAAATTCAGAGAAGCTTACACATTTTAGAATTAAGAATCGAATTTCAGAACCCAGTGCAACACTTTGAATTCCTCTAGTAAACTGAATTGATCTGTCAGTAGTGGCTCAAATGAGAGGTCACATGCCTTGCATGTGTGAAATCCTAGGTTAATCCCTGCCGATGCGATGCATAGCCTCTCAGCCCCCAACCAGCACTCAAAATTACCTTGGTGGCCACTGAGCACTAATAGGAGTGGTCTTTACCACATTGAAAAGAAAATAAGAAGTTTTTAAAAATAATAATATCTTTATTTAATAAATATATATTTATTTAGTACCATCTTTATTTATGTATTTATGTTTGTAGTTGGGTTTTAGTTATAGAAAAAACACCTTCCTTCACCAGTGCAACCTTCTCACCACCAATGCCTCCCATATCCCTCTGCCCTGACATCCTGCCTATATTTGAGACAGGCATTCTACTTCTCTCACTCTTCAAGATAGTCATGATAGTTGTCAGTATACTCACTGACCACTCTGTCTGTGGTAAGCTTCACATTGTGGGTTGATCCTTCCAGCCCTCATCTCTATTGTCTCTGGGTATTAGTACAATAATGTCATTTATTTGTTCTTAAACCCCACAGATGAGTGATACTATTTTGTGTCTATCTCTCTACCTCTGACTTATTTTATTAAGCATAATACTTCCCATGTTCATTCATGTATTGGAAAATTTGCTGACTTCATTTATCCTGATGGCTGCATAGTATTCCATTGTGTAGATGTACCAGTTTCTTTAGCCACTCATCTGTTGTCAGGCATCTGGTTGCTTCCAGATTCTGGCCATTGTAAATAGTGCTGCAATGAATATAGATGTGCAAAAGGCCTTTTGTGTTGTGGTTTTTTTTTTTTTTGTTGTTGTTCCTAGGGTATATTCCTAGGAGTGGTATAGCTGAATCATATAGGAGTTCAATTTCCAGTTTTATTAAAAATCTCCATATTGTTTACCATAAAGGCTGAACTAAATGGCATTCTAACAGGATTTTTTAAAATAATTTTTTTATTGTGACCAAAGTGAATTACAAATTTTTTACAGTGATATTTTAGGTACATAGTGACATTGAATCAGGGGCATTTCCACCACCAGTGTTGTCCTCCCTCCACCTCTGTTCCCAGCATGCATCCCATATCCCCCTCCTTACCCCCCACGTTGCTAGTATAAGTGGTCCCCTCCATGTCTAGCTTGTTGTAGATTGGGTATCGATTCAGTTGTTGTTAGATTTGAATTTGGTGTCTAAGTCTGATCATTTTTTTTATTTCTACTCAATGTTCATATGACTGTGTGGTGTTGGTACCATCCACTTTCCCCCCCTCAATTTATAAGGCAGAACAAGATGATTCAAATTATGTGGTTCTGGCAGGGGTCTCAAACTCGCAGCCTGTGGGTTGTTTGTGGCCCTCTGTACAACATTTTGTGGCCCTACCCTAGAGGAATCTTTTTTTGTTTTGTTTTGTTTTAGTTGTTTGGGTCACACCCCCCAATGTTCAAGGCTTACTTTGCACTCAAGGATCACACCGACTTTGACTCCTGCGGCCCCCCAGGTAAATTGAGTTTGAGACCCCTGGTTTAAAGGGAAAAAAAACCAAAAAGAAAAAGCAAAAAACAAACAAAAAACTGGGGGGGGGGAAATCCATCTAGAGGTTTTAAATATCAACTTAAGAGACAAACTTAAGGAACAAAGGAAAAAAAACATAACAAAAATACAAAACAAACAAAACAGATAAACAAGAAAACAAAACAAAACAAAAAAAGACAATGACAAAACCCCCCAACAATTCGAAAAGCACCACAGTAATACAGAAAACAACCAAATAAGAACCACGAGTTTGAAAGAAGAAAAAAAATATGCTTTATTTTTGTATAGGTACAGTAAATATTGGGGAAATTAGAAAGGGAATTCCATTAGCCTAGATACAAGGTTTCTCCACCCTTGATGCATACTGTCATGGGAATAATTATAGGCTCTGTACATACTCTTTTTCACTCCCCTAGGTCTTTTTATGGTGCCAGGAAACTTTCCACTCAGTCATGGATGGTAAAATCAGGCCTCAGTAACTAGAGATCTTGGTATTTGCACAGGTCCTAGGATAAAACCTAAGGTAGAGGCTTTCTTTACGGTTCTTGAAGTTCTGTTCCATCACTGTTGTTTTAATCAGTATTCTGTAATTCGTGATCTTGGTATTTCACCGATCCTAGGATGAAGCCTCGGATAGTCTCATTATGTTTCCAGAAGTTCTGCTCAGTTGCAGTTGTCTCAGTCAGACCCCTGGAATTAGAGTTCTTGGTTGTTGCCTAGTTTAGGGTCTTTCTTAATGGTCTCAGGATAAGTTCTGCCCAGTCATGGTTGTCACAGTCAGTCTTCTGTAGTTAGCGATCTTGGCTTTTGCACAGATCAAAGGATGATGTGTCTTCTGATTTCATCTTATCGTTAGGTGATGAGATAAGACAACCTGTTCTTAGACCAAGTTGTTGCCATTTCCTTATGGTCAAGGTGCCAATATCAAAACTGGCGCATGTTGGTGTCAGCAACGTATTAAGAAGGTCCCAGAGGGAGTTTGGTACCTGGAGCTGTTGCGGAGAACTGTGTTGGTTCTATGTCTGAGATCTAGGGATCGGGATTGGATGGTCGCTGTCTGACCACACAGAGTCTAAGTCAGGTCTACATGACGTATATTCAGGTAAGAGGCGCCCCTGTATTGTAAAATCTATGAATTCTTATCCCTAGTAGATTAGAGCTTGTTTCTATACATATTATTTTTTCCTTTTTTTCGTATGCCTTTGCAAAAAGAAATGGCTATATTATATTGTTGGTGCATTTTGGGGTGAGAATGTCAGGCTCCATCATCTCTGTACCCTGGTTTTGGCCTGAGATTTTATCCCAGGCAGACTTTTTCTTGTAGGATTTTGTACCAAGCATAACCAATACAGGTGAAGTTAAGTACGAGAAGAAAAAAATTATATATATATATATATATATATACACACACACACAGGTATATATATAAAATAGAAGAAATAAATAAAAATGAATAAAAAAGTAATTAAGGAAAAAAGTGCTGTAGGAGACTACCATTCTAACAGGGTTTTTATTTAATGAAAAAGTTTAGGGGAAAAGACTATTTTAATTTCAGCATCTTAAAAAAATTTGTTCCTTTTAGTGTAGTCATTTTTAAATTATGAATCATTTATGTGACTGTGGGAGAGGTGTTTATAAGTGTCTCAGAGATGGTGGTAGAACCATGCAGACTGAAGATTTTGTTCTTTATTGTAGTTTTTAGAAACATAATATATCTATCTAAAAGTTTCATATTTGTCTTATCTTCTCTCAATAGCTATAAAGGACCAGAAATTTAACTCATAAAAAAGTAAGAGTGTTCCTTTGGCTTCTAACTGTACTATTATTTCCCCAGAAATTTGTATGATATGCTCCATCAGTTCTTAGAAATGAGTGTCATTTCCTTAAATAACCTTCCATATCTACACTTTTAAACAATGCTCCATCAATTTATTATCCTCTAATTCTCTCTTTCATTTTTCCTATTGGCAGTAATAATTGCCTACCTTATTGATCCGTTCTCTCATTCCTTCTTTCCTTGTTTTTCCCACTAGAATCTGAGCTGTATGTCCATCTACTCTATTTCAAGTGCCCAGTACATGATAGATTTTTGGAAATATTTTTGTTTACTGAATAAAGCAATTAAACGGACTGATTATTAAGTTGTAAATCTGGCTTTTTTTTTTTTATAGAAAAAGAGGAGATGCTCTCAGCAGAGTGTATTAAATAACTCTAAACAAGAATCATGGAACCTGTGTTTTAGTCCTACATAAACCATTTACTTGACTGACTTAATATTCTCTCTGCTTATCTTTCATATAAAAAATGAAATCAACAGGGGAATTATGTTAACACAAGAAACTCAAATTGTGTAGTATTATATGATAACCCTAATCATTCATTTAAATTTATAACATGTTATATACTTATACATTCATAACAAAAAGAAAGAAAAGCAAAGGAGCAAAGAGTTCATGATGTGAATTTCTTTCTGTCTCTATGTCTAGCTTTGTAACCTTTGGCATGTTACTTCCGTTATTTGGACTTGCCTCATATGTACAATGGGGAGGTTTGATAAGAAACATCAAGAACCTTTCTAGTACTAAAATATTATTTTTAGATATTAAATGGTGATTTTTAAAACATCATTTAAGATGCACATTGTTTTAATACTGTTTGGGGTGAATTGAGCCACACCTTAGGGTGCTTGGGGGCTACACCTTGGCTTAGTCTCAGATTTAACTCCCAAGCAGTGATGAAAGGACGTGCAAGGAAAGTGCATTAACCCCTCAACTTTACTCCCACCACACTCTGGACTTTAGTTCTGTATTAATAGTTTAATTACATTAATAATGAAGATATATACACATTTCAAATTAATCACTTTATTAAAATTGACTCTCAACTATGCAAAGTACATGGAAAACACACAAAAATATCCAACAGAAGTAAGGAAC
Organism: Suncus etruscus; assembly: GCF_024139225.1. Lineage (NCBI taxonomy): Eukaryota > Metazoa > Chordata > Mammalia > Eulipotyphla > Soricidae > Suncus > Suncus etruscus. The sequence continues at coordinate 2,275,763 of NC_064852.1, read as the reverse complement.
AATTGCTAGGAATTATCGTAATTATATTTATTTTATTATTTGTTTTATGGAAGGGGATATTAAATGACACCTCATGTAGATACTCATAAAAACAGTCCCATAAAACATTGATGTTATCAACCACTCACAAACCAAAATGTTTTCATAACATATTCATTCAGAGGTGAACTATTCATTAAACAGTCTTAGAAATTGCAAGTTATTTTGAATTAGTACAGCCTAATGAATTCACCTTGACTATTCATTACAGCTAAGATGAGTAAAAAAAAAATTACTTACGTTTGCTCCTGTCCCCAACTTTTTGTCCAGAAGATTACAAAACAAAATATGCCCCAGAGGCTCATGATTGGAAATAGCAGCAAACCATGGATATCACCTTCATGAAGCTAATCTCCTCTAAAATAAACTAAGCCTGAAGAATTTGTGTATATTAGTTTACAGGTTAATTATTAACGCTAGAACGGAGGACTGTTAAGGAGGAAAGTTGTCGAAACTGAAACACCCTTTAATGTCCAGCCACAAAGGGACAACACATTGAACATTTTATGAGTTTAATTTGATGAACACAAATAGGGAATTCTCACCAGGAATTTTAGTCCTGTGATGAATTGTGTGAAGTCTGAAATCTGCAAGTTATCATTTGTTTTGGTCTTTACAGTCCTGATCTAATGGTATTATTTGTGTTCATGACTTTGGTAGATCCACTTGATATTGATGAGTCTTGTCTGGATGCAGTTTTTGATAGGGAGATTTTAGAATGGGGCTGGTTTAGGTAGAACTCATGAGTCTTGCTGGAGAGATCCTGAACGTCGGTGAGACTAAAGATGAATTCAGGATCAGTTGGATGAGCCAAAGAAGATCTATGAAGTAATTCTTCAATCTGTTCCACTAGAGAATAAGCTGGACATTATGAAGAGAAAATATTGTGACTAGCAATGGAAATGCAAGACAGACAACTGGTATTATTATATAGGTAAAAAGTAAACTAATATTTTGGTGGTGATAGGAAATAAATATCTTCTATTAATTTCTATTACACTAATTCAAATTTTGAACTGAGATACAAAATGTCTTTTTTTAAAAGAATTAATGCATATTCTACCTTTGGTGAAGATTTTAATATAAGATTTCTCAAAAAATGAAGTTTCCTGCAATAGTGAATCTAGTTTTATGTTAACTTTATTTTAAATTTATTATTTTCTTTTTCTAGCACTTATTTCTACCTTATTGTATAACAAAACACACCATTTAAAAATAACAAAGTACATATCTAAGTACATTTTTCCATAATTCTGATATTTTATTGTCATATTGATGTTTCTTGCTTTGAGTTAAGTCACTATTTTAGCACTTTTATAATGGATTTATTTAAGAACAAATGGCACATAAAGGAAAATTTGACACAACTTTTACTTATGGTGTTTCCTGTATATTTATTAAAAATCACAAAAATATATTTCTGTCTGAACTTCCAGTTCATTTGTTTCAAAAGGAAATCTGTAAAATAATTAAACAGAATTGCAACAGATAGGTCAAGTTAAAACAAACAAAGTACTTCTGCCGTCATTTACAGGAAAGACAATTAGGGAAAGCAAGAAATTTAATAGTCTCAATATCACATTTTCATTTTCATTTTTAGTACAAGGAAGTTTGTACAAGTTTAGTACAAGGAAGATTTTACATAGATAAGTGGTATTTTCAAACATTGTCATAGTTCTTTATTTCTTTCTTTCTTTTTGGTTTTTGGGCCACACCTGGTAACACTCAGAGGTTACTCCTGGCTATGCACTCAGAAATCGCTCCTGGCTTGGGGAACCATATGGGATGCCGGGGATCGATCCAAGGTCCAACCTGGATCTGCTACTTGCAAGGCAAATGCCCTACTGCTGTGCTATTGCTCTGGCCCTGAAACATTGGCATATTTCTATTAATTTTTATATTTATATCTTATTGTATTTATATTTCATTATTTTTATTTGCTTATTTTTTGTTTTTTGATCCACATCAGACTGTATGTAGAGATTATCCCTGACTCTGTGCCCAGGGATCACTCTTTTTGGACTCAGGGGGACTATATGAGGTGCCAGAAATCAAACCAGGTTGGCCACTTGCAAGCCAAGTGTACTATCTGTACACTTGCAAACCTACTGTAATATATCTCTAGCCACTTATATTATTTTAGTCTCAGTCATATTTTTATTTATAAACAGTTTCTTTTAAAAATGCTCCTTGATAAAGTGGTTTATAAGTGGACAGCTTTCAGGTACACAGCCATTATAAATTAGTGTCTGTACATATTACGTTGTTTGCCACCAGAAGTCTAGTTTTCAGCCTTGATCATAAATAAGACTGACTTCTTTTGCCTGATTTCTTCACTCTCATACATATCTTCCTTTCACTTCCAGCAATCAATATTTTGTTTTCACACTTTAAGCTTTTTGTTTTTTGTTTTCAATATTGTCTACCCATGAGAAGACAATATTGTTACTGTGCTCTCTTTCTCAAAATATTTTACCCTAATAGTCTATCGATGTTGTTGCAAATGCAGAATTTAATTTTTTAAACACCTGAACTCTACATATATATAAACATTTTTATCAAGTCGTCTGATGATTGACATTTAATTTCCAACTCTTAGCTATTATCAATAGTGCTGGGTTATATGTATCTCATTCAACTATTTTTTATGTTTGTGGAATAGATACGCCCACATGGGACATTAAAATCTTATACATGTTGTATTTCAAATATGTAATGAATCTGTTTTGTTTTCCACAATGACTACAAAAATTTCAATTTTCCCCCAACAATTTACAAGGGTCCCCCTCTTTCTAGAGAAGAGAACAGATAAATACATAAGGAAACAAACAAATACATGAGTTATCCAAACTTTAGGGCCACCAAGGCAGACTGGTCATTCATTCAACACAATATCACTTCCTCACCCTGGCTCCCACCTTGTGAATTATTGTTTAAGTTAGTAAGCACCAGAGAAACAGTCCAGCTTCACAACTGATCTTGAGAAACACCAGTAGCCAAGTTCTTCCAGGTAGGCCCAATCACTGCTGGGCACAGATCTCTGGGTCCTTAGTGGGATAAAGACACAGAGTCGCTGCCCTATCAAAGGCCCAGAGCTCCACCCACCCATCTCTGGCTCCATCCCTGCAGATCTCAGAGAGTGGGTGGCATTTGATCAGCCCAGTTCCAAAGCTCCTCAAGCTCCTGAAGTCACCTATGTGATTGTATAATACTTCCAAACTGCCCAGATCTGACAGCTCAGTAAGAAGCATTGAGCATTATTAGATGGGCAAGTAGTGTAGAGGTCCACTAAAGTTCAATGAGTGAAAACAGTAATATAGAAAGCTCAACTATCTCAGTAAGTCCTCAGACAGTGACTGGTAATACCATTATGAGATATATTTATGACAAGCAATACTAAGTAAATTATTTTGTGCCTGCTGGGTGGGGGCAGGCTTGAAGGGGTTGGGTGGGGAGACTGGGAACATTGGTGGAAAGAAGGTCACAATGGTGGTGGAACTGTTATTAGAACATTGAATACTAGAAACAACTATAGTTTGAACACATTCGTAAGTCATAATGTTTAAATAAAGTTTCATACAAAATTCAGTGGGTACATTAAGAGCAAAGAGTGAGATATTTCACATATTCAATCAGCAGGCACCCTTAAAATATAAAGTTGTGACAGTTTCCTGTTCTATTTTGCCTTCTATGCCTAGAACTGTTTTATTCTATTCCTTTTCTCTGGTTGCATTTTTGCTGCCTGATTATATTCTAAGGCTTGGGTTTTTGTTGTCAACTGGATAATCTCCCACAGATAGTAAGGTCAAAGAGAATGTTAAAGGTGGCATGAAATGTTCACACTATTTTTCAGATAAAACGAAAGATACAAAATGAAACAAGGTGCCCATTCTCTTTTACCTTGGTTTTATAACTTTATTGAAGCTCTTCTTCCTGATGGATTAATTATGGTCCATTAATCAAGCTCACACCATTTGCCTCACCTTTGGTGTCTTTGGTGTTTTCAGAATCTCTCCCTGCTTGTTCAATATGTTTTAATTTTATTATTTATTTATTTTTGAATATGTTTAAAATTTTTTTTATTGAAACCATTGTGAATCACAAGTCTTTCACAGTTGTATTTCAGGCATACAGTGACAGAGGATTAGGGCCATTCTCACCACCAGTGTTGGCCTCCCTCTGCCAGCATGCTTCCGCCACTCTTCCCGGCATGCCTCCTATGCCTCCACCTTTGGCCCCCTGGACTGTTAGTGTAACAGGTTCTTTTGTGTTTAGCTTGTTGGAGTTTGGATCTCTTGATTCTATTGTTGTTGACTATGTATTGGGTATTTAGATCTGATTTTTTTTTTTAAACTCAGTGCTCCTGAGACCTCTTGGCCCCTGGATCCCATCACATTTTTTTCTTTTCTTAATTTGTAAGAAGACATAGAAATCTGTGGCCAAACAAAATGCTGCAAGTTCTAAGGTTTTGTGAAAACGGTGGGAGTTCCTATCTAGAAGATATAAATAAAATTTAAAGAACAAGAAGGGGGGAAATATGTGGCAAGTTGTTTTCTTCATAGACACAGTCAATATGATTTTCTATCTAATCCCTATAACTGTTACTCATTCATTCATTCATTTTGATGGCATAGGCATCAGTGTCCTCATAGCCTGACCTTAATGGTGTTCAGGTTATTTTATGGTTCCTTCCTTTATTGTATCAGGGGTTATAGAGACATACACGTACATATATAACACAAGGATGACAAAATAGACACCAAATTCCATGTCATACGTCCTCAGCATCTTACTCATATCCTCTATACATAATCAATACATGATCACTCAGAAAATCTGTACTTTTCCCTTTGGAAAAAAAAACCCTTGAGACTATCTTCGCTCCCCTAGAGTCTAGGGGTGGGCAACCTTTTTTTTCAACTAAGCCAAATCTCGCCAAAACCACGATTGAAATTTATTTTGAGAGCCACATTTTTAAAACCGAAAATACATAGGATGGTACACTGTTTTTAGTTTCAATAAGTTTTTATTGAGTCACGCCCCCCATACCACAGGACCCGACTGGAGCTGTTGGAGCAGGCCGCAGGGGCTGCACACAGGGTGTGAACTGACAGGCAAGAGCAGAGTCCTGGCTCCTGGAGGGGCGGACGGCACACAGAAGAGCCGCATTCAAAAGTGCAAAGAGTCGCATGTGGCTCAATGGCCTAGACCACTGTCCTCGACAGCTGCAGGAGTGCTGGGGTGGCAGGGACTGAGGGCAGATTGGTCACTTCTAAGCACCCCACCCCCACCCCGGGGAAGATCTCTCTGCTGAGGTCCAATCCCCATGAAGGACAGCTTCAGAATTTGGGCAGCGCCCTTGGGCAGGAAAGCGCCTGAAAATGGGCTGATTAACCTGGCTCTGCCCACTTGGTAGATTGCAGAGAGATAAAGGCAGAAAAAGGGTAAGGTGGGTAGACTGGGTGGGGGGCGGAGAGGCTTAGGCCCAGGGCTTTAAGGGTGCTAATAGCCTCTTAGAGCCTCAATTTCCCCACCTGGGAAGCAAGCAGAATCCCTGTTTCCAGGGTTGACTTCACTCACTAGTCCCAGGTGCCTGGGTGGAAGGACAGGAGGCACAAAAAAGGGGGAGTGGGAAATGGGGTTGCACAGCAGGAGGGCTGGGGGGGCGGAGATTGTGGCATCAGATCCCAGCCAAAACTTTGTTCCACCCTAATGGCCACAAGAGGGCTGCCCGGAGGAGTTTTTTTGTTTTTGTTTTTGTATTTGAGAAGCTGGAATTCAAATTCAAGTACCGTTTATTTAATCAATGGTACAGTAACGAGGATAAAAAGTAGACGAGCAGAGAGATTCATTTTACGATTTTTAAAAGTCTGCAGACATTTGTATTATTTTATTAAAAGTATTATTTAGATTTGCCATTGCCCCTTAAATGCCAGACAGAATAAGATCCTGCACAAATAACATCATATGCTTTATTTTTGTTTCTTGTCTGTTTTTAAATTAATATCTATATTTAAGCACCCTGATTACAAACATGTTTGTAGTTGGGTTTCATGCAAAAATCAATGTATTTCTTACACAAATAATACACAAATAATGATAGAGAAGAAATGGACCTTAAAAACAATCCCATTCATCCCATTCACTTTATTGCACACAAACTCAAATACCTTGGAGTCAAGTTAACTCAAGAGGTGAAGGACCTTTACAAAGAAAACTACTGTTCTTTAGCAGGGAGCTTGTCACTGAATTGGAGGAGGTGGTGGTGGGGACAAATTGGGGAAGGGACAAATGGTGGAGGGGAAAAGTCTGCTCTAGAGGCATGTTAAGGGATGGGAGGGAAACTGAAGACATTAGTGAAAGGAAGTAGACCTTGGTGACGGGATTAGTGTTGGAACACTGCACATCTGAGACTTAATAATGAATCAAGTTGTATTTCTGTAATTCACGCTATTAAAATTTGTAAATTATCCCAAAAATGGCAAAACGTTAAAAGAGAAAGAATATTGTTCTCTCTAAAATTTAAATAAGCAAATTCAATACTTCTTTAAAAACAATGACTTTATGGATATAATTAATAGAAAAAAATGGTATAAAAGATCATGGTTTACTAGATTGTGGATCACAATTCTAGAGTAGGAGAAAATTTACCATAGACAACTTAACCAAATTTCCTATGTATGTATCTATATACATATGTTTTTGAAAAGCTCAAAAGTAAAATTTGTTGTTTACCATAGCAAAAAAAAAAAAAAAAAGAAAAGAAAAGAAAAAAGAAAACTACAGAACACTGCTTCAAGAAATAAAAGAGGACACAAGGAAAGGGAGGTGATTTTTGAGCCCACAAAGTGAGGAGGGTGTGCTTGTCCTGCCCTCTGGCCAGCCGCTTCTTCCAGGGATGCCAGAGTTGTATTTCCAGGAGATGAGGATTGGGGGGGGGTGGTTGAGGGGCGTCACAGTGGTTTTGTTGGGGGGCTCAAGGACTCTCCTTCTACATTCAGGGCAGCCTCGCAATGCAGCAGGTTATGGGGCTGTCCGGCAGCTTTGCTTTGCTGAGCAGGACCAGGAGAGAAGGTGGGTTCACAGCACACTCCAAACCCAGGGCAGAAGTGGAGGAATTCATGGGCTGGGGTGACTGGGGCCCCCCCAGCCCCACCTGCCACTGTACTTCAGGGAGTTCAGCAGTCACTGATCCTGTAGGAAGTCAATTTGCAGTGGTACAGGAACAGAAATGAGGAGCTGAGAGTTGGATTTAAAAAAAGGAAAGTCTGGTGGAAGGGGGTGCGCTTTTTAATGTCTGAACCCAACTACAAACATGTTTGTAACTATGGTGTTTAAATAAAGATTATATATATAAAAAACAAAAAAAATTAAAAGGAGTGGTCTAAGGAGGGTGAGGACAGCTCGTTTTAGTATAAAAAATACTCATGTGAGCCCCCAAAGGAACCCCCCAACAAAACAAAGAAAGGCAGAAAATGTCTGAGTTTTGAGTTCATTGCAGATTTGAGTCAAGAAGGCTGCAAAAGCCTCCAGACACTGTTAGAGACAATGAGAGTTTGGGAGTGTGTGGGGAGGGGTCTGATGGCACTGGGTGGGGGACTTGGGAGAACACTGAAGTCTGGGGATCCTGGGGGACATGAGAATTTGCTGGAAGATGAGGGTGTGGAGTCCTGGGGTCTGAGGACCCTGTAGGGTCCTGGGGGAGAAGAACTTTGCCTAGTGGAAGGGAAGGGTAGAGGGCCTAAGAGACAGCAGGTGGGTGCTGCGCCCCCAGACTCTTGACTTTCCTCGGGTATTCCCAAATCAGTGTGCTTTTGCATGCATGTGGGGTCTGACCCTCCCCTAGTCTCCACCCCATTTGGAAGCATCTGTATGAGAGAAATGACAATTATTTATTTCTGATGTTGCAGTCCATATTCATTCATTCCCTAGATTTTTTTTTATTTTGCTCCTTGATATGTATTTTTCCCCCCACTCATTTAAGTAGCATTTATTTTCTCCTCAGTCCCACACTTTCTTTTCACGTGTTGATATAAAAAGTTTCTAATTATGAGACATTTCAGGCAATGAGGACTGATGCAAAAGGACGCCCCTGCAAGAGGTCCCCTGCATAGCCGTTTATGGTCACGTGAGGGGCTGATTTTCCTTCCTCCAACCCGCCAGAGACCCAGCTCCCCGGCCTTGCCTTGAAGGCTTGGTCTGGCTTGGGGGTCCCATATCCCTGCATTCGGATTCAATACAGGGGTCCTATCAGCCTGCTCCTCCACTCAGAGACCCTGCAGTTATCAGTTGCAAGAGGAATGGTAAACTTCTGGCATCTGGGTTCTGCTGCTCTGCTGTTTTTCTTTTTTTCTTTTTTTTATTATTAAAAACTCATTTCTGTTTTCAAAGCGATCCCAGTTAAAAAAAAATTAACAGCCTGGGCCCGGAGAGATAGCACAGCGGTGTTTGCCTTGCAAGCAGCCGATCCAGGACCAAAGGTGGTTGGTTCGAATCCCGGTGTCCCATATGGTCCCCCGTGCCTGCCAGGAGCTATTTCTGAGCAGATAGCCAGGAGTAACCCCTGAGCAAAGCCGGGTGTGGCCCAAAAAAAAAAATTAACAGCCTCTTCTTAATATCCTGCAGCATCTATTCTGTTTTCAAACAACCCTGGTGGATGCCCCGATTTCTCTCTCCGCCATCTGGCCTCCATAAAATAAAAAAGAAGAAAAAGAAAGAAGAAAAAGAAAAGAAAACTCTTGCAGGTGTGTTGGCTGATAGCTGTATCTTTCCATACTCTTTTAGGATAAGTAGAAAAATGTGTCTTGTGCTCACTTCGGCAGCACATATACTAAAATTGGAATGATACAGAGAAAATTAGCATGGTCCCCTGCTCAAGGATGACATGCAAATTCGTAAAGCATTTCATATTAAAAAAGAAAGAAAGAAAGAAAGAAAGAGAAAGAAAGAAGAAGTAAAGAAAGAGAAAGAAAGGAAGAAAGAAAGAAAAAGAAAAAGAAAGAAAGAAAGAAGAAAGGGAAAAACATGTCTTCACATGGCTCTTCTTTAGTGCTTCTTCACTTGCTCGAGCAACTGCTGAGCAGGGTCCTGGGAATGGACCCTGTGATAAGATCAGAGTGATTTAGGGCAATGTGGAAAGAAAATCCTGTCAAGGTCAGAGGACATCTCTGATATCAGCAGGTCAGTTCCACATCTAAAGGGCATCTTGAGGGCTATGAACTCATGGTTTAGGTGTAAAACGATCTCTCAGAATCTCTTGAAGTCTCCAGAACCCTGCCCTAGGTATAAAGTGGGATCTAGTTTTAAGTGGGCTCAGAGGAAAGGTTGGAGTTTTCATATTATCCTTCTTTTAGGAATCAGGTTATTGGTCCTTGTGAAACTGATGGAGTGAATGTCAGGTATCCTTGATTTGGGAATGAAGGATAAGATGGAACAGGAAAGAAATGGTGATTGAACGACAATAGACTCAAGAGAACCAAACTATTACAAGCTGAATACAAATTGGACCTGTTACACTAGTAGTCTAGGGGTGGGAGGTAAGGGTTGAGGTATGGGATTCATGCTGGGAAATATGGTGAAGGGAGGTCAACACTGGTGGTGGGAATGGCCCTAATTCACTGTTACTATGTGCCTGAAATATAAATATGAAAACCTGTAATTCACAATGGTCTCAATACAAAAACTAAAAGTGAAAAGGAATGGTGATTGAGGGGCAAGGCATAAGAGGGTACTGGATTATAACAAGGGACGGAGAGAGATAAAAAGCAGGTTAATTCAATGGATAATTTGAAATGAGGTGGGATATATAAAACAGAAAGTAGGGGAAAGTTGTGAAGAAATACTTGTAGATTCTATAAATGTGTCAATACTCAAATACTCCTTATATGCTCATTGGACCTCTCAACTATACTGGCGCTAACGGGGGCTATGAGAATTTGAGAAATAATGAACTAGAGAAGGGTCAAGGCAAGAAAAGAAATTAAACTGTGGTGAAAATTATAAATGGACTCTTTGATGGGCCAAACAAGGAAAATGAATTTATCCTTTGAATTAGGTTCTATTGTATATAATTGACAACCCACATGACTGTTGTTAAATGAGATGTTTACTCATTTATCACATGAAAGAAATTCAAGACTGGAGGGGTGGCTTTACATGTCATCAGATAATAGCAGTAACTATTATCTTTTTGTTCCTCCATGCTATCTTCCATCTATCTTCCATCTTCACTATTACCTCATGGTAAAAGATTTCTTGCTGAAGCTCCAGTAATTATTTCTGAGGTAAGGGCTGAGGGAAAACAAAAACAAAACAAAAAAAGATACATCAATTCTCGGACTTCTTCCAAGAAGTCTCATACAATTTGCATTACTTTTTTTTTTTTTACTACTAAATATATTTAAGTTTCCTGAAAAAACATGCGAGTAGATTAGCATTAGTCAACAAGAATAAATCAGCAAATCCTTGGACTCTGTTCACGTTTGTATCCCATTTCTTCAAGCTGAAAACCTTCAACTCACACCTAAGACCACATGTTTTTGAAATCCCTTTTATAACTCATTGCTACATTCAGCAAAAGTTCTTGAAATGCCTATGGATGCTCATGTAAGGTTCAGTATAATGAAAAACAATGAAAATCTTTCCCTTTCCTTTTGATTTTTTTTTTTTTTGGTTTTTGGGGTGCTCATGTTTTTGCACTCAGTGATCACTCCTGGCAGGCTCAGGAGACCACACAGGGTGTCAGAGATTGAACTTGGGTCTGTGCCTGCAAGGCAGCATCCTCCCCTTTGTATTATTGCTCCACCCCCAACGTTTGTTTATTTTCTCTTTCTCTCTTTCTCTTTCTTTCTTTCTCATTCTTTCTTTCTTTTTCTTTCTCATTCTTTCTTTCTTTTTCTTTCTTTCTTTCTTTCTTTCTTTTTCTTTCTTTTTCTTTCTTTCTTTCTTTCTTTCTTTCTTTCTTTCTTTCTTTCTTTCTTTCTTTCTTTCTTTCTTTCTTTCTTTCTTTCTTTCTTTCTTTCTTTCTTTCTTTCTTTCTTTCTTTCTTTCTTTCTTTCTTTCTTTCTTTCTTTCTTTCTTTCTTTCTTTCTTTCTTTCTTTCTTTCTTTCTTTCTTTCTTTCTTTCTTTCTTTCTTTCTTTCTTTCTTTCTTTCTTTCTTTCTTTCTTTCTTTCTTTCTTTCTTTCTTTCTTTCTTTCTTTCTTTCTTTCTTTCTTTCTTTCTTTCTTCTCTCCCTTCCCCTTCCTTCCTTCCTTCCTTCCTTCCTTCCTTCCTTCCTTCCTTCCTTCCTTCCTTCCTTCCTTCCTTCCTTCCTTCCTTCCTTCCTTCCTTCCTTCCTTCCTTCCTTCCTTCCTTCCTTCCTTCCTTCCTTCCTTCCTTCCTTCCTTCCTTCCTTTTTTTTGGGGCGGTCACACCCAGCAGCACTCAGGGGTCACTCCTGGTTCTACACTCAGAAATTGCTCTTGGCAGGCTCGAGGAACCATATGAGATGCCAGGATTCAAACCACCGTCCTTCTGCATGCAAGGCAAACACCCCACTTCCATGCTATCTCTCCGGCCCCTAAAGTTTACTTTCTTAACATTTGTACTATGGTCTTTTAATCCCCAACCAAGGAACTTTGTCTCAGTATTTTAAATGTTTACCAGAATAAGAGATAAATGATAAGTGATTATTTTAGAGGTTACATAATTTATGCACGCGGCTTTGTGTTGGGATTGCAAATGTGAGAACACTTCATACATGAGTCATCACCAGCATTGTCCTAGAGCCCTAACCACTGCATTGTTAACTGGACTTACGGCTGCTGAAAGTTCTGGAAGAATATTGACAGTCTTTGAAGCCCTTATGTATTCTAAATTGCACTCAGATTTGGTGTAGGTTAGTGAAAATATCGGCATGAAAGCATCCTGGCTTCAGTGTCCTGTACCTGTATTTTCAACTGGTAGGTAGAACTAGTCTGTTGTGAAGGCCAGAGAGATAGCTCAGAGGTTGGGCATTTGCCTTGCATGCGGCTGACCCAGAACGGACCCAGTTTTGATGTCTGGAATCCTGTATGGTCCCCTGAGTCTGCCAGGAGCGATTTCTGAGCAAAGAGCCAGGAGCAACACCTGAGCACCTCTGGGTGTGGCCCCAAAACAAACTGCATTGAGAAATCCCCAGACCCAAGTTATGTCTTAAACTGACTCTTTTAACCATGAGCAGGTTTGTCCCAAAACCTACTAGAAAGATTCTTATAATGAGGAGAAAGAAAAACATGAATGAGGGTCAGTTTGGTGTTTGTGAAACAAATTGTTCTGTCTTTGGTATTTCATAATTATGGATATTGAGAATCTAGTGCTAGAAACATGGTACTATTAATTTCTAAGAGTACCAAAATGACTTTATGTATTATTGAGTGCTTTCTTTTAAAAAAAGTCAGAGTTTATAAATAAATTTATTTAAAATTTTATGCTTACATGTAAGCTTAAAGGGAGTAAAAGTAAATTTTTCTGCCAACATGTCGTCAATGAATTCAGCAGAGGCTCAGGAGACCCAGACAACCAAATTATATTCATTCTGAGCACAAGGCCATAGAAATCAGGGTTATTTACTAAAGTTTGACTTAGTAGACATGCTATTATATAACAGTCCTAAATTGTAGCTGAAAGTATATGTATTAATATGAAGTATAAAGTTACATGTGTGCTTGGAATTTCTTGTTGCTTTTTGCTTTGAGCAGTCAAATTTTATCTTCATCTAGTGCCTGACAATATGTAAGTGTGAATATGAGTTGCATGAATCCTAAGATTTAATTTTCTTCTGAAAGAATCCCCCTTGTTACTTGCTTTTAATATGTAAGGTGTAGAATTCCATAACTCTAAGTAGCTATTCTAGATTTTGGTTCTTGTTCTAGCACTTAGAGAGTTGAGGCCTAAGTTTTTATCTCTAAATCAAGGCAAACCCTAACTTAGTTTTTGTTTATTTGTTTGTTTGATTTTTAACCATACCTGGTGGTTTTCAAAGCTTATTTTTTGCTCTACTCTCAGGGATCACTCCTAGTGCAGTTCAGGGAACCATAGAAGGTGCTAAGAATTGAACCTGGGTTGGCTGCTTGCAAGGCAAACACCCTATAATCTTTGGCTACTAGAGTCCTCACTTTTTAACAGAGAGAAATTTGTTGTTTTTGATCAATCTCTTTATAATATTCTTTTTACTCTTAGGTAACTATGTATTTTTGGGGGACCACACCCGTTTGAAGCTCAGGGGTTACTCCTGGCTTTTCCCTCAGAACTTGCACCTGGTCTGGGGGACCATATGGGATGGAGGGGGATCAAACTGCAATCCTCCCTAGGCTAGCACTTGCAAGGCAGACACCTTATATCTAGAGTCATTGCTCCGGCCCCACTATGTATTTTTTAACTGGTTTATAATTAAACCAGTCAGTAAAAAATTAGTGATCCTATTCCAGTTTGTTGTGTTGGAATAAACAGTTTTCACCCTAATCAGGATGATTTCTTTTTTGCATTGTTTGTCCCAGCTGGACTGGAAGAAGCTCTGGATTTCCTCCTACCCCTAACTGTTCACTCATGAGGACGGTCCTATTCTTCCCAATAAGGACCTCAGGTCAGAAAAACTTCTGTCATTTTTGCTTCCACAACTTGTCTGCCTGCCTGCTGGTGCCATTTTGCCTGCATGCTGCTACCTTGTGGTGAAAGTTCCTGAGACTGTTTTATGTCCCTAACCTGTGTGGATCATTTCCTGTGTCAGTGTTGCTTCCAGATCCGCATCTCCCCAACCCTCCCTCCACCCCAGGATTGAGGTATAAGGCTTCCTCTACATTGTTGTTTTTTAAATAGGGGCAACTCCAGGGGAGCTGAGGAGACTGGGATCAATGTCTATGATACTTAACTAATATGGCTGTAGAGGTCTGAAGCTTGGCCTTGGAGTGCAGGGCTGTTCCTGTAGTCACCAGGATGTAGCTGGTAATGCTCAGGAGATCTTGAACTATCAAACTGACTTTGAATTGTCAAAATGATCAAACTCAGGACCTCCCATGACCCTACTACTAAACTGTCTCCCAGCTTATGATCACTATTTTTAAGTGGAAATTAATTCTAGGGATGATAAAATGAGTTTACTCTTTTTAAAGACTTAATTAAAAGCATAAACAATTCACATATTAAGAGTATAGAGGATATGAAATCGAATCTACTCTAGAGGGATTAAGGAAGAATGTAACATCTGTATGGCACTTCTGTCTGGGATGCAACTATTTGTTATTGCTGGCTATTAATAGTTACTCAAGCTGGTAAATAATATGACTGGGGCAAATGCCAACAATGAACATGCATATACTAAGAAAACCCAGCAAATCAGATCATAGATTAAAAGGAAAAAATTATGACAGCTATCTCAGAAATACAAAATATCATTAAGTGGTATTATAAACAACTCTAAGCCAGGGAGCTATATAACATAAAAGAAATGGGTAAATTCTTAGAATCAAATTTCTCCACAACTAAATTAAGAAGTAGAAAACTTGAACAGACCAATCATGAGTAAGGACTATGTCAGTATTGAAAGAAATAGAAGAGAGATGTCCATGTATTAGGAGAATTAATACCGTCAAAATAACCTTTTACCTGAAATTTATACATACTATGCAATATTCATTAAAATTCCCATTACATTCTTCAAGGACTTGAAATGAACTCTGCTAAATTTATGAGGAATCATAAAACTCCACAAATAGCCAAAGCAATTCTAGCCCTAAAATATTTCCATCCTTCAAAACTAAACTCTCTTACCTGTTAAGCATTTCTATCATTTCCCTCCAATCCTCAGCTCTTGCGATCGCTGCTTCCTGACCCCTGGCTGCAGCTCTTAGGACCAGCCCTGCTCAGAAGAATCTGCAGAAGCTACTTGGCCGGAGGTGAGCTGTCACCGCCCAAAAAGGGTGGAGCCCGATTGTGGTCCAACTCTGTACCACTAGTCCTTTGTATTCCAAAGGAATTACTTAAGAAATATTTATCTCATCTTCCATCTATAACAAAAAATTTCAGCCTTGGATTTCAGAGAGATAATATAGAAGATAAGGCATAGGACTTGGGTTTAGTGCCCAGCACTATATATGGTCCCAAAGACCCACCAGGAGCATCCCTGAAACTGTGATGAAACTTGAGCATCACTGCTACGGTGCTCTGAGACAAAGAAAACTTCGCTCTAGTTGAGGAAACATACATAAACATGCGATGAAGTGTCAGGGAGTGTGATGAGCATTATACAGGATGTAAAGTAAAGGTAAAATCAAGCAAGCTAACAAAACCGTAAATATGAGGTTTATCTCACTGAAACTCCAGTCAGTTTCCAGGTCTCATACACTAGTTATCATACTTGGAGTCTCTTGGTGTTGCCTCCTGCCTTAGAAGTCTTCAGAATATGACATCGCACTTAGCACTGACATTGAACTTAGTATTCATTGCACTTAGCACTGAAGTGAAGTCTGTGTACTGTTCTGTCAGTTATTCAAGTGCTACACCCTGACTGATGGAGGTATCATGGTGCTATCACTTACTTTTAGGTGTTGGAAATGTTTCTCTTAATTGCCTTCTGTAGCATTGTTGTTTATAAGTAGTATGCCATTTTCAGACACCTTCAGTTGCAGTTTATCAGTAACACACAGACCTACAAGAGATGGCAGTGCAGGAGGTGAGTAGGGGCCCCAGAGTACATTAGCCTCTCAGACAACTTGGCTGGACTGCAAGGAAGAGAAGAATCTTAGAGCAGGAGTCCTTTCTCCTCCCCTTCTCTCTCTTCCTTCACAGGAATCCCTCTGAAATCAAAGGAGTGGATTTTAGTTGTTTTTGTGAAATTGAAAGTCAAAATCATTGCTCATAAAATTGTGGCCTGGGAAAGTATTATGGGGGACAGAGAGATAGTCCAGCAGCTAAAGCATTTCCTTGTATGTGGCAGACCTAGTTTAATCCACACCACCATATATGTTTCTCTTAGAACCTTCATGAGTGACCCCTGAGCACAGAGCCAGAATAATGTCTTGAGCCATATAGGGTGTGGCCCAACATTTAAAAATATTATATTAATGGAATATTTCCAAGACATGAATATTTTCTTTTTAAATTCTGGGTTATAATGAGTCTTAGATACTTTATGGTCAATGAATAATACCAAAAATTTTTTTTAAAGAAACTATTCCCTAATTTGGTAAATCATATAAGTTGCTTACCTTTATCTGAAATGCTAATACCTTGAATTCCCCAGGTAGTTAAAGAATCAGGCAATGTCAAATCCACCTGATACCTATAACAAAAATATTTCAAAGCTGAGCCATAATTACCTGCAACCAACATAACAGTAACCCCTATGAAGTAGAATTTTTGTGTTTTCCCCATGGGCTCCTGAGACAAAGAACAAGCAGACAGATTTAAATCCGTGTTCACAGAGATGAGTTTAAGGACCAAATAAAGAGGATCAGAGCCTCTGGTATTCAAAATAAAATTCTCTAAATGCATTAGTTTAAATCATATTAAACTACTATTTATTTAGAGGAAGAATGTTTCAGTATAGACAGATATTCATGGTTTGCCATAGACTGAGTGTGTCCTAATGAAAAATCAGAATGAAAGCCAAAAACCCATGGAGCTGATATTTGGAACTATTTCAGAAATTACTAGGTACATGGGTGGATGAATGTAGGCTGCAAGGGAGCTATCAAGATAGCTTTATGTGTTGGAACATATAATAATTATTAATTTTTAAGCTAATTCTGATATCCATAAATATAACACATCCACCAACCAAATTATTCTATTTCAAATGCCAGTGCTACCCTTAATTAGAAAGGAACTTTTAGGAGTGTAGGGGAACACTGACTATCATTTTGATAAGTTTTATATCTTCTAAAGTAAATAAAGATGAAGTTTTACAATACCTTTTAGGTACATGATACACTTCCCATAACCAATTTTCTGAATGTCTGTAGATTTCAATTGTTTCAGTTTCTAATATTAAATTATAAATATAAAAATTCAAAATGAATATAAAACATATAATAGATTAATATATTATGGCTAACTTTAAATGAAAAATTTAAAACATCTAGTTATACATTTAAGTTATGTCATAGCAAAATTAAAAAATAAAATTCTTAATTTATATGTCTAAAATATAATCTATATAACAAGCAAGATTCAGAATGGTAACACAGGTATAAAATAAAATAGTAAAAATGTAAATTCAGAAATAGAAATTTTATATTTTTATGTACATATAAATTATATATGTTTTGGTAAAATTTTTTGGAATATTAAATTTGTAAGTAATGGAATTAGCTTGTAAAGAAGTGAGAATAGGACAGATATTTTTGTTCTGTTTCTCACAGTCTTCTATACAGAATTTGTTTTATAACAAAAACTGTCACACATTTTTGATAAAAGATTAACAATAAATGAAAGAAAAATGTAAGGTTAGATATAAGAAATACTAAAAAATATGCTTAAGATACCCAAATTAGTTGCCTGAAATGATTCCCAAAAAATGTTCTAAAGACAATACAACAACAGATCACTGAGAGGCTGGAGCTCGTAAAGCACTTGATTTATATATGGCCAACTTAGGTTCAACTCTAGATATTCAATATGATCCTCAGCCCACCAGGAGTGATCTCTCTTATTTATTTGGTTTTCAGGCCACATCTGGCAGTGCTCATGTTTTACTCCTGATTTTGTGCTAAGAGATCATCATGGTGAATAGTACAATTGAACTCAGGTTGACTGCATACACAGCAAACACTCTACCATTGTACTATTGCTCTGGTCCCAGAAGGGCTCTCTGAGCACAGAGCCAATAGTAATCTCCAAGTACACCAAGTGTGGCTCAAATATCAAGAAGAAGAAAATTTCAAATAAATCTTGAGCTTTTTTTTTAAGGAAAAACATGATTGACAAGCCCTTAGCTAGATCACTGAAGAAGAAAAAGGATAAAATAACCCCCTAAAAATAGAATTAGAAATGAAAGGGATATCATAGATTAGAAAACAGAGAACTACAAAGGATCCTATGACTACTAAAAGTCACATCAGTAAGGTATAGAACCTAGGAGAAACAGGTCTAAGAGTCAAACATCTCAATACTGGATCAGAAAGAAGAGAAACTTTAACATATTAAATACCTAATAAGTTAATGGTAATACTGGGACTTAGTGCTGTACAAACTGGTGTACTGTCTACCACCTATTGCCACTAACTATTCTGCCTTTTTTAAATATAATTTTTATTTTTTATCATATTGGCTTACATATCTTTCACAGTAGTATTTTAGGTACATATTAACATTGAATCAAGGGAATTTCTATCACCAAATTTGTCCTTTTTCCACCCCCGTTCCCATCCCATTTCCCCCACCCTCATCCCCCGGGCTGCTAGAGTAAGTGGTCCACTCTGTGTCTAGCCTACTACATAGTGGTCATATATCTGTTTGGACTGGTACCCTCCCTTATTTCCCCCTCTATTTGAGAGGCAAAACTAGATAGTTCAAGTTATGTGGTTTTGTTTGAAGAAGAGAAAATCAATAAAGTGGGGTAGAAATCAAATAAGCTGAAAATGGGTCCTTCTAGAGACTCTCAACCTCAGTTTGAGAGAGGACAGGAAAAAAGGAATTGAAATACCACAACAATAAAAAAAAGAAATATCAAATAAATACTCAATGAGCACTACAGCACTGAAGGCAAGCACCACATCATTGCCTCAGTCCTGAAATAGAACCATGTCAGAGCGCAAAAAGAAAGAGAAATATATAATAACATAAAATAAAATTGGAGACATCCACTTCAATATTTGCACCAAAACAAAGAAGTCCCAAAAACAAAAATAAAAAAATAAATAGATAAAAAAGATTATTTGTGCCTTTTTTCCCCCTGTATAGGCATAATACATATTGGGGGCATTAGAGAGGGAACTCCCTTGGCCTAGGAGATGTAGAGTTTCTCCATCCTTAAGTATAGTGTCATGGGATTGACTGTAGACTCCTTGTCTGTTCATTTACTCTCCCCTCGTTGCTTTTGTGGTGTATGGAAGACTTCTGCTTCGTCATAGGCTATAAAATCAGATCTCTGTAACTAGAGATCTTGGTAGCTGCACAGGTCAAGGAATGGAGCTTATGATGAAGTCTTTCTTTGTGGTTCTAGGAGTCTGTTTCTTCCGTGTTGATTTAATCTGTCTTCTGTAGTTGGTGGTCATGGTCATTGTGTTGCTTCTAGGATGGAGTCTGTTATGTTTCTAGGAGACCTGCTCAGTTGCGATTGTCTCAGTCAGATCTCTGGAATTAGAGATCTTGTTTGTTGTACAGATCGTAAACCAAAACCTAGGCTAAAGCTTTTTTATTGGTCTCAGGATGCATACTGTCCAGTCATGGTTGTAACAACCAATCATCTGTAGATAGCGATCTTGGCTTTTGCACAGATCAGAGGGTGACATGTCTTCTGATTTTGTCTTATCGTTGTCTGGTGAGGTAGAACAACCTGCTCTTAGATCAAGTTGTTCCCATTTCTTCATTGTCAGCATATCATTTTAGAACTGGCACATGTTGGTGTCAGAGCAGTATTAAGGGTGCCCTGGAGGGAATTTGGTTCATGGAGCTGTTGTAGAAAACTGTGTCATTTTCATGTCTGGGATCCAGGAGTCAAGGCTGGACGGTCGGTGTCTAATTCCCTCGGGTCTAAGCTGGGTCCACATGACATATGTTCAAGGTGGGAGATGACCCTATGTTGTAAAAATGTAAGAGGTCTTATCCCTAGTAGATAAGAGCTTGCTTTTATACGTGATATTTCCCCCCCCCCCCCTTTTTTTAGTATGCCTTTGCAGGAATAAGTGGTGCTACATTATATTGCTGGTGCATTTGGGGGTGGAAAAAGAAGAAAACAGAAACAGGAGAAGAAATAAAAATATATATGCTCATATATATATATATATATATAAAGAAAAAAGATTATTTAAAAATTAAGTAAAAAAGTAATTAAAGGAACAAAGTAATGCAGGAAATTACCTTACATTTGGGGAAAAACAGGTTAAGAGGTAGTGTTATATAGGTCTTATACTTGTGATGAAAGTATAGGCTTCCCCGTGTGTTTTGAGATTTTCTTGTGGGGTGTGGGTTCCAGGGCGCCTTTTCATCCCTGACCCTGGGCTTCTTGAGATTTAGAAAAAAATTGCTGCAGGGAGGTCTTGGGTAGAGTTCTTGCAGTGGGGATCCTTTTGGATCTAAGTCTAGTATAATCTGCCTTTTGTAGCTGAATTGCAAGAGTTTATGTCCCATCTTTTCTGTATTCAACCAGGTTTGGAAGAACTTTATTCTATTCAGACAAACTTTGCTAAAAACGTCTTCCTGCCTGAGAATTTTGTACACCTACCTGTAATTCCTCCTATTATTTTTATCATGCGGCCATTGTTTGACCTCAGTTGATTTGCCAAGTTACAGCACATAGAAAAAGCATGAAAGTAACAGGGGCCAATCGTAATTCAGGCAGCTCTTTCCCAGAAGCTCTCCTCTCTTTCATAAACTCCATCGAAGCAGCATTGCTGTATTATCTTGTTTTTGAATATGGATGCTGAGATAAAAATATAATTCGTTTCAGTCTAGTACAGATTCAAAGGCCTGAGACTTGAGTTAGAGATTGGGTCCAGCTTCCCCTCTTGTTATATTCCCATACCCCTTAACCTCCCACCTGTCACATTTTTTTCTTGTGTGAATGAAGACCAACCCTAGCTGAAATAGCTTCTTGGGGTAAATTTTTTCCTTACAAGGCAATTGTTCTATTTCAATTTCTGGAAAAATTTTCCTGATTTCTGAACTCAAATATAATTCAAATTACTAGTATCCCTGGAGCAAATTTATTTGTGCAGGAAAGTTCCATTCTCAACTGCTGGATATTTGAAGACAGTCATCACGACTGCCCAAGTATCACTCTTTCTTTGGTATACACATTATTAAATATTTTTTATTTGAAGTTTTTTGTTTTATTTGAAGTTGTTTGTAAAGGGTAAGACTGGTTTCAAAATCCCCAGACAATCCTTCTCTTCTGTGCATTCTTTTAGCAGAGGCAGCAAAGCTTCAGTGAGCTTAAGTGGTTGCACATAGAGCAAATGGATTTATTGAGGTTGCCTGTTCTGAATCAGGCTTAGAGCCTTGGAGGTACAATGAAGGGAAAGGCCTCTCTTTCCCGGATCAGAAGCTCTGCCCCAGTGCTTCTGATTCTCCAAACTTGACGGGATGGGGAAATTTTTCAAGACTCACTTTACTATCATAAATTGATAAGAATACTTTTGTTTGTTTCTTTGTTTGGGCCACACCTGGTAGTGCTCAGAGATTACTCCTAGTTCTGCATCAGGAATTTCTCCTGGTGGCTCTGGAGGAACCTGGAGGTCAGGGGTCAAACCTGGGCTGGCTGTATGCAAAGCAATTATTATTGCTTTGGCCCCTAATTGTTTTGAATTCTGTCAAAGTAATAGTGTACCTTTGAGAAGAGGATTATAAAGAGCAAAATATTTGTTCTATTATTTTACTGTATTCCTTCTGAGCTGAGTTCCTCCTGAGTTAAGTGCTTAACATGTATGATCTCATATAAATCTTTGAACTTTGCAAAAAAGAGGGAAATTGTTCCCTTTTGGCAAAAAAACAAAAACAAAAAAACCCCAAAAACCTGAGGTTTAGAAAGGTTAAGTAAAGTAGTGAAGGCCACATAGGGTAAATTGAAGGCAACATTCAATGAGGAACACAGCATTTTGTTCCTGTATGATCCCTTCTAAGGGTGCTGTTTTTGGGCAAGACCCTCTGAAATGGTGGGAGGACCATATCAATATCATCATCACAACTACATCAAAACAGTATCCAGAACTCAGCGAATACTAAAACGTTTCTTCCTGTTTTTAAAATGTAAGCAATATATGCAATTTGGTTCTTCCAGATAAACCTTTTCAACAAACTAATCATATACCAAAGAGCAATAGTGTCGAGTAAAACTACTTGCCCTGTGCACAAGCTTCTGCTGTCAATTTGCTCTGGATTTAAATATTGGCCCTTCCCATTCACAGTCTGATTTCACTGTATGTTGATGCATTGTGTGCTTTTTAGTCATCATCATTCACTTCTCTCTGTATTTTGTGTCTTCATTTGGAAAGTAGGAATGATAATAGTAACTTCAGAATTAATGTATGTGCTCCAAGAGAAACTTATGAGAATTTTCACCAAGCCTGCCCCACAGAAAATGCTGTATTAGTTACTTTCATTTTATTCAATGTATTAAATTCTCACAAAAGCTGTGCATTTTGGGAGAGTACAATACAAGAGGTAATGAAGATGGATTTTGTTATAACTGCAGACAATGCACATGTCAGAGACCTGTTTCTTTTACATCAAGACTTTATAAGTAAGCCTTGGGTGACTAAGTCCATGGAGAGCCAAAACACAGAACCCCAAATCCTTTCCACCTGTTTTACAACAATGAGCTAAGAGAGAAAATGTCACATGTGTTGGTCTAGACATCATAATTTAGGAAAATAAAATAAAAGCCCGAGTACCTTTTTTTTTATTTCTACTTCCAAGTTTCTTTTTGATCTGAGAGTTTTTCTAAAAGATCCATCTATTAAAAAAAAGTTTATGGCTTAGAATAAATACTTTTAAATAAGCACTCAAAATGGTCATAGATTTGAGGCAGTGGAGAATTGTCACTGGATTAGTGGTAATGCTTTATACCACAGTCCTTGAGTTAGAGTCCCAGCAGTACCTGATGCTTCTGATCAATTCCTGGTGTATCTTTGGAGGCCTCCAAGCAACTTAGTTTATTTAAATCTGTTTTAAGCATGACAATCATATGTGACAGCCTTGGAACTATTTTCCTTATCCCTGTGTATTAGTTTTTGTTTATGAGAAGTCAAAAAATAAGTTAAAAAATAGGTCCTATGCCTGATCCTAGTTGATTTAAGTCTTGATAATTTGCCTCTATGTTGTCATGAACAATATGAGGTAAATTTGTTTGTGTCTACATGGAAGCAGTCTGTGGTGGTGGGGTAGCAAATTGGGGTAAAAGATAACTGGCAAAGGGAAGGTCACACTGGTGGTGAGATTGGTGTTGTTTGAACATTTAATATATAAAATGACTGTATTATGAACAAGTTGCAAAATGACAATGCTGTAAGTTTAAAATGTCCTAGTAAAGTAACAATTTAGTGAAAAAACATTGTGCTCAAGCATGTATTTGGAGATATGGGTGAATGGTCAGAAAAATCTGGGTATTCCAGTAAATATTAGATTAGAGATTTAGAAATAGTTTGGGTGAGTCAGAATATATCCTGCATACACAGAGCCTCAAGTTCAAATATGATCCCAAGAAGTGCATATTCTGTTTTATCTGAGGAGGCCCCTAAGCACTGCCTGATGTGGCATTACTGATTTTACAAACCACCAGCTACAACCCATATGGTCCCCAGCACCACCGAAGTCTATCATTGAACCATCGAGTGTCCTGGGCCCTCTTATCATTGTTTGGGAACTTCCCTCCATACAAAAACCCCTCAGGCTCCTAGAAAGCTGAATGAGTTACCGTCTTGTGGGGAGTACTCTGCAGGCATGTTGGTAAGAACAGTGAGTCCCGTGGAGGAGAGCCCTTCGGCATTATTCCTGCCACCGCCTGTTCCGCAGTCCTGGTCATGTTTCTGAGCAGACTGGAGGATCTGTTCAGAGAAGAAATCATGTCCCGCCCAATTTCCCAAGAACCAACACTCGTGACCATTATAGGGAATACCTAGATTGGGTAAATCTATAAAATGATACCCTCCAATGAAAGATTCTCCAATTTTTTAATTATTTCCTTAGTTTTCTCATTACTTAAGAGACTTTACTCCCCAAATCATTGTGAGTCTTCAAAGGCTGCACCCATGCCTGGGATGTGTCCTGTTGAATAAATACTTTTTACTATAATCCATACTATCTTGTCCTTGAATTTTTTTCCTGACAAAGATAAAAAAAAACACAAGTTCAACAAGGATATGGCTCTGTCTCCCTTCATCCCTGTGACACTGTCACACTCTCAAGATATTCCTTTCTACACAGAAGTTCCAGGCTTGATCAACATCATGACACTTCTCTAGTACCACTGGGAATAACAATAAGAACCACCAAACTATATCCTAATAACTGCCAGGTGAGGCCCAAAAGTCATCCCCATTTTTTTTGAGCCACACACTATGATGGTCAGGGGTTATTCCTGGCTGTGTGATCAGAAATCGGTCCTGGTTTGAGGGTCTATATGGGAAGCCAGAGATAGAACCGAGCTTCATTTTGGGTCAACTGCATGCAAGGCAAACACCCTACTTCTATGTTACCACTCTGCCCCTTTTAAAATAAATTTAATTTGTTGCCATCCCCATTTATTAAAGAAAAAAATAAATGGATTTCTCTCATTCCTTCCATTTTCTTTTGTGTGTTCTTTTGCTTTGGGGCCACACCCAAAGCAGGGGTTACCCTGGATTTCTGTACTCAGAAATCCCTTTTGACAGGCTCAGGGGAACCATATGCAATGCCTAGGATCACAATCGGTCAGCTGCATGCAAAACAGATTCCCTATGGGCTGTATTATTATTGTTAAGGCAGCCCTCATCCTTCCACTTTTTCCTGGTGACCTTTAGCTTTCCACAGGGAGCCCTCTATTTCATTTCTACCCATGAGAGAAGAAAAAGGGGTATGGTTCAATGAGTATTTTTAATAAAAATATTGATTCTTTATCAAAGTTAGTGACAATGATTGAGTGAAATTTTTAATTGTCAGTAGGAGGAGTTCTGTGTCTGGAAAGGCAGGAAGGGAAAATTGGAAAATGGCCAGTTTCAGCTACAGTCATAGCCATGTACACTGCCTTCCACGGCTCCTTTTTCTACTGTCCTTTATCTCTGTCATATAGATTTAATATGATTAACCTATCACCTATCAGAACCTCAGGATTTACAGGACTGCATCTCCTTTGACATAAGCTAAACTTTTAATTTAATACATAAATGTAAGAGGTACTTTGTCTCAAATCAATAATATCAGAGCTTATTCTTATAAAAGCTTACAAAAGCCTTAAAGACTAGGATGGTGTCACAAATAACTTAAAGGTAGATGGTTTGAAAAGAGTTACTTTGAGGGGTTTCTGAGCATCAGCAAATTACATTTTAGTATACTCCCGATTAAGCAAGACTTTATCATTTCTGTTGCACATAAAGCACATAAATACAAAAAATAAATTGTAGAATAAATTGGTTGGATATATAATCTTGACAGATATAGATAGACAGATAGAATGACATATAGATAGATGGATTAGATAGATAAGAAAAAAGGTCACTCAACTGAACAGTTTCACTTAATTATGTCATTACTATGAATCGACAAAGTTATCAATATTCCTGTTTTAGTTTCCTTCATCAACAGAACTCCTCTTGCATTCAAAACATTTACAATGTTTGGAACTATTTGGAAACATTTAAAAATTGAAATTCTAGCCCAGGAATGTTGCGAACTTTTTTTTTTTTTGGTCACTCCTACTCTGCGCGCAGGACATCACTCCTAGTAGGCTCAGGGGACCATATGGATGCCAGGATTTGAACTGGAGTCAGTCCTTTGTTGACCACATGCAAGGCAAATGCATTACTGCTGTGCTATCACTCCGGCCCCTGTTATGAACTTTTAATAAGATCATAGATGTGAAAGGTGGATTAGGCCATACACAGACTGATTCCTGCTGGTTTTTGCTGGGTGTCAGAAGTGCACAGAAGCCATCTTGGGCCATGCTGTTCACAGTTGCCTGAGATCGGATTTCATCAATGTTCCTGCCAGTGGTTTTGCCTGCTGAAGAGGTGGGTCGGGCCATACACAAACTGATTCCTGCCAGTTTCTACTGGGTGTCAGAGGCGCTCGGCGGTCATCTTGGGCCTTGCTGTTCCCAGCAGCCTGAGATTGGATTTCTTCAGCATCCTTACTAGCGGACTTGCCAATGAATACCACCACAACACGTAGAAAAACCCACAATACAAGTGTAACAATGGGGTAACAACACAGGCCAATAGCAGTTAATGAAAATGAAGACGGCAATCTGAAGACCTCAAAATGGCCAACCACCTAGTTAGTCTCTCAGATATGGAATATAGAGAAGAAATATGGATGATGTTCACAGAACTCGAAGAAAGTATAGAAAAGAACACTAATAATAAAGAGAATATGAAGATAGAAATCAGAAAACTCCACTGAAATATCATGTCAAATAACAGGTCTGAAAAACTCAGTAGAAAAATTGAATGACAAAATGGATTAGCTCTCCAGCAGGGTAACAGCAGCTGAAGATAAAATTAGTGTTCTGGAAGATGAGATGCATAACAACTCCATCCAGCAGAAGAGACTGGAAAAAAGCCTTAAAACAAATGATCAGACAATGGAAAAATTACTCAAAGAATGTGAATAGATGAAAATAGAAGTCTTTGATAAGCTCAACAGAAACAACTTAAGAATCATTGGAGTCCCAGAGGCCCAGGAAGAAAATCTCCAGGAAGAATCAACTGTCAAGAACATCATTAAAGAGATAAAGAATACACGTGACCAAATTCTGCATGCCTGAAGAGTACCAACTAAAAGAGACACCAGGAAAAACACCCCGAGACACATCCTAGTCACAATGAAGAATCCCACAGACAGAGACAGAATACTGAAAGCAGTAAGATCAAAAAGGGAAATTATGTTCAAGGGAACATCCTTGAGATTTACAGAAGACCTGTCACAAGAAACACTCAAGGCAAGAAGGCAGTGGTGGGACATAGGGACAAAACTCAATGAAATAAATGCTTCGCCTAGAATACTGCACCCAAGAAAACTCACTTTCAGGTTTGAAGGAAGTATACATGGCTTCACAGATAAACAACAGCTCAGAAACTTTACAGACTCAAAACCAGCCTTAAAAGAAAACCTGAAAGATCTACTTTAAGACAAGACTGACGAATAGACACATCAAACTTTGACACAAAGATGGCACTAAATCCCATGACAATTCTTTCTCTCTATGTCAATGGACTAAATGCACAAGTTAAGAGACACAGAGTGGCTAAATGGATCAAAAAATTCAATCCAACCTTCTGCTGCCTACAAGAAACACACCTAAATAGTCAGAACAAACAGACTCAAAATAAAAGGCTGAAGAAAAATCATCCAAGCAAACAACACCCATAAAAAAGCTGGATATCAGATGATGCAAACTTTATACTCAGAAAAGTTGTAAGGGACAAAGATAGGCATTCTGTATTAATCAAGAAATATGTACAGCAGGAAGAAATCACTCTCCTAAACATATATGCACCAAATGAGGGGCCAGCAAAATATTTAATACAATTGTTGACAAATCTGAAAAATAATATCAATAACAGCACAATAATTGTGGGAGACCTCAACACGGCTTTGTCAACATTAGATAGGTCAACCAGACTGAAACCCAAAAAGAATATACTAGATCTGAAAAGAGAAATGGAAGAAAGAGGCCTAGTAGATATACATAGGACACTCCAACCCCAGAAACCTGGATACACGTTCTTCTCCAAAGTACATGAGTTATTCTCCAGGATAGACTTCATGCTGGCACATAAAACATACCTCCATAATATCAAGAGGGTAGAAATTTTGCAGGCTACCTTCGCTGACTACAAGGCTCTGAAATTATATGTGATTTCCAAAGGGACACAGAAGAAAAACTTTAACAGTTGAAAATTAAACAGCCCAATATTGAACAACCAGTGAGTCCAAGATAAAAATCAAAGAGGAAATCAAAACTTTCCTGGAAACAAATGACAATAAAGACACAAACTATCAGAACTTATGGGAAACAGCAAAAGCGGTACTGAGAGGAAAATTTATAGCTTTGCAAGCACACATCAGGAAGGAAAAAGGGGCCTACTTGAATAGCTTAATGACACAGCTCACATAATTAGAAAGTGCTCAACAAAAGAACCCAAAAATAGGGAGACAGAACAAAATAACAAAGCCAAGAGCAGAAATCAACGAAGTGGAAACCCAAAAAACCCAAAACCCAACCCCCCCCAGGAACCCCCCCCAAATCCAAAATATCAATGAAAGCAGAAGTTGATTCTTCGGGAAAAAAAAATAAGATTGATAGACCACTGGCAAAACTAACAGAGAAAGAGAGAGAGAGAAACTTGATAACGCGTATTAGGAATGAAAAAGAGGGGATCACTACCGATATTGCAGAGATCCAGTGGGTAATCAGAAACTACTTCGAGAAACTCTATGCCACTAAAAATGAGAACCTGGAAGAAATGGATACATTCTTGGACTCTTATAACCTTCCACGGTTGAATGAAGAGAATATAACATATATTAACACCCCCATCACTATTGAGAAAATTAAGACAGTAATCAAATGTCTGCCCAAAAACAAAAGCCCAGGCCCAGATGAATTCACTAATAAATTCTTTCAAACCTTTCAAGAGGAACTACTACCAATCCTGGCAAGATTCTTTCATGAAATCAAAAAAATAGGAATACTTCCAAATAGTTTTTTTGAAGCCAATATCACCTCGATACCTAAACTAGACAAAGATGCTAACAAAAAAGAAAATTACAGACCATATCCCTGATGAACACAGATGCAAAGATCCTCAACAAAATCAAGGCAAATAGGATTCAATGCCTCATTAAGAAGATCATCCACTACAATCAAGTAGGTTTCATCCCAGGAATGCAAGTATGGCTTAACATCTGTAAACCTATCAATATAAAACACAACATCAATAACAAGAAAAATAAAAATCACATGATCATATCAATAGATGCAGAGAAAGCATTTGATAAGGTCCAACACCCATTCTTGATCAAAACTCTCAGCAAGATGGGAATGAAAGGAACCTTTCTTAATATAGTTAAGGCCATCTACCACAAGTCAATGGCAAATATTATTCTCAATGGACAAAAACTAAAAGCCTTTCCTCTAGGGGCCGAAGAGATAGTAGGGTGGTAAGGTGTTTGCCTTTCATATAGAAGGACAGCGAATTGAATCCCGGCATCCCATATGGTCCCCTGTGCCTTCCAGGGGCGATTTCTGAGCATAGAGCCAGGAGTAACCCCTGAGCTGCTGGGTCTGACCCAAAAACCAACCAACCAACCAACCAACCAAAACAAAACAAAACAAAACAAAACAAAAGCCTTTCCTCTAAATTCTGACACAAGACAAGGTTGTCCTCTCTCACCACTCCTATTCAATATAGCACTTGGAAGTACTTGCTATAGCGATTAAGGCAAGAAAAAGATATCAAGGGAATCCAGGTAGGAAAGGAAGAAATCAAGCTCTCACTGTTTGCAGATGACATGTTACTCTACTTAGAAAACCCTAAAGAATATACCAAAAAGCTTCTAGAAACAATAGACTCATATAGCAAGGTGGCAGGCTACAAAATTAACACACAAAAATCAATGCCTTTTTTTTTTTATAAACCAATAATAACAAGGAAGAAATGGACATTAAGGAAACAACCCCATTCACATTAGCGCCACACAAACTCAAATATTTTGGAGTCAACTTGGCTGAAGATGTGAAGGACCTATACAAAGAAAACTATACAATTCTGCTTCAAGAAATAAGAGGACACACAGAAATGGAAACACATACCCTTCTCATGGATAGGCAGGATTAACATAATTAAAATGACAATACTCCCCAAAGCATTGTACAGATTTAATGCGATCCCTCTAAAGATACCTAAGACGTTCTTCAAAGAAATGGATGAAGCACTTTTGAAATTCATTTGGACAATAAACACCCTCAAATAGCTAAAGCAATCATTGGGAAAAAGAATATAGGAGGCATACCTTTCCCCAACTTTAAACTGTATTAAAAAACAATAGTTATCAAAACAGCATGTTATTGGAATAAAGACAGACCCTCAGATCAGTGGAATAGGCTTGAATACTCAGAGAATGTTCCCCAGACATATAATCACCTAATCTTTGATAAAGGAGCAAGCAATCCTAAATGGAGCAAAGAAAACCTCTTCAACAAGTGGTCTTGGCACAACTGGCTAGCGACTTGCAAATAATTGAACTTAGACCCCCAACTAACATCATGTATGAAGGTAGAATTCAAATGGATTAAAGACCTTGACATCAGACCTAATACCATAAGGTATATAGAACAACACGGAGGTATAACACTCCATGACATTGAGACTAAAGGCATCTTCAAGGAGAAAACAACACTTTCCAAACAAGTGAGAGCAGAGATTAACAGATGGGACTATATTAAGCTGAGAAGCTTCTGCACCTCAAAGGACATAGTGCCCATGATACAAGAGCCACTCACTGAGTGGGAGAAACTATTCACCCAATACCCATCAGATAAGGGACTAATATCCAAAATATACAAGTCACTTACTAATCCCATCAAGAAATTGGGGCCGGCGAGTTTGTGCTAGAGGTAAGGTGTCTGCCTTGCAAGTGCTAGCCAAGGAAGGACCACGGTTCTATCTCCCGGCATCCCATATGGTTCCCCCAAGCCAGGGGCAATTTCTGAGTGCTTAGCCAGGAGTAACCCCTGAGCATCAATTGGGTGTGACCTGAAAAATAAAAAAAAAGAAATGGGGAGAAGAAATGGACAGAAAATTTGATAAAGAAGAAATACAAATGGCCAAAAGGCATATGAAAAAATGCTCCACATCACTAATCATCCGGGAGATGCAAATCTCAACAACTATAAGGTACCAATTCACACCACAGAGATTGGCACACATCACAAAGAATGAAAACAAGCAGTGTTGACAGGGATGTGGAGAGAAAGGAACTCTTATTCACTGCTATGCTGTCTAGTCCAACCTTTATGGAGAGCAATATGGAGATTCCTCCAAAAACTGGAAATTGAGCTCCCATATGATCCAGCTATACCACTTCTAGGAATATACCTTAGGAACACAAAAATACAATACAAAAATCCCTTCCTTACATCTATATTATTTGCAGCACTATTTACTATAGAAAAACTCTGGAAACAAGCAAGATGCCCCTCAATAAATGAATGGCTAAAGAAACTGTGGTACATATACACAATAGAATATTATGCATCCATCAGAAGAGATGGTCATGAAATTTTCCTATACACGATGTACATGGAATCTATGATGATGAGTGAAATAAGTCAGAGTGATAAAGATGCAGAATGGTCTCACTCATCTATGGGTTTTAATAGAAATGAAAGACATTTTTGCAATAATTTTAAAAACGAAATAGAGGAGGGCTGGATGTTCCAGCTCACCTCATGAAGCTCACCACAAAGGGTGATGAGCTTAGATAGAGAAATAACTACATTGAGAACTATCCTAACAATGAGAATATATGAGGGAAATAGCCTGTGTAGAGTACAGGCATGGGTGATTTGGGGAGGTGGGAGACTTGGGATATTGGTGATGGGAATGCTGCACTGGTGATGGAGGGTGTTCTTTACATGACAGAAACCCAAACACTATCATGTTTGTAATCAAGGTGTTTAAATAAAGTATTATTAAAAAATCAAAAAAAGATCATAGATATTGGATTAGGGATTTGTGTCAAAGGCCTGGATTGTCTGTTTGAATACAAGAAATCCTGGTCATTCCCACTCTGCAACTTGTAGCAACACCAAACTACTAAGCTGGAAGTGGTCCTGAGTATTACTTAGAGCTCAGGATCACAAAAACACAAGAGTATAGTGTAAGAATGTGAGAACAAACTCATCAAGTGCTGGCTGCTGTCATTACTACCCTTCAATGTTGTTGAAAAGACAAACATAGTGTAACTGCATCTCTTTCCTTTACTTTTCACCTAACCAAGGTGGTCACTTGGCATCAAGTACCAGAAACCATTCACTTGACTTACTCTTTTCATGGAATTTTCTCTCCTTTCTTCAAAGTGATATGTAGCAAAGTCCACTGAGGACAAAGCCACCCATGCTTCGGACTGACTTTCCAAAGTCAGAGTGATACCATTGTGGAGAGAATGTAAATCTCTGATTGGAGACAGATGAATCTAAAAGGAGAGATAAAGAATGAGGTACAAATGGAATTGTTACATGTCAATTGAGACAATGTCAAGTAAACAGGAGAATTCAGGCTACAAGTGTATTTTCTGCTTACTTGGAGGGGGTTGCCACATTTTTCTTCGACATTTAGGCAGACAGAGTCAGACACCAATTCTGTCCTCTGATCTTCTCTGACAAAGAAGTAGACGAGGAGGCAGGCTGCAGGAGCCATGTGCTGAGTCACAAGAAGGCCCAGCGGTTGAGATGGGGAACCTGGAAGTTTCTTCATTGTACCAAAGTGTCTGATTTTTCCTCTAGATGAAATCTAAAAAACACACAGCAGTAAAGAAGCATTAGAGTGGGTTATAAACTAAGTTGATGGAAATAGGTAAAGAATTAGTCTCCTACTTTGCTTTTGGCATACATAAACCAACATATTCATTATGTTTGATTAAGGTTTTATCAAGCTCATTGAGAAGGTACAGAGAATGAGAGACATACATACCAACTGTTCATTAAAGTCAAAGAAGCCTTTTTCAATAGCAACCATAATATTGCCTATTTCAGTAACTGGCTTATATATTATCCATCATTAAAAGTAAGGCATTTCAGAATTGTTTGACTTCAAAGATTTTTCCTGAATATGAGAAATGAATCCTGAGCATGTTGATTCAAATTCAGGTCTTCTTCAATAAATCAAGCTCTTGACTTTGCTACTGTATACTTAAATAAAGAGAAATAATTTTGACCTTTCCATACTTTTATAGTATTGTAATCCCAGAGCTATACACATTTGGTTATGGTGTTTTCAGATGATACTTAAGTTCTAGTGTTTGCTGTCACTAGATTGTGTTGCACCAGACATCACACATTTTTGTTGGTGTCAGGGATCCAAAACAACAGTGCTACCAGGATCACCATCCATATTTGGGGAGCCTCAAAGCCATGTCTGCAAGGCAGATGTTCAAACATTGAGCCATTTCTTGGCCCCTCTAGTTGTGTCTCAGTCATGAATGTCTCCATTCTTGTGAATAAAGGGTCTCGACAAACCCTTGTCATCATGCTGAGATGATCATTGTAGAAGTTGAAAGACCTAAAGCAAAATTTCAACCCTTCCCTAAATAGTTATGACTTGATGGATACTGACCTCTCCACTTTGTCCCATGCTGCTACTAAATTCCAAGAGGTGCTGTGATACTCTTTCAGAAGGTGAAGGGGGGCATGTTCTTTTTATGACTGAAACCATCTATGATCATGGTTGCAATCATGGTGCTTAAATAAAGATATATTTTTTTATTTTCTTTTTTTAAAGATATTATTTAAAAAAAGATTGTAAAGTGCTGTGCAAATGAGTGGGTCCATTTATTCACTGAATATCATGGTTAGAGCTGCTTGTCTCAGTGAGGAATTAATTTAAAGACATTTGCACAAATTAAGGATTATGGTCTTTAGATGCAAGTTAAATATGTTTGATCTTACCAGGTAATTGTAGTGTGTAATCCTGTCAACATAAGGACTTTTAGGAGTGACAGTTATGCTTAGATGTTCTCCCACCAGCAGTCTCTTTTCACTGTCTGGCCCGCTGAAAGAAAGGAAACTTTGGCTCTGACCTGCATAGGCCACTGCTCTATAGTCTTTGCTGGCCTGATCTTCTGGAAGGTCTGGGTCACCCGTTCTGACCTAAGAAACATAGTGAGAAAATGTCAGGCACTAACCCTTTCAAAATCAATGAGAACCATGGCATGGGGAGCATTAGGAATCCACAATACTTTTCTGGCTTTAGTTAGAGTAAAGCTTTAGTTAGGTCTAATTCTAAGTGTTTAACAGCTATGAATGCATTCAAGCATTTTATACATTAGACTTCACAATAACGTATCAAAAAGCAAATTAGCAGTTTATTGCTTTAAAATCATTCTAAGCTATCTATCAAGTGAAGATAAAAAGGTTGCAGATTAAATATTAATTTAACTATGAATATCAAGCAGTTGTATGTATCCATTGGAGACGAATACGAGGAATGATCTGACACTAGGAATTGTCTTATTGTTGTATAACAAGCTAACTTATTCTCTCCTATTTCCTTCTGCCACAGGCCAGCAGAAACTAGGAACTGGGGAAAGAGAAAATGTAGGGAGGACATTATTTTTGGTGTCTGGAATACAATCCAGGTCTTCATAAATGAGTTCTTGAAAATGAATGGAAACATTAGTTGTAAATAGCAATGCTAGCAAACAAATTTTGTGGGGGGGGGGAAGAGAGGAAAAAAAGAAAAGAGAAAACAAAATATTTTTTGAAGGGTAAGGAATAGAGCTAGTGGGAACACTTATAAAAATCTGTGCTAGACAATCGTTGCCCTTAAACCAGGGGTCTCAAACTCGCGGCCCGTGGGCCATTTGCGACCCTCCTTACAACATTTTGTGGCCCACGGCCAGCCTTCAAATATTGCAATAAAAATCGCATTAGTAAGAAAAAAATCGCATTAAACATTCGCATACCCCGAGCAGTTCCATTCGGGGTATACAAATGTTTAATGTGATTTTTTTGAGATTTTTTTTCTTACCATTGCAAATATTCTGTAAGCGAATAATCGCAAATACTTTGCGCCTAGCGCAGATGCCATTTCCGCTGCTCCTACCCGCTGTCCCCCCCTTTTTTTTTTTTTTTTTGTGAAATCCCTTATGCGTCCCTGCCTCACCCTGACTTTGCCTCCTGCAGCCCCCAGGTAAATTGAGTTTGAGACCCCTGCCTTAAACAATAGTTGAAGCCATTTTTGTATTTTCTGTAGTTGAAAAGTAGGAATTATTAGCCAGTTATATAGTTTAGTGCAGTCACTTTAACAGCAAGAAAAGATCAAAGAAAAATGGTTCATGCTATCAGAAAAGAGGGAGATAATGATGCTTGCTTTATTTGAAAACAAACAAACAAACAAACAACCCAATAAAAAACCCCAACAACTATAGTTGTATATAGTCAGGCCATATTTACTGGTTCCTATAGTATCAAAAACTATGCTGAAGCTAGAGACAGCACAGCCTGCCAGGCCCTGGTATTATACAAGGCTGACCCAGCTTTAATCTTCCGCATTCCTTCCCGTTCACCAAACCCTACTAAGGGTTACCCCGGAGAGAGAAGCTGGAGAAAGCAATGACTGAGCACAACTAGATGTGACCTAAATCAAATCAAATCAAAATGAAACAAAACTCTGCTTGAGATTGAGAGATAATGTAGTACTGGGAAATGCAAAATATTCGTCCTAATTACATATCAATCCAGTTGCATTATCTTTCCTGTTCTTTGAATTGAGGGACAAGATGGTAACTGGAAATTATAGGCCAGAGACTACTTTGAAGTCTTGTGCTCAATAGACATTTCTTTTTCTAAATTTATAAATTTGAATAGCATTTTGATTCACAAAGCAAGCAAACACTAGTCCCTTAAATATAAAACTGATAGACTTATAGTAAGTTTAGTAGATATAATTATATTTCTTTTGGCCACAAGTCAAAAATTTTCAAGAATTCCACTAAACTGATGTATAAAATTACTTGCAAGTTTCTTACACACTAGTTACTGCACAAACTGTAATGTTAAGCAATTCAACACATGAGAATTTTGCTTACATGATACTCCAGTGTGGTGACATTAGAGGGAACATTAATGACAAACGAGGCTATGCCATCTGAATTTGTTTCACTTCGTCTTACATCCAGGTCTGTCTTTGTTGCTTCCTGAACTGCTTTTGCTTTCAACATTACAGCAATCCCTTTAACAGCATGGCTGACCACATTCTTTACTTGTACCTGATGGAGCAAATCCATTAAAATGGTTAATTTGCATTATTATACATAACAGTACAGTAAACTTAATACTTATTAATATTAATTTTAAATAAGAAAACCTTAAAATACTTCCCTTTGTTGCTCCCAAGCACACACCGGTAGAATTAAACTCAGTGCTCAAAGGCTATTCACCCAGGATTATATTTCAAGCAATTGAGAAACATAACTTTTAATTCATGGTTTAATTGCTGAATTGTTGAATAAATACTTGCTATGGGTTGGAATAAGTTATTGTCCTCATTAATTGAAGACTGTAGTTTTTCCTCACAGTCCTTATCATTTCCTCCTATTCCTCATTTTCTTGAGCCATTGAAGTTACTATACCCCCCACCGCCCACATTGAAATAACTATACTGGAGACCACACCAGAGCAAGGTTTCTCAGAAACCTATGTCCTTGCTCTGTCTGACTATTTAGAAAGTGCACCATCTTACATTTTCTAGTCATCTCACCTTTATCAAAAATGGAATCCCAGGCTTGAAGACAAGAGATGAAGTAACCAAATCCATTAAGTAGGGAAAGAGGACATATTTGACATCAGCCTTTTTGTTTTTGTGAGTAAAGTGCTCAGCTAGAAAAACAAGCAACACTCTGAGAAATTGGCAAGTGCAATGTAACATCCATCTACCTGGGCTTCTACTTTGTCCCTCTATTTATAGGGACAAGAACAAGTTATTCATTCCTTCCTGACATTTAATATGAAGTTATAACCTACATTTGGATGATTTCTATGGTCATCTTGGAAGAGTTTGACCTTTCCACAAAACCTCAATTGTGGTTGTCAGGAAGTTGCTAAGAGTTTCGTTTATCAGTTTCAGCTACATTTTCCTGATCAGATAACTTTCCAGATGATTTATCATACGTGTTCTTCAAGTCATGGAAAGAGCCTCACATTCTCATCATGTCAATAAGCCTGGTGGAGGAAACACTCCCGCCTGATACTCATTTCAAAGGTGTCATTCAAACACTGGGTGATACTGTAGAAGAGAGAAGTTAACTAATAATTCATAAGAAACCACCCTAATGCCTAGTGTGCGTTCATAATTTTAATACTTGTATTCTAGTTTGTTTGTTGCAAGGAAAAATTCCATGTATCATTATTGTCTGCTCTTACTGGTAACATAAAGTGTAAATCTTTCATGGATGAGTTGGGTGGGGAACAGGGAGGGTCAATATTACAGAATGATGCCTTTTATGGGCACCCCATCAGCATGGGGCTGTATTTTCAAAGAGCAGCTACACTTATCCAACACTGAGCCAGTATAAGTTACCAATTGGTACCCAAGTTTTTAAAGAAGAAACAGTTTTAAGATCACCACTGAGGAGCAATACTACCAGACTGCAAAATGAAAGTATGCAGCCAACGTGAGCCCCAAACTAAAGTGTGTGGACTGCAAACAGATGTGTGTCCTCCCAGGGAGGACCAGAACTAACTACGGGAACTAAAGTCACTCCAACTAAATCAACAGAGAAAGGAAAGTGGGAATAAATGGAAAGAAGAGCTCAAGGAATAAATGTCCTTATGATTTTAGAAACTTACTTCGTTGTACTTTCACAAAAATATTAAGGTACTTGTTATTTATTTCTTCTAACGTTTTATTTAATAATTGTAATTCCTGGGAAGTATTAAAATGGACTTGTGTGACTCCATCAATAAGCTGTTTTCAAGAGGACGACAAAAAGATAGAGGTTGTATTACAGAAGAACTCACAGAGAAGGAACAATACATTATCTTTTCACCAACTTGAAAAAGCTCCAGTTTACAATGAAATAGTAGAAATAGCTAGAGATAACACAAAGCACAAATATAAATCTATAAGGTACTCTACTTCTAACATTTTGGTCATTCTTTTAAGCCCTAAGGTTCAAGTTATCTTCCAAGATACGAAGACAAAATTTTTGGATGGAACTAAAAATATCTGAAGTAAAATAATGACTCCTATTTAAAATTGGAGGCTGTAATTTGGGATCACTGTGTATCTGATGAAATTGACTGCCCAATATAGATGAAAACGTCCATCTTGAATTTCAATGGCTTTAGAAATTAGTTTTAGAAACTCAAATTTTAGTGAAATTTTCTAAAACATTATTGGTTAAGTTTAGTTCTATAAACTTTTACAGAGCAAAGGTTAGTTTTATTGTACATACTCTGTAATTAAAATACAGTTCTTCATTTTTGTAATGGGTTGCTTGAATCCATCTTACCTTTGCTCTTTGTGTTTCTGCAAGCATCATATCTTCTACATTTTCATCTAAATTTTCTCTTATTCCAAAGAAGACAAACACATCAGCTTCGGGAATATAATTATTAAGATAATGTCTGGTAAAAACAATATAATTTCTTTTTTAATAAAGCAATGACAGTAATGAGACCAAATACAGCCACAGAAAACTTGCTTTTTGCTTTGAAGTGTGTTCTTGTCCAGTAACATTTCATTGATAGAGCTCAGTGGTGCTTAGCTAAGATAAATACTTTAAAATTTTTTCTTTCTTTTAAGATTTTTTAAAAATGTATTCACCATGATTTATAAAGATGTCAGTGAGAGCTTCAGACATAAAAGTTTAATTGAAGGGTCTGGAGCTTTAGCACAGATGGTAGGGCTTTTGCCTTGATTGTGGTCTCCTGGGTTCAATTCCAGCCATCCCATAGGGTCCCCAAAGCCCTCCAAATCTAATTCCTGACCAGAGACAAAAGTAAGCCCTGTGCACCATTTGGTGTGGTTGAACAACCCACTCCAAACTGTAGTGTGTCCCGTGCTTTAGTAGTGTTTTCTCCCCAGGTTCCTAGATATGAGTCTCTGCCTCTACACCACATGTGTGTCCATGGCCTCTGATTCTCACTAATATCTTATTAGAGACATAATTTTATTCCATTTGACAAATGAAGAAGTGAGTCCCAGTGGGATGGAATGAACGTGTTCATCTTCCCATGACGTTTCTCTTCACAGTAACATGGTGGAAAGATGAGCTTAAGAACATTATGTGACAATTAGGAGACATTGTGGTATTTTTTAAGAAGGGGAACATCATATTTGCCTCACATAGATGTAAGGAAATTTATTTTTAAGCTAGTCTCATACATAACTTTTGAATCAAAGGAAAGTATGATTTCATCCTATTTTAAATTGATCTAAATATAAAGCAGTATGCCAGTGCTCTTACAAAAATTTGATAATGGCTTTTCATAATGGTTATAATCAATTAATGTATTAGCTATGTCACAAACAAAAGTAACAAATTCTTTCATATATTTTTATTATTTGAGCAGTGCTAGGCACTTACTTAACATGATATTTCATCTTTAGCATTTAGTTTTGCTTTGAGATTATAAGAAGTTCAAGAATTTGCTTTAACATTCTCAACAAATACACTTCACACACTTGAACCTACTGCTAACAATTATGGCCATTATTTTTAATCCTAGCCTTTTTATACTAATCTCAGAGTTTTTTGAACATTGAACACCAATTATGTACTAGCATTCATCTGTATTTTATGCTTTATATATTAATATGTTTGTGTTTGGGGGTCAAGATGAATCAGCAAATTATTTCTTACCCAGCTCTTATAGTAATCTTGAAGTCCTCAAAGTTTTTATAGCTGATAAAGTCATCTTCTGGTTCTATTAATATATTGATTTGGGGATTCCGTGGATTCGATTCTGAACAAAAATAATTACACAGTTAAAATGTAACTATACTTCAAGAAAAAAATATTTGAATGCAAGTGCATAGACCAACATCCATACCAAGGGCATCTTTCTCATGATACTCAACTATTCATACCCTGGAGATGCCTCTTAACTGCCTGTGGGGTATCTTTTCCTCCTGCAATGCTGTTTTTCTTAAAGCATATGTGCTACTATTTATGTTGAAATTTCTTGAAAACAAGTCTAATATTATCTGTGTAAACCTGTGTCATATATAAAATGTTTGATAGATGTTAGTTAAATTGTAAAACATCTTTTTTTCTTTAAGATAGCTTCCATTGACTGAAATGGAGCATGAAAGTTAAACTCTTACTAACTATAGACTCTAGTTATTATCTTTAGAACATGATTTAAAGAAAAGTACTGGGCCAGAGAGATAGCATGGAAGTATGGTGTTTGCCTTGCATGCATAAGGATGGTGGTTCGAATCCCGGCATCATGTATGGTCCCGCTAGCCTGCCAGGAGCGATTTCTGACCATAGAGCCAGGAGTAACCCTGAGTGTCGCTGGGTGTGACCCAAAAACTAAAAAAAAGAAAAGAAAAGAAAACTACTGACCAGGGTCAGTAGGGTTGGTGCTGAAGGGCAAAGTGAGCCTCTTGTTTTCTCGCAAGTAAGTCTCTTGTTTTCTCCTCTCTGTGCCAGAGGAAATTGCCTCCAATGTATTGGAAAAAATAAACAGAGCAAGGACTATGTGACTAGAACAGAGTACAAACCAGATAGTTCTTCTGTTGAGCCAAATGCTGAGTTAATTGCTTTAGTGACTATTCTTCTGCGTGCCTTATTTAATATGGTAAATATTAACATTTATACATGCCCTTGATCTTACTTCTGATTATAAATGACTCAACTTGCTCATCAACCCAATTGCAGAAACTATGGTTTAAATGGTTTCTGTACACATTTACATGGGATTATATAATGAGTGTGAATACTAAGATTATCAGTTATTATTAAAATAACAGGAATTGAAATTATAGTTATCCTACTTACAATATGCACAAGTAGAACTAATAAGAATTTCTTCATCATATTTCTTTGTCATATTTAAAATTTATTTTTAAAATTTCTTTGTCATATTCCAGGAACCTCACTGAATTTTGAGGGCTGATGGGGACAAGTGTTTACTGGCTTTTCAGAGGTATATGCTCACTCTCTTGTCTGTCTGGACAAATATTGGTGAAGACTTGACAAGTCAGCCCATTTCTTTCAGCCTGACACTCTTTCACTTTATTTCTAGGAAGGGACCAGACCAAGAAACCCTAGGAGTGTCAGACAAACATGGAATCTTGCTAAGACACAATCTTATCCTATCCTCCTATAGAATTTTATCCACTGTAGAATTCAGTGATTGAAATGAGGTAAGCCAAACTAAGAATCTTGGTTACAATTTTCCATGACGCTTCTGTTGGCTTCCCTTCATTGCACCTCTTCTGTTCCTAACTAGTTCTGAGGTTATGAACGTTTTGTAAACCATTCTTAAAATTAGGCATTGGAAATATAATTTATTCACAGAAGTTACCAGGGGGTTTCATCTGAAAATGTGCAGTTCCAGTTGTTGTGAAGTCTTCTTTGTATTTAGCTTTAATTGTCCATAAACCATACTGTGAAGGAATATAAAAAGTTTGGGTATTAAGACCAGATGACAGTACAGTCTGTAAAGTGTTTGCTTTGTACACTGCTGATAAGATTTGATCCTTGGAACCTCATACAGTTTCCAGAGAACCTCTAGGATTGATTCCGAATTATATCATTAAAGAATTAATATTTGATTTGCACACTGATTTTATGTAGTATTCAGCCAATTTCTTATTTATTTATCAATTAAAATCATACAAGTGGACACAATTTCACAAAAGTAGAAATCATATAAAAATCTCTTTATAATATATAGGGAAATGAAGGTAAAATTAACCATAAAAAAGTTAGAAACTGGGAACGGGAGCAATAGCCCAGAGCTAGGGCTTTTGCCTTGAACTGGCCTGATCTGAGAAGGTCCCAGGTTCTATTACTGGCATGCTGGAATGGGGGAGAGGGAGGACAATATTGGTGGTGGGAATGCCCCTGATTCAATGTCACTTTATACCTAAAATTTTATTGTGAATGATTTGAAATCTACTTTGGTCAAAATTAAAAAAAAATATATTAAAAATAAAGCTTTTACCTATATAAAAAAAGAAAACATACTCAAATTTATTTTTCTTATTTTGGGGCCACAACCTGTGGTTCTTAGGGTCATTCTTGGAGGTCCTCAGGGTACCCAATAGGATGGTGGGGATCAATCCCAGTCAGCATGTGCAATCTAAATGCCCTATTCTCTGTGCTATTACTTTGGCCTCCCAAAAATAGAACCACACTTTTTTTTTACAGAAGTTACTTTCAGTCCATTAAGCCATATGTCAATAGCTTTATCAGCATAGTCACAAAACCAAGCATCCCTATTGCTTTCAACAAAAACAATTTTAGCAACATAAAATTTAAAATACTTAGGAGAAGGCTGCATATGGAAATCATGAAAAGTGGTAATCCCAGGGAATATGTTTTTTCCTTCTATGGAAGTTTCATTGCCTTCTGGATCCTACAAGCGAAAAGAAAAATCAAGTTTGATTTTAAAACAATTTATAAATATGTGGATATGATAGGATATGATATAATATAACATAGCATAGCATAAGATGACATTATAATGTAAAATAATGTGACATTACATGATATGACCTTATATGATATAAGATATTATATGGCATTACATAATACAATAATATAACAATATAACATAATGATGTAACATTAATATAATATAATAATATAATAATTATAATATAATATAATAATATAATATAAAATATATGATTGGCATGGTTAGGGATCACTCTTAGTGGGCACTGGTGAAGGGGTTGTATTTTTTTAATGACTGAAACCTAGCTACAAACATGCT
Organism: Suncus etruscus; assembly: GCF_024139225.1. Lineage (NCBI taxonomy): Eukaryota > Metazoa > Chordata > Mammalia > Eulipotyphla > Soricidae > Suncus > Suncus etruscus. The sequence goes on along the minus strand of NC_064852.1, from coordinate 2,233,178 downwards.
TGTAATCATGGCGCTAAAATAAATATATATTATACAAAGTAAAGAAAAGATCAAGAACAGGAACTATTTTCTTGTTTTTAGAATGATTTAATGATTGGTTTTGTTTTCCTTCTCCTCAGAACTATTCTGCTACTGGTCCTAAATGTTCCCTGATCAGGTTTACTTTATTAAACTGATATCATCAGTTGTTCATTATCAGAACAGTATGATGGTTACTTAAATTCTGTGTATCTCAGCCTTTCCTCTATAAAAGAGGCATTGTTTATAGTGCTTTGCGAAAATTGTCATGATACAATGCTCAGCACAGAGTTCTTACAGGCATGTCAAAGTGTACTTCTACATGACCTTCACCACATCTGCCCACATTTCACAAGGAAGAAGAGACTACAAACACTTAACAGGATCATTTAGTAAACAGTCCTTGAAGGTACACTTTAATGGGCCTTCACAATATATTTCAACTAACATTTGCCCACAGAACTTTGTAGTAAGTGAAATAAAATGATACTAGAACAATCTGTGGCACACATTAAGGCTAACAAAACTCTTGTTATTCCATAAAATGTAAAAGTTAATGACACACTTGGAAAAATACAAAATTACTAATAGAGTAAAATACAAAGGTCAATTTTGATTGGAATCCATGCCATACTCATGATAAAAGTTAAGGTAACTTCTCTTTGGGATGGCTTTAGGTCTTCATCCAGTGCATAAGCTCTAACTTTCACTGTAAATAAAATGTCATTTAAAAATTTTGTTCAACTCTAAATTGCTGATAATAGTATCAGTAAGTGTATAGTATTAGGCAATGAAGTTTGAAGTGCAATTAAAAAAGAAACTATATACAAACTTGAAGGACAAGAAGAATGTGAGTGTTGGATGTGAATTCTGTATTGTTAGGAGCTTTCACTATAAAAACGTTTCAGGGTTTATCTTAAGCACTTATGAATTTATATTTATGAATTTAAAGATGAATCATTTCACTATAAATTATGTTACTGATATCTGAGAAAGACACTAGCTTACTGGTTCCTCAAATTATTTTAGAGAAAAAATTGACTAGATAGCCGTGTCAATAAAAACCCGCAAAATATTTGAACCAGAAAGAAAGTTAGGAAAGAAACTGCACATCTGATCATCTAGTAAGGACTTGACAAGTAGAAGGGAGCAAGATCAAGGTTATAAATTTCTTGAAATCCCACTACAAACATGTTTGTAGTCATGGTGGTTAAATAAATATGTTATTTAATTTAAAAAATAAAAAAAGAACCTTTTTCCACACACAACCATCATCTTCTGAGATAGTCAAGAAATAGAGCTGGGTCTCTGAGATTGAGTTAATGAGTGTCAGGGGATTGTGTCCTATTTTTAAAATCCTGGGGGTGATATCTAACTTTTCTCGCCTAGTTATCATATTACCATCCATCATCTTCATAAAATATTCATTAAATATTATTCATAAAATAATGCTTCATCAAGTCCATGCACGTGATCTTCTTTTTGCTTAGTGAGGTAATTAGTAAAAAAAGTTATTTATTAAAAGAAAATAAAGTTGTTCTCATGGAAACATTGCGACAGTTCCCAAAGTAAATGTGACTAGTGAATATTGCAATTTTCTTTATCATGTTCTGTGTGAAAGTAAAAGTAAAGTGACTGATAGTTCAAGGGCTGGAATGTATGTTTATACCTGCCTCATGTTTTATACCTAGAAAAAGTAAAATGTTATTTGTCAAATAGGATTTTAGAATAAAAAAATGAATGCTGGGGCCGGCGAGGTGGTGCTCGAGATAAGGTGTCTGCCTTGCAAGCGCCAGCCAAGGAAGGACTGCGGTTCGATCCCCCCGTGTCCCTTATGGTTCCCCCCCCCCCCCAAGCCAGGGGCAATTTCTGAGCGCTTAGCCAGGAGTAACCCCTGAGCAGCAAATGGGTGTGGCCTGAAAAAACAAAAACAAAAACAAAAAAACAAAAAACGAAACAAAAAAATAAATGCTTTTAAAACTAAAATTAGACTAATGGGGCGTGGTACTAGCACATGTAGGGAGTTTGCTTTGCATGCACCAATAGATTGTGGTTCGATTTCCAGCATCCAATATGGTCCCTGATCACCACCAGGAGTAATTCCTGAGCAGTCAGGGATAATCCCTGAAAATTGCCTGGCGTGGCGCCAAACCAAACACAAGATGTACAAAAATTTACTTTTCAATCTATAATGTATTTTACTTCAGAGTAAAAAAAAATATTTTGAAAGGAGCCTTGATGTCATTCTAAAAGGTGCTTTTTAAATTTTCAGTTCATCAGTCTTCACATTTCTGTATTATTTTCAAAGTTTTAGAATTATCTTCTTTTATTCCCACACAAAATATAAGTCACTATAACCCATGGCCCCACCTGATTTATTGATTTAACAAAGGAAAGCAGCACCTTTGTCTTAGCACCTTTGTCTATTTTGTCATTCCTCAGGACTCTTCCCCCAATTTAATTTGTAAAAAACGATAAAAGTGAATAAAGAATAAAAGTGTTTATATATAGTGTGATATTAAGATTCAGTTAGGAAAGATCAAATCAAAAACTCTGCTTCATGGGTTCTGTTTTATTTTTCTTAATGTTCTTTGTCTGAAAGTTCAAAGTTAAGATATCAGCAATGGGACTACTGAGAATTCTGTTTATGTGTGATTATCCTTCCACTGTAACTTTACCTTGTCCTCTTTCTTTGCATCTTTGTTCTCATAATTAAAAATGAAAAATGAAAAAAAAAAGAACCTGCTCTTAAAAAAGAATTCTGCTACAAGGTTGATAGAGCTAAGTCATAGGGAGAACAACTATTGGACGATCTAATCAAACTCATGTGGAATATAAAGAAACAAATCAAGGGAATAGACAGAATCCAATGATAATAAGTGGTTGAATGTTGACTACAAAATTGGGCAGATCAAGTGGTGGCAGGCAAGTGAGTGTGAGGCAGAAAGACAAACAGAACTAGGAGTAGAGGAATTGAGTGGTGGTAGTTATTTGGCATTTTCTGGGTTGGTGGAGGTGCTTTGACTTTCTTCACTCAAAGCACAGATATTAATTAGTACTATTGGGATCCTCCCACCACATCACCACCACACGACAGACCTTCTTCCTACCTGGATCAACTGAAGAGTAAACAGATTTATCTGTCTGGATGAGGATGAATCCATTATCATAGCACAGAGGAATGGGTGTTGATTTTGAAAAGTGAGCACATGTCACTTCTAAATACACACGTGAAACTGCATTTGGCCTTCCAGGTAAATCTTTGGGTTGCACCTGTTTTATAAAAAAGAACAGCTAAGTATTGTTACTATATAGTTATTATATAATCCTCTGGAGTTATATTACATCTGGTTAATACACAGTCACAAGATGTAAAAAGTGTCCCCACACTTCTTTTCATTCAAAATATTCCACATTTTGAAAAAAAATTTTCATTAATTCAAACATAAATTATGAGGAGCCTTCAATAGGTAGTCTAAAGGAAAATCATTTTTTCTAGAAACCAGAATGTTCCCTAAACTATTCTAGTATTTAATCATTTAATAAGTTAGCATTAATAAATCAATAAATTAAAATCAATAACATCAGTAAATTATTTAATGAAATATATTCTTAGAATATTAAGAACTATTATAATATGCTTTAATAAAAGGAATGTTCTCCATTCACTGCATTTTTAAAAACAAACATCAAGTCTATATGTTTTTATATATATATAGTACTCCAAATATTTTACAATTTCTTTTCTTCTTCTTCTTCTTCTTCTTCTTCTTCTTCTTCTTCTTCTTCTTCTTCTTCTTCTTCTTCTTCTTCTTCTTCTTCTTCTTCTTCTTCTTCTTCTTCTTCTTCTTCTTCTTCTTCTTCTTCTTCTTCTTCTTCTTCTTCTTCTTCTTCTCTTCTTCTTCTTCTTCTTCTTCTTCTTCTTTCTCTTCTTCTTACTCTTCCTCTTCTTCCTCTTCCTCTTCCTCTTCTTCCTCTTCCTCCTCCTCCTCTTCTTCTTCTTCTTCTTCTTCTTCTTTTTCTTCTTCTTCTTCTTCATCTTCTTTCTTCTTCTTTTTGCTTTTTGGGCCACACCCGATGATGTTCAGGGACTTCTCCTGGCTAAGCGATCAGAAATAATTACTGGCTTGGGGACCATATGGGACACTGGTTTTCCAACCAAGGTCTGTCCTGGGTCAGTTGCATGTAAGGCAATCCCCTAACAATGTGCTATCACTTCAGCCCCTCTTTTACAATTGTTAAAGAAAAGTTAAAAATATATCACATTTAAATAAATATATAAAATATTTTAATGTATAATGTAAATATACAATAACATTAAATATATTTAAATACAAAAATAAATGATCTTTTACTAGCATTTATCATCTCAGTTTGAAATTGGTTTAATTGTTGATTTAGTTTTCATGTCACCAAATATTTTTACCTATATGACTTTTACTTGACTCAGTAAAACGTATGTAGTTTTACGTGATCCTCAAATCTATAGAAAATTCTCTAAAATTTCCTACATATCACTGTGTTTAAATACACAGCACTTACCTCTCATCAATCAGTGAACTAATTGAAAATGTGATGTATCACATATCGATCTACACAACTACCAGGTAGCAATATCGTATCTATGAGTGTTGTTGTGCTTTCCAAAGAACGATTTGACACGTGAAAGAAATGCATACATACAGTTAGGTTCATAGAGCCTTGAAATTTATTTTCTGGAGATAAATATACTTGGCCTCGAGAATAGGTGAAAAGTTTGTCAGGATGACTTTTAATAGCAACAGACACATCAAATGACTCTGTATATCCATGAACTTGAACCACTACATTTTGAGAGGCACCGATATGGAATACTTTAGGTGCTAAGACGACATACCTGTTGAAACAGTGAAATTACAGAGATAATCTTAACCATGATATTGAAATACTTTTCAATTAGGAGAATTATGGCAATTCATCAATTGTTTTTATAGTTGGAAACAGAATGTTTTTATCTTTCCAACTTTCATTTTTTATGATGAAGCCTTCATAGAATCCTGAAAGCATCTGCAGTACACAAAGTTATGGAAACAAATAGAGAAATTGTTAGTTCTATCAGGCAAAGTGTAATAGAGTTTTCTAAAAGAATTGCAAATGAAGGTTTTGCTTCTGTCTTCTGAAGAATTATTTTTAATCAAAAAACTAATCAACACAGTATTATTCTAGGGGCAAAATATAGGGAAGAGCCTAGACTAGAATACAAACCATGCATAGGTAGCAATGCCATTGAACAAATGAGAAAAGTATGCCTACTTTTTCAGAAATAAAAATTTGATATCACAGGACATATCATAGGACACATCCTTCTTTAAGGACCACCACCAAGATTCATTTCACATGAAAATGGATGCTTTCACTTACTTTTGTTCATGTCCCCAAATTCTTCCCAAATAGAGAAAAATACAGACTATATTTAAGATATTCATGGCTGGGCCACCTGCATTAAACTGTTGCTGAAACTATTTTCCCTTTTGCAAGTGCTGTATGGAATGTTTAATTATTAATATTTGAGTTAATTATTAATGACCAGTAATGGCTAAGTTCCAATGAGAAGAAAATCCAAAACGTTAAATGATGATCTCTTTTAAATAGTTTTTACAATGGCCCAAAGTGACTTATAAGTCTTTTACAGTTATATTTAAGGTATATAGTGCCAGTGAGTTGGGACAATTTCCGTTACCCATGTTGATCACCCACCGCCCCTATTCTTAGCATGCATCCTGTACTTCCACCTTTAACCCCCTGGACTGCTGATGTAACAGGTCCCTTTTGTGCATAGTTTGTTGTGGTTTGGGTCTCTTAATTCCATTGCTTTTGACTTTGGGTTGAGTATTTAGAGCTTTTCATTTTATTTCGACTCAATGTTAGTGTTCTTGCTTGCTCTTGGTACCAGGCAATTTTTTTTCTCAATTTATGTGGCAGAACAAGGTAATTAAAGTTATATGGTTATGTTGATAAGAAAAAGAAGAATAAAAAGTAATAATATAAAGATGATGAGCCTCTATCTTGAACTATGAATATAAAAGAGGGATAAAATTAGAAAAAAGAAATCAAAACTCAATACAACAAAACAGAACTAATCAAAAAATTTAAATAAAGGAAGTGAGTATTGGTGTGATTTTTTTTACATAGGCACATTAATATTGGGGAAATTAGAAAGGAAATTTCCGTGGCCTGGAAGATACAAGTGTTCTCTCCTAAGCATTACTGTCATGGGATCTTCTAAGACTCTTGCCTTGTTCATCATAGAACAAGGTCTTTTTATGATGCTAGGACAGTTATGGTTGTCAGTCAATCTTTTATAATTTGAGATGTTGAGGTCCTAAGACGTAGTTGGAGATAGAGTCTATATGGTTTCAGAAGTTCTGTTCAGTCACAGTTGTTGCTGTCAGTCTTCTGTATTTAGTAATCTTGGTCTTTTCTCAGGTCAAAGGATGGAATGTTTTCTGATTTCATCTCACCATTAGGTGATGAGTTGAAGCAACCTGTGTTTAGGTGAAGTTGTTGCTGTTGCCCCCTCCTCCGGATGTTGTATGAGCAGGTCCTGAGGCAAGTTGGTGCGGAGTTGTACTAGGGATCCCCCCTCCAAGCGGAAGTTCATTTCCTGCTATTGCTGCTGTGGGGAACTGTGTCAGTTCTAAGGTTGGTATCTGGGGTTCAGGGTTTAGTGGTCGATGTCCTATCACATGATGTCTACGTCTAGTTACCATGACTGATATTCAGGGTGAGATGGGTCCCTGTATTATAAACATTATGGGTTCTTATTCCTAGTTTTTAAGTGCTTGTGTGCCTAAGCACAAAAGAATGATGCCATATTATATTGTTGGTGCACTAGGGTTTAAAAATGGGAGACAGTACAATCTCTGTGTCCTGATTTTGACCTGAGCCTTTATTCCACGCAAGAAATTTCTTTCCGAATTCATACTAAGCAGAACCAGAACAGGCAATGAAAAATACATGAATATTTATATGAATAAAATTAAAAAAATTAAAACATTTAAGAAGATTTAAAAAGATGTAGGAGCTACCTTTACATCTTTACATTTGGATGTAGACATACTAAGAGGCATAACTATTAAGGAATTAAACTTACATAAAAATATTGATACCCCTAAGTCCTTTGAGCTAGTCTTGGTGAGGGATGACATCTAGGGCACAATTTCATCCCTCTCTTATTGAGACTGAGAAATGGTGTGTATCCGTAAGGGAGCAGGTAGATTTCTTGAGTTTGGGGTCCTTCTGGAAGTGAATCTGGTAGCATGTACCAGTCCATGTTGGGGTGTGTGTGTGTGTATGTCTAAAAGCAGACTGCTTAGAATGAGTCAGCAGGAGTGTTGGTTGCATCTTTCTGCCCAAGCGAGATTTGGAAATGAGAGGTTGTCTTTTTCTTTGGGAACAGGATAGTGGCTCGCTGGGGCAGAGGGTCAGTCACTGTTCCTAAGGAGTTAAGAACTGAGGATAACGAGGGTTATATAGGGAGAGATAATGGATCAGGACTGAGGGCGTGATAGGATAGAGGTTCTAAATGGGGGAGGGATGGTATATGAGAGATGCTATATACAATATAGTCATGGCTTGTTTACAGTATAGATTAGGCAAACATAGAGGGATATCTACATATAAACTCATGCCCACTTATAGACAAATATTAAAGATCTTGTCATAGTTGTAGTTGGATGCCTGACATTTCTGGTATTGTTTGGTGTGCTTAAAAATAATTGAGTTCCTGTTTGCCTATGTTTCTGAATCATTGAAGGTCTCCTCAGAGGACTAGGGAGTGCACCCCAAAAAAACTGCATTTTGAAGCTGCCCAGTGAGTAAATTCTGGCTGCGGGGGTCACCATCCATTAAGCTGAGCTCTCTGGCCTGCGGAGACTCTGCCCTGCTGTGTCTTTGTTCACTCTGAGGACTTCAAGGGAAACTTCTCCTGCGCCTGTCTGCCTGGTTTCTGAATTCCTGAAGATCTCCTCAGAGGCATAGGGTGTGCACACCCAACTAGAGGCAGCAGAAAAGCATGGCCACTTCACTTCACTTTACAGTCGCGCACTCTTTCTATCCAATGAACCCCAACACAACACGCAGGAAAAACCACACTACAAGCGTGACAATGGGTAAACCTTGCAAGCAAACACCATGCACAGAGAATGAAGACAAAATCTCTGATGACCTAATAAATTCCAACCACCTGATTAACCTCTCGAATAAGGAACTTAAAATGGCAATATGGAAGATGTTTGTAGAACTCAAAGAAAGCACAGATCGATCTGAACAGAACACAAAGACAGAAATCAGAAAACTCCAAATTAATATAACAGATCTGAAAAAACATGTTAGCTCAATTGAAAACCTCAATGGATGGCCTCGCCAGCAGGGTATCAGCAGCTGAGGAGAGAATCGGAGTACTGGAGGATGTGATGCAGAAAAACTCAACACAACAGAAGAAATTGGAAAAGAACCTTACGACAAACGAACAGGCCCTGAAAAAAGTACTCAAGGAATGCAAACAGATGAAAATAGAAGTCTTTGATAAACTCATCAGAAACAACATAATAATAATTGGAGTCCCAGAGACCCAGGCAGGAGATCGCCAGGAAGAATCAACTGTCAAAGACATCATCAAAGAGATACTCCCAGAGTTAAAGACTACATGCAATCAAATCCTGCATGCCCAAAGAGTACCAGCTAAAAGAGACCCAAAGAAAAACACCCCAAGACACATCCTGGTTACAATGACAAATCCCACAGATAGAGATAGAATACTGAAAGCAGCAAGATCAAAAAGGGAAATTACATTCAAAGGAGCACCCCTAAGACTTACAGCAGACATCTCACAAGAAACTCTCAAGGCCAGAAGACAGTGGTGGGATATTGTGACAAGACTGAATGAAATGAATTCCTGACCAAGAATACTGCACCCAGCCTGACTCACATTCAGGTTTGGAGGAAGAATACATAGTTTCATGGATAAACAACAGCTCAGAAACTTCACCGATGATAAACCAGCCTTAAATGAAAAACTGACAGGTCTACTCTAAGACAAGAGAGACCAACAAACACAGCACACTTACCTACGAAGATGACATTAAATCCTATGACAATCATCTCCCTCAATGTCAATGGACTAAATTCACCAATTAAAAGACACAGTGGTAAAATGGGTCAAAAATGAACTCAACATTCTGCTGCCTACAAGAAACACATCTCAATAGTCAGAACAAACATAGACTCAAAATCAAAGGCTGGAGGAAAATCATCCAAGCAAACTACACCCTCAAAAAAGCTGAGGTGGCTATATTAATATCTGATGACACCAACTTCATACTCAGAAAAGTGGCAAGGGATAAAGATGGATACTATGTGCTAATCATGGGAAATGTGCAACAGGAAGAAATCAGACGATTAAACATATATGCACCCAATGAGAGACCAGCAAATTATCTAATACAATTACTGACAAATCTGAAAGAAGAAATTAATAATAACACAATAATTGTGGGAGCCTCAATACGGTCTTATCAACACTTGATAGGTCAACCAGACTGACACCCCACAAAAACATACTAGCCCTTAAAAAAGTAATGGAAGAAAGAGGACTAGTAGATGTTGGAGGCTGTTAGAGCTAGAGAGCAAAATGGAGTCTCTGATGCCTGAAACCTAAGGCCTGTGTACCTGACAGGCGGCCACTGTGGCATATACCTCCTGCACCCAAAAGAAATTTTAACCAAACAAGTCACAAGGTGCTCCAGTAAACCGCCCGAGTTGCTAAGATAAGATCACATCCTGTTAAGCTACCATTATGAAAGAATGTCTGTGTGATATAAGTCTATGCGATATAAGGGTATGTTGTAAAACTGGAAAGTCCTTCCTGCACGACCCCCCTACTTTTCTATACCATGGAAAAGTACTGAAAGCTACTTCCTTATGCTGTAGAACTATATAAGCTTGTCTTGCCTTAATAAATTCAGCTCTTGATCAGCCAGCTTGACTTGAGCTCATTTCTTTCTCAGCCTCTTTCCTCCTTTTTAGGTCGGATCCCGCTCGTGACCCACGAATTAATTACTTCGTGATCCTCAGTCCACCCTGCGGGCAGGGTCCTAGGGGGTCACAAGTGGTGCCCAAACGAGGGGCACAAGACACGGGCCACCGACCGGATGGCAACGTTTGAGTGAGTTTCGAGAGCCTGATCATAAGACACAGGTAAGACCCAAATTTGGGCAGGGTGCAGATAGGTTAGCCTAATAGTAGCTACTAAAACTGCCGTCCCATATTCCCAGAAAAATGGGGACCACTATAATTATATATATATATATATATATATATATATATATATATATATATATATATATATAGTCCCTTTAAAGATAGGGACCACTATAAGTAAAGAGGAAGCCTTTGTAGAAAACATTAAAAAGGCACTGGCTGAAAGAAAGAAATGTTAAAATGAAAAAGAAAGATCTCATAAAATTTTGGTAAAGATTTAGCAGGATATTTTAAAAAATATGAAAAAGAAGAGGATAAGAAGGTCATGCAGTTCTATTGGAATATTTTAGGACAAATAATCACTGATGCAGATTCTGACCCCTTTAAAAAAGATATAATTCAATAAATAGAGGCGCATATTGAGGCTGCATCGCAAAGCCAGTCCAGAGCAAGTAGTCTTGCAGAAATAGACCCTAAAAAAGAATCTCCTAATAATCTCTTATTGGATAATTGTCAGGACTCCAAAAGCCTTTCCAAAGGTTTCTACCCCATTCTTGCTAATGCCCCTCCCGCTGATGAAACTTTAGATCCCCAAGATATTCAAACCCTAGAAGATGAAGCTGCCTCCTATGATCACAGGCAGTACCCTGCTAGGGCATCCTCACCTCCCAACAATGAGGATTTGATCCCTAAACTCCCCCCAAAATATTTCCTGTCCAGCATCCAATATAGACCTTGATCAGCAAAAAAAAAAAAAAAAAAAGGAGTTGGAGGATCGCCTGCTAAAACTAGAAACAATCAAAAAACTATAATTTCAAGTCTCCCAGCTTCAAGTTGGCCTCGAGGGTTGTAAGATCCAATTCCCAATGTTTGCTTCCCAGGCACCAGTCCCCCCCAGCTGAATAGGCTGCCTCTGGTGCTGCAGGCAATGCGGCTGGGGAAGCCAAAGCGGCTCATCCCCCAAACCCAGAGAACAGACCCATTGCAGATCTCTTTCATGCTGTACGAACTTATGGCATCCAAGCTCCTTTCACCTTGTCCTGCCTTGATGCGGTCAGGGAGGGAGGACAACTGCTCCCACATGTATGGAGAGAAATTGTTTAAGCCACCCTCTCCCCTTCTAATAACCTTTTGTGGGAAACTTCTTTTGCCAACATCTGTAAAAGAATGGCTGAGGAAGGCAATAGAGACCCTCAAGCAGCTGATTTACTATATGCCCAACTAACAGGCACAGGAGACTTTAAAACACCATCCAATCAACAAAATATTCCCTCTGCTGTCTTAGTTCAAACATATGCAGCGGCCACACAAGCTTGAAGAGCCGCTGCCAAAAGAAGGACAAGTTATCACCCTTATAACTCAATGTTATATATGTAAATATCTTAGGGGATTACTATGTTACTCACCCTAAACTGATTGGTGATTGTGCCCTACCCTAGGGTGTGACCTGGCATTCTGCCCCCACCCTAGGGTAGTACCTGATTCTGCTTCCACCATTGGTTGATATCTGATCCCACCATTGGGTGATACCTGACACTGGGGGATAAAAACAAGGGTCTGTGGAAGGCCGAGGTTTTTTGCTGGAACTGAGGCTGTATCCTTGGACTTCAGTCTTGTCCACCGAATAAAGCTAATATTTCCAAGAGCCTGACTGTCTGCGAGCTGTTTACTTGCCATTTCACCTCGGAACCGTCTGCTAGACAGGGTGGCAGATGCGTGCTCCGAGCTGGAAGAGAAAGACCTCATCCTCCATCCCTCCATCAGTCAACCTCTTCAGGGGCTGACTTGCAACAACTCAAGTCCTCCAAGGACCACAAGAACCCTATAATGAATTTCTTTGTAGACTTTTAGAGGCAGTAGAACATTTCCTAGGCATTTTTGGCAATAATAACCCTTTACATTGGGCCGACTTCTGCCGATCTAAGACAGACATTGCTGGCAACCCCCTTCCACTTCCACCGTCACAGGGAAATGGGGGGAGGGCCCAGCCCCGGGCCCGACTATGAACAAGACAAACAAGGGACACTCAGGATGGCACAGCCCTTTGTGGCTCCTGCCCAAAACAGGTCCTTTTAAGCTCTCAACCATTAACCTGGGTAGATATGGAAGGAGACACGGAAACCATAACCCCATACATAATACCTGACCTCCCCGTTAACTTATGGGGAAGAGATCTCATGGAACAGATGGGTCTTTATCTAATAAAATGCAAAAACCCTCAAGTACTACAACAAATGCTAGCGCAAGGCTATGATTTACACAAAGGATTAGGGAAATTGTTACAAGGCAGAATTGAACCTATAAAAACCAAACCCAAATTAAACAGGCATGGATTAGGATTTTCTCCAGAAAAATCACCTTCAAAAAATTCATCTTTTTAGTGGCGACCACTGGCATTCCTACTACCCAAGCAGACAAAATAACCTGGATCTCTAATACTCCCGTATGGGTTGGCCAGTGACCACTTTCCTTGGAAAAACTCACTGCTGCCCAACACTTGGTGCAGGAGCAGTTGGCAGCTGGACACATAAAGTCCTCCAATTCTCCCTGAAATAGACCTATTTTTGTTATTAAAAAGAAGTCAGAAAAATGGAGATTGTTGCATGACCTTAGATGTGTAGCACAGGTAATAAATTTTGTAAAATATATTTTGAAAACAAACCTAATTATCCTATTCAACCTTAAAATAAAACAGCATATTAATTGGCTGATGCAAAATACAAATAATTGGCCTTTGGCATGCGCCTCTTTTAAGGAAAAAATTGATATTTGTTATCCAGCAAATAAGTGTATACAGTTTTTTAAAAGATGCATGTGAAGATAAAGAGTCACAAGCCAGTGACAACAAAAAAAGAGCTATCTCCAGAGGAGATACCTCCTGGTCTTAAAAGTTCTCGTTTTGAATATTAAAACCTCAGGTCAGCACAAACAGAGAAAGATAAAGTCCTGGCCCCTCTCAAGGGAAGGGCCACATACCCCCAACTCACTCAAGGTCTATTTTTCTTTAAGATCCCTTAGGGTAGGAATGCAGCCCTAATTTCCCTTAGGTTTTTATGGTTGTCTGTTGTGACAAATGTTCCTTTCTCCTAACTGAGTTAGAATGTTTTTCTAAGATAAAAACCACAGCTGGTAAAATTATGAGGTTTTAAAAGTGTTCAAAAATGTCATAATAAGCCCTTTAATCTATGCAGAGGTAGTGTATATGTGGCATATTCTATACCTGTATTTGAGACAGTAAGTTTCTATGTAGTCAAAATGCAGACAAAAATTTTGGAGAAAAAATATCACTTCTCTCTTTAAGTTGGTGAAATTTGGCTTAAGTTCAGCAGAAATAGTGCTAGCCTGTGTGTGTCTTTGTGGTTACAAGTTTGATTGCGCTGCTAAATATGACAGAGTTTGGCGGGGGTAGAATTAAAAAGATTCAGGAACTGTTCATGTGGAATTTATAGTGAGAATTATTGTCAGAATTTTGTTGTGTCTCATAAGAGGCTTCAAATAATTGTGAAGTTTGTGAATTAAATTATGCGGCATAAGTGTGCCTTTTCTAAAAGCATTTGTGTAATTAAGTTTTGTGCATTGGATGTTGTAAAGTAATTATTAAAACATTGGAAATTAAAAACCTTCTAAATTCAGGTCTGTAAGGGTTAAAAATTCTCTAGACAGAAAAAGCAACAAGGAAATAAGTGCACTAAACTTTCTTTGTTTATGCCTCAGGAATTTTAGAGCAAGATAACAACTCTATCACTTGTAAAATAAAACAAAACAAAAAAAAATCAAAACAAAAAAAACTTTTGGTGTTTTAAAATTTGAAAGGTCTCAAAAATGTTAAAAATTTGAATCTTTTATATTTCTATTAGAAAAATATTTTTGATCTTAAGAGTATATGGAAAATGTTGTGGTTAGCCTTTTTAAAGTAATATTGTTAATTAATATAATAAAAGTAACTAAATTTTATAAGCAGGTTGACAACAAGTATCAAATATAATTTTGGTCTTAAGCTCTAGGTGTGGAAATGCATCAGATATCTTTAACTATATTTTATAATGATCGAAACAATTTGTTAATTTGGTATATAATATTTTTTTTTACAAATTATTCACTTGAATCTTCAAAGTAAAAACAGTTGTTTGTTTGTTTTTTTGTTTGTTTGTTTGTTTTTGGTTTTTGGGCCACACCCAGCATTGCTAAGGGGTTACTCCTGGCTGTCTGCTCAGAAATAGCTCCTGGCAGGCACGGAGACCATATGGGACACTGGGATTCGAACCAACCACTTTTGGTCCTGGATAGGCTGCTTGCAAGGCAAACACCGCTGTGCTATCTCTCCGGGTTCAGTTGTTTGTTTTTTTAAAGTCAGTTTTTCATACCTTTAATAATCACAGTTCATGCTCTTGTGTTTAATCATAAAAATTTTAACACTTTATTGCAGCTGTCTTACTGTTCTACTGTGAAACTAATTTAAAGAAAACCTGTTCATTTACAGCAGATGATATCATACTTCAGAGTGGAGACTCCTTCTACAGTGCTCATTAACCATTTTACTTAAAAATTTTAACTGCTTACTAACCATTTTACTTAATGTTTTAAACTTCAAATTAGAATTGTTTTAAAAATGTTTTGTGCTAAATCTAAACCTTAAAACTTTTATTTTCAGCAAAGTTCCACTTCATCTACATTAAGAACTCCTAAAAACTGAAAAAATTTTTCTACAAAAATTTTTTTTTCTTACAAACATGCTGGCTAAATATTTAAAAGCGCTTGTCCAAATTTACCCGGCTCAATTTTTCTAAAGTAAGTTTTGAACCGATCCTTTTGTCTGTTTATGTGTGTGTTTTGATGAATGAAGGTGGCCATGAGTGTACAGTGTTGTGTTTAGTGTTGTTTTGTTTTGTCTGTTTATTTGTTATTTTTACATTTCATGATAATACAGTTTTCAAAGCCTTATCCATTTTTGAGATTTCAATTATTATGTGTTAAGCTAGCTTTGTCCTTCTGAGAACATGGCAGAAGGTGTAGGGGATGGTAAACCCCAGATTTCTCAATGGCCATCAGGGATAGATTTTCCCTGGAGAATTTCTGGACTTTGCAATCACCCAGCTTTCCTGCTATGTGTAAGTTAAGGCCAGAAAAATATGAATATGTGGCTAGAGAGAGAAGCATCTAGCTTTAAGATAATAACTAAGATGTTTTAAAAAATCATTTAGGTTCAGTTTAAAAGTTTTTGAAAAATTGGCGATTAATTATAAAATTTTTTGAATGCTGAAGTCTGACAGAAGTCAGGAGGCATTCCTGTGGTATTCAAAAATAATTTGTGTAATGTAAATTGCTAGTGTCTTCTGCATGTTAACCAAGGCCAGAAGACTAAGTAAATTACTATTTTTTATATGAAGAATTAAATTCATGGAAAATTTTATTGTTAAAAAAACCCCAAGTAACCATTTTGCCTCCTGCCAAGCAGTTTCCTTAGCCTCCTGCAGTCCTGTCTTCATCCACCTCAAACCCACCCACCGTTCCAGTCCTTCAGCCCACCATTCCTGCTGGACCTGTTACTGACTGACTCTGCCTCAGGGGAATTCTGGATTTGATACTCTGCCTGGCAGCCCTTATCTGAAGGAATCACAACCTTCGGCAGGTCCACTGCTACCAAGAACCCTGCTGACCTCGACTGGGGAGCTGAGTCACACCACGGCTTAACTTTAAGACAGGTCCTGGGTGTCAGACTTTGCTTACTCGGACCATATATGCACCCCCTGTCCAACTATCAGACATTTGCAATCAAACCATTGTGGTTAACAACTCTTCCATCTTCATTGAAGCCCCCAACTCCACTTATTTTGTTTGCTCCACTGGACTTTCTCCCCATATTGTTACTGAAATGTTTCTTGCTCATCATGATTATTGTGTTTTAGCTTTGTTAATGCTTAGATTAACCATCAAACCTGTTGGTCCGGTTTCCACCTCGGACCTTATCCTGCAGATGGTCAACGCCTCCGCCCAGGCGCTCTCCAGCACCAGCTATGAACACTGTTGAATCTGCTATTCACCCATCCCACCGTTCTATGAAGAAATTGCTGCCTTCGGACTGCCTCACTTCACCAACAATACCAACCTTCTTGAATGGGGTATGAAGCCTCAAAGGCATGGCATGACTTTTTAACAAGTGGTGGAAATTGAACTTTGCCTTTTGGGACCCAATATGCTTCCCCCTTATTAAAATTTGTAATCAAACTTTTGTTGTTAATTCCTCCTTTCAGTTTATAATTGCCCCCAATTTAACGTTTTTTGCCTGTTCCACTGGTTTATCTCCCCACATTGTTTCACATTTGTTTCTTAAGTCCAAGGACTACTGTGTTTTGGTTGTTTTCATGCCTAAATTGACTGTTAGACCAAAAACTTATTTATTACCCCTTAAAGATAACTCTGTGTCTCTCTGTGTCTCTCTCCCGCCGCAGGAGGGAACCAGTCACTGCTCTCACCCTAGCCTTATTGTTAGGCCTGGGTGTTACTGGTGCAGGCACAGGAATTTATTCATTGGTTCATACTTAAGAATCTGTTAATGCCTTAACTAGAACTGTTGTTAGAAATGTTGAGGAACTTAAAAGAGGTTTAGATTATTTGGAACAAATTGTAAGCTCTTTAGCAAAAGTAGTGCAGCAAAATCGCCGTGGCTTAAATCTTGCCTTTCTGGGGGGGGGGGGGGGGATGTGCTGCTTTATAGGAAGAATGTTGCTTTTTTAAAGATAAATCAGGTTTAGTCAGAGATAGTATTAAAGAGTAGAACAAAGCTTGGAAGAAATCAAAAGAAAGATAGATAAAGATGAATCTTGGTACAAAAACTGGTTTTCAACCTCTCCCTAGTTGTCAACATTGTTGCCTAGTTTGCTGCGACCATTTGTAGGATTTCGCTTGCTCATTTCTTTTGATCCATGGGCGTTTCGCCACTTTACCAATTTTGTTAAAAATCAGGTAGATGAGGCTACCAAACGCTTGGTCAGAGTCCACTATCAACAGCTCACCCAGCATGAACCCTGCTCTCTAGAATACAATCCTCTAGGAGATGGTGCATCCCACCACCTAGACTTTAAGGAGTTTGAGCACATTGCTAAACCCAAAACATCGCTCCTCTCTCGGCTGTGGAAGTGCTTAAGACGGGGATAGCTTGGTGCCAGTGTTTGGGGCAAACATGTCTCTCTAAACTTTTCTCGCCAGCACTGCATACTCAATTGGAAACAACAAATTGTCATGTTCAAACCTGGAAGCACACCAAGTAACCTAAGACACGCACTCCACCCGCTCCCCTCTCCTCTCTTTATTTTAGAGAAACGGGGGAACTGTTGGAGGCTGTTAGAGCTAGAGAGCAAAATGGAGTCTCTGATGCCTGAAACCTAAGGCCTGTGTACCTGACAGGCGGTTACTGTGGCATATACCCCCTGCACCCAAAAGAAATGTTAACCAAACAAGTCACAAGGTGCTCCAGTAAACCGCCCGAGTTGCTAAGATAAGATCACATCCTGTTAAGCTACCATTATGAAAGAATGTCTGTGCAATATAAGTCTATGCGATATAAGGGTATGTGTAAAACTGGAAAGTCCTTCCTGCACGACCCCCCTACTTTTCTATACCATGGAAAAGTACTGAAAGCTACTTCCTTATGCTGTAGAACTATATAAGCTTGTCTTGCCTTAATAAATTCAGCTCTTGATCAGCCAGCTTGACTTGAGCTCATTTCTTTCTCAGCCTCTTTCCTCCTTTTTAGGTCGGATCCCACTTGTGACCCACGAATTACTTTGTGATCCTCAGTTCACCCTGCGGGCAGGGTCCTAGGGGGTCGCAAGTATATATATATATATATGACACTCCATCCCAAAAAACCTGGATACACATTCTTCTCCAATGTAAATCGGTTGTTCTCCAGGATAGACTACATTCTGACACATAAAACATACCTCTATAAAAATCAAGAGGATAGAAATCTTGCAGGCTACCTCTGCTGACCACAAGGCTCTGAAATTAGATGTGAACTACAAAGCCACACAGAAGAAAAACTTTTTTTTAAATTTTTAATTATGAGAACAAAGATGCAAAGAAAGAGGACAAGGTAAAGTTACAGTGGAAGGACAATCATGCATAAACAAAATTCTCAGAAATCCCCTTGCTGATATCTGAACTTTGAACTTTCAGCCAAAGAACATTAAGAAAAATAAAACAGAACCCATGTACAAATACTTTGTCCCACAAGTCCAGATTGTAATACAAAATATTTCTTAGCAGCACACAAAGCAATCTAAAGCCATAAAACTTATATAACTCCTTAAACATTAAAGGCAAAGTACTTTTTTACATTTCCATGCACATGCATATTGGTTTAAGTTAATCTCAAAAGTTTAAGTGGGTTGTTTTTCTTTTTTTTCCTTTTTTATTATTTTAATTATGACAACAAAGATGCAAAGAAAGAGGACAGGGTAAAGTTACAGTGGAAGCACAATCACCCATAAACAGAATTCTCAGTAGTCCCATTGATGATAGCCCAGCCTTGAACTTTCAGCCAAAGAACATTAAGAAAAAGAAAACTGAACCTATGTACAATACAATTACTTTGTCCCTCAAATCCCCAGTTGTATTACATACTCTTTCTTAGCAGCACACAATGTAATCTAAAGACATTAGACTTATGTAACTCCTTAAACATTGAGGGCAAAGTACATTTATCTAGTTCCATGTACATGCTTACTAGTTTAAGTTAACCTCAAAAGTTTTAGTGGGTTGTTTTTCTTAATGATTGGAGTCAAGGGAATATAGTAAAAAATGGTGTTAGAGTGGCATTTGTTTGCATAGGCCCACCAAAATATAAGGGACATGGAAAGACAAATTATGGTCTAAATACAAGGAGACCCTACCCCTGAAGTTTCCTGGCACAGGACTGACTCTAGGCTCCAGGCAAACTAGTTTGTCCAATCCAAGTCATCGTCTGTAGTGGCAATACACCTCCATTCCTCACATAGTCTCTGTTGTTGGTATCATGCTTCTGTATTAAAGATCCTGGAGTCTGCATATCCCATATTGCAGTCAGGATGGTGCAGAGCATGCTCTCGTTTCACCTCACACTTAAGGGGCACTAGAGAGAACCATGTCCTGTAGAGCAGGTCATTGTTGTTGTCAAGTCTTCTCAGTGTAAACGGAAGTCTCTCTTTAGGGGGTCGATGTCAGACCCTTGGTAGTGTCTTTCCTGGTAGAGGACTGCTTCCAGCTGTTGCTATAAAAGACCTTGGATGTTTCGTAGATAGCTTGCCTGGTTCCGGCGTGAATGGAGGATGCCCATTCTTCTGAGGCCGGTGCCAGGTCATTATATCAATGTTCACGGTGTAAGATACATTGCACTGAGATTTATTAGATAAGAACTTATCTGTATGTATAGTGTTTTCCCATTTTAATGTGTCTATGCAAACAAGGATGAATGCCATGAAGCATTATCGTTTCATCTGGAGGCAATAGGAACAAGACCAGCAATTTCCATGACATAGTTCAATCATAGGCATTAAACTGAGGGACAGTTCCACCAACAATCCTTACTGAACAGCTTACAAAGAAAAGACAAGATGAAAAGTGGATAGAAACATCATGGTAGAAGAATATATAGAGAGCTACAGCTGTTAAAGAAAATACACATAAAATATTCAAAAGATATATGTGTTCAATATGTGTTCAATTTATGTCCTTCTAAATAGTTCTGGGATTGTTAGATCCACTGTATGTTTTTGGTCTGAGATTAGAACTGTGTGTTACGGAAGTTAAGAAGGGTAAATCTGGGGTACTGATGGTTGGGAGGAGTATATGTTTGCGCAGGGGCGCTATCCTCTGCATGGTTTGCAACATGTAGACTGGTATGAAATTGCCAGTGACAGCCTGAAGTATAGCTGAGCAGCTATCTGCCACGCCCCAGAACTCCACCCCCTAAGCCAATATCTGGAGCCAGCCTGGGAGTGGGGAAAACCCAGGGTGCCCCATCAGCTCCTCCCAGGAACCCACCTGGAGATCCGGAGGAAAGAGGGAGAGGGGGGTCGGGTGACCCAGGTTCGGGCCCCCCTACCCTAGGCCGGGCCAAGAGGCCCCTGGCACATACGTAGGTATGCCAGGGGCCAGCCCTTGCCGGCTGAAAATCCTGTTCCAGGAAGGGAGGAAGGCCCTCCCAGGCCCGAAGGACAGGAATTCAAGCCCGACCCTAGGCCAATCTCTGGAGCCGGCCTGGGAGTGGGGAAAACCCAGGGTGCCCCATCAGGTCCTCCCAGGAACCCACCTGGAGATCCGGAGGAAAGAGGGAGAGGGGGGTTGGGTGACCCATGTCTGGGCCCCCCTACCCTAGGCCGGGCCAAGAGGCACATGTAGGGAGTTTGCTTTGCATGCACCAATAGATTGGGGTTCGATTTCCAGCATCCAATATGGTCCCTGATCACCACCAGGAGTAATTCCTGAGCAGTCAGGGATAATCCCTGAAAATTGCCTGGTGTGGCGCCAAACCAAACACAAGATGTACAAAAATTTAACTTTTCAATCTACAATGTATTTTACTTCAGAGTAAAAAAAAATATTTTGAAAGGAGCCTTGATGTCATTCTAAAAGGTGCTTTTTAGAATTTCAGTTCATCAGTCTTCACATTTCTGTATTATTTTCAAAGATTTAGAATTATCTTCTTTTATTCCCACACAAAATATAAGTCACTATAACCCATGGCCCCACCTGATTTATTGATTTAACAAAGGAAAACAGCACCTTTGTCTCAGCACCTTTGTCTATTTTGTCATTCCTCAGGACTCTTCCCCCCAATTTAATTTGTAAAAAACGATAAAAGTGAATAAAGAATAAAAGTGTTTATATATATATATATATATATAGTGTGATATAAAGATTCAGTTAGGAAAGATCAAATCAAAATTTCTGCTTCATGGGTTCTGTTTTACTTTTCTTAATGTTCTTAATGTTCTTTGGCTGAATGTTCAAAGTTAAGATATCAGCAATGGGACTACTGAGAATTCTGTTTATGGGTGATTGTCCTTCCACTGTACCTTTACCTTGTCCTCTTTCTTTGCATCTTTGTTCTCATAATTAAAAATTAAAAATGAAAAAAAAGAACCTGCTCTTAAAAAAGAGCTCATTTCTTTCTCAGCCTCTTTCCTCCTTTTTAGGTCGGATCCCGCTCGTGACCCACGAATTACTTCATGATCCTCAGTCCACCCTGCGGGCAGGGTTCTAGGGGGTCGCAAGTATATATATATATGACACTCCATCCCAAAAAACCTGCACCTGATTCTGTAGATAAAGATATTTGAACAGTATTGTAGGCCTTTGTAGTGTGAGGTCGATTGAACACCTGTTCGTTTTAAACTGCTTTTTTATTGTTGCAGGGTTTTTGTGGTATAAAAGAGAGTAAAGGCTTTGTGTTTCTCCTCTTCCGCTTGATTTGATCACTTCTCGCTGTATCCTGTAACTTATGGTGTTCAGAGTATCTACTAGTAATGCTTCCCATATTCCTATTCCCAAGGATTGCTTTAGTTATATTATTGTGTTTATTGTTCAAAATATATTTCAGAAGTTTTTGATCTACTTCTTTGAATAATGTCATGGGTATCTTTAGAGGGATCGCATTACATCTGTACAATGCTTCGGGGAGTATTGCCATTTTAATGATATTAATCCTGCCAATCCATGACAGGGTATGTTTTTCCATTTCTGTTTATCCTCTGTTATTTCTTAGAGCAGGGTTTTATAATTTTCTTTATATAGGTCCTTCATGTCTTTAGTCAAGTTGACTCCAGGATGTTTGAATTTGTGTGACTCTAATGTAAATGGGGTTGTTTCTTAATGTTCATTTCTTCCCTATCATTAAAAAGGGCATTGATTTCTGTGTGTTAATTTTGTAGCCTGCAACATTACTATATAAATCTATTGTTTCTAGAAGCCTATGGTAGAATCTTGGGATTTTCCAATTAGAGTATCATGTCATATCCAAACAGTGGAGCTTGACTTCTTCCTTTCCTACCTGGATTCCCTTGATATCTTTTTTTTTGGCCTAATCTATATAGCAAGTACTTCCAGGACTATGTTAAATAGGAATGGTAAGAGAGGAGAGACTTTTTTTGTACCAGAAATTAGAGGAAAGGATTTTTTTTTTAGATATGCTACATCCTCCTAATTCAACCATGGAAGGTTATAGGAGCCCACCCATTTTTTCCAGGTTCTAATGTTTAGTGGCATAGAGTTTCTCAAAGTAGTCTCTGATTACCCTTTGAATCTCTGCAATATCTGTAGTACTCTCTTCCTTTTCATTCCTAATATGAGTATCAAGTGTCTCTCTCTCTCTTTCTTTGTGAGTTTTGCCAATGATCTATCAATCTTGGTTATTCTTTCAAATAACCAACTTCTGCTTTCCTTGGTAGTTCTAATTGTTTTTTTGGGGGGGGAGGTTCCACTTCATTGATTTCTACTCTAGCTTCATTATTTTCGTCTGTCTTCCTATTTTTGGTTCCTTTGGTTGATTATTTTCTAATTTTATGAGCTGCATCATTAGGATATTCAATATGCATCTTCTTCCTTCCTGATGTGTGCTTGCAAAGCTATAAATTTTTCTGTCAGCACTGCTTTTGCTGTGAACCATAGTTCCTGATAGTTTGTCATTTGTTTCCAGGAAAGTTTTGATTTCCTCTTTGATTTCACCTCGGACCCACCAGTTGTTCAGTAGCAGGCTATTTAATTTTTTCTTCTATGTCCCTTTGTAGTTCACATCTAATTTCAGAGCCTGTGGTCAGCAAAGTTAGCCTGCAAAATTTCTATCCTTTTGATTTTATGGAAGTATGTTTTATGTGCCAGCATGTGGTCTATCCTGGAGAATGGCCCAGGTACATTGGAGAAGAATGTGTATCCAGGTTTCTGGGGATGGAGTGTCCTATATATAACTCCTAAGCCTCTTTCTTCCATTTCTCTCTTGGATGAGTATATTTTTGTATGGTTTCAGTCTGGTTGACCTATCAGGTGATAACAGGGCTATGTTGAGGTCTTCCACTATTATTGTGTTGTTATTGATATTCTCTATCAAATTTGTCAATAATTTATTAGATATTTTGCTGGTCTCTCATTGGATGTATATATATTTAGTAGTGTGCTTTCTTCCTGTTACAAATATCCATCGAGTAGTATGAAGTGTCTATCTTTGTCCCTTACAACTTTTCTAAGTCTAAAGTTTGTGTTGTCTGATATTCATATAGCCACCCCAGGTTTTTTAAGGGTGTTGTTGGCTTGAATGATTTTCCTCCAGCTTTGATTTTAACTCTGTTTTTTCTTTTAGGCAGCAGAAGGTTGAATTCATCTTTTTGATGCTTTCAGCCACTTTGTGTCTCTTAATTGGTGCATTTAGTACATTGACATTGAGTCAGATGATTGTCATGGGTATTTAATGTCATCTTTGTGTATAAGTTTTGTGTATCTGTTGGTATCTCTTGTCTTAAAGTAGACTTTAATGTTTTCTTTTTTACGTTGGTTTTGCATCTGTAAAATGTTGCTTGTCCGTGAAGCTATGTATCCTTCCTTCGAACCTGAAAGTGATTCGATCTCAGTGCAGTAGACTAGGTGAAGCATCCATTTCATTCAGTCTTGTCACAATCTCACACCACTGTTTTCTTGGCTGACAGTTTCTTGTGACATGTCTGCTTTAAATCTTAGCATACTCCTTTGAATAAATTTTTTTCTTTTTGATCTTGCTGTTTTCAGTATTCTATCTCTATCTGTGGGATTCATAATTGTGACTAGGATGTGTCTTGGGTGTTTTCTTTAGGTTTCTTTTATCTGGATACTGAATTGCAAAATTAGGGTATCCACCACCTATCTCCAAGCAACACTGTGGACAAAGAAGCGGAAGAGTTTATTTTAAAAATAATAAAATAAATTTAAGGCATTAGAATATATTGATAATAAGCGCTGCAGTGGGAGACTTTGACTACCAATCATATTCTGCCCTATTTCTGTGGATAAAAACATATAGAACATCATTATAGACCTTTGTAGTGAGAGGTTGATTGACTACCTGTTTACTCTAAACAGCTCTTTTTGTTTTTGTCTGTTTCTTTATGGATTGACAGATAATAGAGGGGTCTGAGCAGTGGCACAAGAAGTAGGGCATTTGCCTTGAATATGCTAACCTAGGATGGACAGAGGTTCGATTCCACGGTGTCCCATATGGTCTCCCAAGCCAGGAGCAATTTCTAATTCTATGTTTACTGAGAATTCTCCATACTGTTTTCCATAAAGGTTGGACAAGACTGCATTAACACCAGCAGAAGCTCTTATTCCTGTCTGAAGCACAATTGTAAATTGATTAATCTGGTTTGTGAAACAAGAAACATATTGAAACAAACAATACCAATTGAGGAAAAAGAGCCTGTGTAAAGAGGGGTCTTCCTGCCATAGATTTATATGTTATTCATGTTATTCATAGGTTATCTAACTCAGAAGCATGGTAATTTTTTATTACTTGCAAATACAAATTAGTTTGTATTGAAAGAGTTACCCTTCCCCTCTTCATAGTTCATTCTTATTTGGGTAAGAGACATTCTTTTCAAGCTTTAAAATAGCAGTCAATTTTGGGGCTAGCGCAGAGGTAAGGCATCTGCCTTGCAAGAATTAGTTTAGGAAAGACCACAGTTAGATCTCCCTGCATCCTATATGGTCCCCAAGCCAGTAGATATTTCTGAGTGCATAGTCAGGAGTAACTCCTGAGTGTCAACAGGTGTGCCCCCCCCAAAATAGCTGTCAATTTCAAAATTATCCATAGATGGGCCAGAGAGATAGCACACACACACAAAATAGCAGGCTTTATATGCAGGAGATTTGGATTTGACACCATGGGTTTCCCCAAGCACTGAAACATCTGCTGAGCATGGAGCTATGACTAGCTTCTAAACACTACTCTGTGTCTGTGTGGTCATGTTGTGTGGCACATACAATGCATGCAAACACAAGGAAAAGATTCCCTCAAACATATATATAAATTCAGAGAATATTGAAGCCATCATTCAAGTCAACATTCAAATTCATTACGAAATTAGACACATACATAGGATGCTTTCATAGAAAAATCTGAGAAGATGAGAAAGGAGATAGGAGAATTCTCATTCAAATAACCCAGATCTTTGGGACTTGACTCCAATCCAAAAGGATTCAACAGTTGATGAGAAATTAATTTTACACTGTCTTTTGAAAATGTGATTGAGTTAAATAAGAATTTAATTGTGTGTATGTGTGTGTGTGAGTGTGTGTGTGTTTGTGTGTGTGTGTGTGTGTGTGTGTGTGTGTGTAAAACAGATCTATCATTCCTTTAATGTGTGGAGAGTTTCGGAAATTTCTGCTTTCAGCAATTCAAAGAACATCTTTTGTTTTGCATAAGGGTAGATAATAATAGTCATTCTCAAGTTTCCTGTTCAGATGAATTGTGTTAACGGTAAATTACAAGTGACTAATATATTAAGAACCCCCTACTTTTAGCTTCTTTTTTTTGCCTTTAAAATTATTTTATTTTTTTATTTATTTTATTTTATTTTTATTATGACAACAAAGATGCAAAGAAAGAGAACAATTACACAAATCAAATCCCAATTGTAACAGCAACAACCCTACATAGTATAATAGCACAAATCCCTTTCTATCAATAATTTTCTTGACTGTTAATGAATATTAGACTCAGAAAAAAGGACTCATTATGAAAATTTCACTACAAAATTCTAATATCTTAATTGTCTACTTGATTATTCCTGATAATATAATCTAATATTTATCTCCTCAGAGAGCAATGGAATATAAAACTGCATGCCATAAACTCCTGTTTCAGAGCTCATTCATTGAATATGTTATTAAAACGTTTTCATTTTGTGGGTAGTTTACCATTTTTACCATAATGGTCATGGTTTTAGATTGCTTTTAGGAAAGGAAACTGGATGCTCAAGACATATTAGACAATACTCATGGTATAGACTCCTCTTACAATGCTCATTACTATATCACTTAATTTTATATGCTTGAAATTTAGGATTGTTTTTAAGAATGCTCTATACACAATTGAACACATGAAGACTTTCTTCAATAAATTCTATCTTCACCAATCATGATTGGCCTGGAGAATGGAAAACGGTTCTATCTGAATTCCCGGCTTTCTAATTTTTAATTATTTTGTCCCATTTCACCTGGGTAAGCTTTTCAATTGTAACCCATGGATCAGTCCTCAGTATCTATGTGTATGCATGAGTGTATGTGTTGGCCATGTCAATGTCTGTCTAATGTCCATCTGTAATATGTATAATGTCTGTCTATGTTTTAAAATGTCCTTCCCCCTGCTATATATAACCCTTTCTTTCCCCTTTGCTTACCACCTTGTAAATTATTTTTTTATATATTAACATAATTTTTATTTTGATCATAGTGGCTTACATATTGTTGACAATAATATTATAGGTATATATTTACATAAATTCAGGGGGGATTCTCATCACCGGTTTGTCCTCCCTACTTCTCCGTTTTTGTCCTACCTCCCATATCCTCTTCTCTCACCCCCAGAGCTGCTAGAATATGTCATCCCCTCTGTACCAATCCTATTACTTAGTAGTCTTGCACCTGTTTGGTCCTGATGCCTCCCTTATTTCCCCCTCTAATTGGGAGGCAGGAGTAGGTAGTTCAAGTTATGTGGTTTTGTTTGAAGAGGAGAAAAGTAATAAACTGGGGTAAAAGTCTAATGTGCTGAAAATAAGCGAAATTTTTCTAGAGGCTCTCGTCATCAGTTTGAGAGACGAAGGAGAAAAAGAAGGTGAAACACTCCACCACTACGAAAAGTAGTGTCAAATATCTATTAAGGATTCCAACAATAACGCTAAGCACCACAAAAACAAAACAAACAAACAAACAAACAAAAAACACCATGGTCTTGAGATAAGCAACATGGCAGAGCACATAAAAAGAGAAAAGAAAGGGCCGGAGAGATAGCATGGAGGTAAGGCGTTTGCCTTTCATGCAGGAGGTCATCGGCTCAAATCTCGGTGCTCCACATGGTCTCTCATGCCTGCCAGGAGCAATCTCTGAGCCTGGAGCCAGGCATAACCCCTGAGCACTGCCGGGTGCTACCCAAAAACCAGAAAAAAAAGGAGAAAAAAAGATAAGTATAAGTGGGGGCAACAACTTCAATAACCACACCAAAACAAAGAAATCAACCAAAAATAGATAGGTAAACAATAATAATAATAATAATAATAATAGTACATGAAGATAAAAAATAATATATGAAAAATAAACAATGTTTTGTGTTTTTTCTTCCCTCCTGCCCAGGCACAGTAAATATTGGGGTCATTCGAAAAGGGATTCACATGGGCTAAGAGATATGGGGTTTCTCAGGCCTTGGAGTATATTGTCATGGGATCAAATATAGACTCTGTTCTTGATCCTTTACTCTCCCGGTGGTGCATTTGTGGTGTTTGGGAGACTTCTGCTCTGTCCTGGGTGATACAGTCAGACCTCTGTATCTAGAGATCTCAGTATCTGCACAGTTACAGGGGTGGGACTCATGATGAAGTCAGTCTCTGTGGTTGTAGAAGTTCTGTTCCCTCAGTGTCATTTTTATCTATCTTCTGTGGTTGGTGGTCTTGGTCTTGGCACTAAACCTGGGATGGCACCTAGGATACGCCTTTCCTTGTGTTTCCAGAAGCCCCATTCCAT
The DNA here is from genome assembly GCF_024139225.1 of Suncus etruscus. Classification (NCBI taxonomy): domain Eukaryota; kingdom Metazoa; phylum Chordata; class Mammalia; order Eulipotyphla; family Soricidae; genus Suncus; species Suncus etruscus. The sequence goes on along the minus strand of NC_064852.1, from coordinate 2,205,182 downwards.
TACAGTTGTCTCTGCCAGACCTTTGGAACTGGGGATCATGGTTGTTATCTAGGTCGTAGCTCAAACCCTAGACTAGGACTTTTTTATTAGTCCCAAGATATATACAGTCTGGTCATGGTTCTAGCAGCCAGTCATCTGTAAATCACGATATTGGTTTTTGGACCTACCAGCGGGTGACAAGTCTTCTGATTTTGTCTTATCGATGGCTGGTAAGGTAGGATAACCTGCTCTTAGGTCAAGTTGTTCCCATTTTCCTCGTTGTCAGGATATCGCATTAGAGCTGGCACTCGTTGGTGTTTCAGCAATATTAAGGTTGTCCTGGATGGGGTTTGTTTCCTGCAGCTATTGTGAAGAACTGTGCCGTTTCTGTGACTGGGATCCAGGGTTCAAGGCTGGGCAGATGGGATCTAATCTCCTGAGGTCTAAGTTGATTCCACATGACATATTTTCAAGGTAGGAGTTATCCCTGTATTGTAAACAACTATGAGTTCCTATCTCTAGTAGATAACAGCTCTTTTTTATGTGTAAGATTTCCCTTTTTTTTAGTGTGCCTTTGCAGAGAGAAATGGTGCTACGTTATATTGTTGGTGCATTTGGGGATGGACATAGAGGAAAACAAAAACAGGTCACATACCCAAAAAAGATTTATAAAAATATGATTAAAAATGTATGTGCTCACATATGTATATGTAGACCAGACCATTAAAAATGAATTAACGGAGTATTTAAAGGACCAAAGTGATGCAAAAGACTACCTTACATTTGGGGAAAGGTAGGTAAAAAGGAGGTGTAATACAGGTCTTATGTTTATGTTGGGAGTACATGTTTTCCCGCTGTCTTTTGGGTTTTTCTTGTCGTGTGTGGGTTCCCAGGCACCTTTCCATCACACTCCCTGACCTTCAGATTGGCAAAAGATTTGCGGCAGGGAGGTCTTGGGAAGAGTTCTTGTATTGGGGCTACTTTTGGAACTAAGTACAGTTACAAGTAACAGTCCACATTAGGGGAAGATGGTAGGGAGGGCCATGCAGCATGGGTCTGCAGGGGAGTTGGCTGCCTTTTCTTGCAGAAGACGAAGTGTGGGTTTGACTGGGTGTCTCTTCGTTTGGGTACTGGGTACTGGTTCATTGGGGTAGGAGGTCAATCTTGATGCTTAATAGATTAAGGACTGAGGGTGAAGAGTGTTAATACAGTGGGAAGTCTGGATGGGAATGAGGGGTGAGGGGGTAGTTGGATTTCCAAAAGGGGGAAAGGGGAAGGTATATGGTAGGAGTAGGAAGGGAGAAAAGAGAAAATACATTAGAAAGAACGGGAAAAGAGAAAAGAAAAAAGTAGAGAGAAGAGTAGAGAAGAAATGATAAAAAAGAAAGTAGTGAGAAGAGAGGAGAGAATAGCAAGGGAATGTTAGTTTGCTTGAGTGTATTCGATGAGTAGAGTCTGTAGTTTAAGTCTGTATGTCACGGTTACTGCTTCGATGGTCTGACTGGCCACATGCTTCAATTCCTAAAAGAAGGTATAACCTTGAAATAAAGTGTAAGTTAAAGAGTTTTCTCAGTACCATCTCGTAGTGCCAGCTAGGTATGGTATCTCGTGTGGTATCCCGAGCTGCCATCTTGGTTTGTCCACCCTTTGTATCCAAGGATGCCTGTGGACAGAAAAGCTGAGAGGTTATTTTAAATATAGTAAGATAAGGCATTAAAACATGATGTTATGGGATGTTTCCATTGGAGTCAGTGATTTCCCATGGTATTCTTTACCTGTGATCCTGTATACAATCTCCAAGGGATTATTGTGGGCCTTTGTCTTAGAAGGCTGATTAAATACCTGTTCTCTCTATGCTGCTGTTTCTGGTGTTGCTGTTTTCTTTGTGGTATAATGCGCTCAAGAGTTTGCATTATTCTTTTTTCATGTATTTTGGGCACTGCACTCGAGTATATGTTGACTATTACAGTGTTTAGAGTTTCTACCCTGTAAACCCTATTATTTGATTGTTGAGTGTTAGTTGTGTATAAGATGTATGTTCTAAGTGCTTCAGAGTAGTGCTATCATTCTGTGTTTATCTTTTGTCTTCTGACTTAATTTGTTTAACATAACATGTTCTAGATCCATCCATGTTGCTGCAAAGTCTGTGATTGTATCATTTCTGACTGCCATGTAATATTCCATTGTGTATAGATACCACATTTAATGATCCATTCATCTGTTGTTGGACATCGAGGTTGGCTCCAAGACTTGGCTATTATACTGAGTGCTGCGATAAATAGTGGGGTGCACATGTAGTTTGGAATGAATGTCCTTCCAACTTGGGGGTATATACCTAAGAGAGCAATTGCTGGGTGAAATGGCAGCTCAATTCTGAGTTCTTTGAGCACTCTCCAGACTGTTCTCCATAGGGGTTGGAATAAGGGGCATTCCCACCAGCAGTGGATGAGAGTTCCTTTCATACCGCATCCCGCCAACAGAGATTGTTCCCATTATTTTTGATGTGAGCCATCCTTACTGGTGTAAGGTGGTATCTCATTGTTGTCTTGATTTGGATCTCTCTGATGATGAGTGAAGGTGAGCGTGTTTTCATGTGTTTGTTGGCCATCCTTCTGTCTTCCTCAGAGAAGTGTCTATTCATTTTATCTCCCCATTTTTTTATGGCTTTGTTTGGTTTTGGGGGCCTCAGCTTTCTGAGTGCTTTGTATGTTCTAGATATCAGCCCTTTATCTGATATGTCGAGTGAAAAGATTTTTTTTTACCATTCTGTTAACTGTCTTCTTACATTAAGTAAGGTTTCTTTCACCATGCCAAAGCTTTTTAGTTTGATGTAGTCCCATTTGTTTATGTTTGATGCTAAATTTCTTGCCATTGGTGCTCCATTCTCGAAGACCTTTTTGATATATAGGTCTTTGAGTGTTTTACCTATTTTGTTCCCGATAAACTTTATAGATTCGGGACTGATTTCAAGGTCTTTGATCTATTTTGAGTTGACTTTTGTATAAGGAGTGAGGTATGGGTCAATTTTCACTTTCGTACATGTGGTTTTCTAGTTACCAACACCATTTGTTGAATAGGCTTTCTTTGTTCCATTTCAAGTTCCTGCCTCTTTTTTATCAAATATTAGTTGGCTGTATATCTGGGGGGTTATGTCCGGGAATCCTGTCCTGACCCACTGGTCTGAGGTCCTGTCTCTGTTCCAGTACCATGCTGTTTTGATTACTATTTCTTTATAGTATAGTTTCAAGTTAGGTAAGGAGATGCCACCCAGCTTCTTGTTTTTTAATGTGTTTGGATATCCTGGGATTTTTTTTTATTCCAGAGGAATTTTGTGATTGATTGTTCTATTTCTTTAAAGAATGGTGTTTGAATTTGGATAGGGATTGCATTAAATCTATATAGTAGTCGGGGCCGGGCGGTGGCGCTAAAGGTAAGGTGCCTGCCTTACCTGCGCTAGCCTAGGACGGACCGCGGTTCGATCCCCCGGCGTCCCATATGGTCCCCCAAGCCAGGAGCGACTTCTGAGCGCATAGCCAGGAGTAACCCCTGAGCGTCACCGGGTGTGGCCCAAAAACAAAAAAAAACAAAAAAAACAACAAAAAAAAATCTATATAGTAGTTTGTGTAGGATAGTCATTTTGACTATGTTAATTCTACCTATCCATGAGCGTGGTCGTGGTTGGATTTCTCTGCTGCTGCTGTTCCAATTTCTTGAGGTGATCGTTTAAACTGTTGATTTTGTTGTTTTCCTGTTTCTTGACATAGGCCTGTAATCCTATGAGTTTCCTCCTAATTACTGCTTTTGCTGTGTCCCACAAATTTTGACAAGTTGTCTCCTCATTATCATTTGTTTCAAGGAATCTTTTTATTTCTTCCTTGAGTTGTTCTTTGATCCAGCTGTTGTTGAGAAGCATGTTGTTTAATCTCCAGGTATTAGTTTTTCTCCATTGTTTCTTTTTGAAGTCAATTTTGACCTCCATTGCATAGTGATCTGAAAGGGTACTTCTAATGATCCTTACATTTTTGGTCTTATATAGGTTGGCTTTGTATCCTAAGACATGGTATATTCTGGAGAAGGATCCATGTGGGCTTGAGAAGAATGTGTATTCTGCTTTCTGGGTATGGAGGATTCTATATAAGTCTATTAGCCCTAGATCTTCTAATTTTTCATTTAGGGCTCTTATTGCTTTGCTATTTTTCTGTTTGGTGGATCTGTCCAGTGGTGATAGTGGAGTATTGAGGTCCCCTACTATTATCACATTTCCCTTCATGTGTTTTTCCAGGTTTGCGAGCAGTTGCCTCACATATTTTCCTGGCTCTACATTAGGTGCATAGATATTGACCAGGGTTAGTACTTCTTGATCTAATGTTCCCCTGATCAGTACGTAGTGACCCTCTTTGTCTTTGATCACTTTCTTGAGATTGAATGCAATTTGGTCTGATACAAGAATGGCTGTCCCTGCTCTTTTTTATTTTCCATTGGCCTGTATAATTACTTTTCATCCTTTTATTCTAAGCCGCTGCTTATCCTGTAGTTGTAGGTATGTTTCTTGCAGACAGCAGAAGTCCGGTTTATTTTTCCTAACCCAGTTCTCTACTATGTGTCTTTTAATTGGAGAGTTTAGTCCGTTAACATTTAGGGAAATTATTGAGAGAGAGGACTGTTGTGCAGTTGTATTGTGTGGAGTGGTTGTTCTTACAATGGGGGGTTTGTATTGTGTAATTCGTCTCTGAGTAGGTTGTTTAGGATTGGCTTAGTTTGCACAAATAGTTCAAGTTTGTTCATGTTTGAGAATGTTTTTAGTCTGCCCTCCCATATGAATGATAGTTTTGCTGGGTATTGGACCCTGGGTTGGAAATTTCTTTCATTCAGTCATTTAAATATGTCACTCCACTGTCTTCTTGCTTGAATTACTTCAAATGGGAGATCTGGTTTGATTCTTATGTCCTTTCCTTTGTACTTGTGGTTTTTTTCCTCCCTTATTGCTTTAGGGAGTTCATCTTTCTCTTTGTTTTTGCCATTTGGATTATTATATGTCTTGGTGTTGGTTTATTAGGGTTTATTTTATTAGGGAATCTCTTGACTTCCTGGATTTGCCCTGAAGTTTCTTTCCAGAGGGTGAGGAAGTTCTCTGTTATTATCTCCCTGACTATCTGTTCTTCCCCTTTCCCTATTTCCTCCCCTTCTGGTATACCCATAATTCTTAGATTGTTTCTTTTGTCCTTGTTCATTAGATATTGCATTTTTCTTCCAGTGCTTTGCCTTTTATTTCTTTGTTGGTTTCTTGATCATTTTTTGTTTGCAGTTTTCCTTCGAGTTCTTCAATGTGCTTCTCCAACTCTGTGTTTCTGCTTGTAAGGATTGTTACTTTGTCTTTTAATTCCTTCACTTCTTTTTGTATGGAATCTCTCATGTTCTTTAACATCTCTTCTTTAATTTGGCTGATTCGTTCATCCATGGATTTCTTATACTCGGTAGCTAGGGTTTCTTTCATTTCTTTTATTAATTCTTGCATTTCCTTCCTCATGGCCGCTTTTAGGTCTTCTTTCCATGGATCTGTGCATTTTGGTGGACTTGGAAACTTTCTAGGGTTTGTCACAGTATCTCCAGCTATTAGGGTTCTCCTTGATTTATGCATATTTCTTTGTATTTAATGTTGTGCTTTGGAGTGCTGTGCCTTCTAATTTCGGCCTGCTTTGGTCCCCTGTGGCGTGGAGATGGGTCCCCTTCCTGAAGGTGGTTCTAGAGGGGGCTTTTGGGTGAGCTTGTTGAACCTAGCTCTTTCTCTTCCCCTTTGCTACCTAGAGGTCAGCCTTCCTGCAGTGGGTCTTATCACTTTTCTGCTCCTTATTTCTGTTAGAGGTGCAGTTCCGCTCCTGGCCAAAATGGTTGCTGGCGCTGTTGAGCCTAGCTCTCTATCCCCCCTCCACTCTCTGGGAGTCAATGGAGCTCCGTCCCCTCGAAGCCTTAGTTGAAGGAATTCCGTCAGCCACACACTGCCGGCTCTGCCCTCAGCCCTTGGGGAGTCCCAGGTCCGTTCCAGGGCTCAGGGGGGTGGACTGCTCTAGGTCACCCAAGGGTCCAGGTGGCTGGCCCAATCTCACCCTGTCTGTTGATGCTAGCCTGTCCCGGGGGCACAGAGTGGGTCAGGTGAAGAATTCTCCTCCCCCCTCCTAACTTTCACTCGGGCTTGGGGTCCCTGGGGCAGCTTGGTTGGATTGCTGACGCTGCTGCAGGGCTGGGCTCCCACGTGGGTGGAAGGGACTCACCCAGTTCGCTCTCCACTCGGGCTTGGGGTCCCTCTCTCTGGGATGGGCACCCACGTGGGTGAGGGGCACTCACCCAGTCCATTCTCCGCTGGGGCTTGGGCCACCTTGTAAATTCTTTTTAACCCTTCACACTCTCAACCCCAATATGTTATTTCACCCACAGTTCACCCTTTTTATTCTAAATTTTTAATGCCTCAAGAAGCATAACATTTCCCCCACTCCAACCAGCTGCCAACCAGCTTCCACAGAGAAAAGACAGATTCTCACCTTGAGAAGAAACTGAAACTGTTGCTAATTTTTCTCAGTAGCCTTCTTTTCTCCAGTCCCTACACTGTAGACTGTTTCTCATTACCAGATTTAGTTTCTGAGAAGCCTCTGGCTTGAGGACATATCTTGATATGTGACTGATAGGAGCTATATTTTAGATTCCACAAGACCAAATAACAGGCTAGCTATGTACCAAATTTTACCTCCCCCCAAGACTATTTAAAAAAACTAAAGAGGACATATCTATCTTCTTTGAATATATATCTTTCGATGTATTTTCTTAATAGGTAAAACCCTTATAGTCTATCTTCTTATGTCGTGGCAATTTCCTCCATTTTTTGATATCTGTTTAGGAGGGAACTCTAGTAGATAAGTTTCTTAGTGTTTTTAGTTTGTTAGAACCAAGTTATAGGGATTGTTTAGCTATTTTCTTTGCCCTCATATGCACCAATAACCTTGTGGTATTGTTCCTTTTGTGCATAGGCACATTAAAATGGGGGAATCTTATGTGTCCAAACAGTTCTTATCTAATAGAGATAGGATCACATAAATTTTATATTGAAGTAGGGCCTTACACCCTGAACACTATTCATAGTGACGTGGCTTAGACTTTAGAAGGTCAAACATTGATCATTCGCACCTGAACCTTGGTAGAAGGTTCAGGAAATAATCACGGTTTTCTACACTAACACTAGGAATCAGAATTCTACCAGGGAAGGCCCTACTGCTGCCCTGGCATCGAATTACTCCAGAGTGGGTTCTTTTTTTTAATTTTAATTATGACAACAAAGATGCAAAGAAAGAGGACAGGGTAAAGTTACAGTGGAAGCTCAATCACCCATAAACAAAATTCACGGTATTCCCATCGATGATATCCCAGCCTTGAACTTTCAGCCAAAGAACATTGAGAAAAACAAAACTAAACCCATGTACAATACAATTACTTTGTCCCTCAAATCCCCAGTTGTAGTACATACTATTTCTTAGCAGCACACAATATAATCTAAATACATTAGACTTATGTAACTCCTTAAACATTGAGGGGAAAGTACATTTCTCTAGTTCCATGCACATGCTTACTAGTTTAAGTTAACCTCAAAAATTTTAGTGGGTTGTTTTTCTTAAGGATTGGCGTCAAGGGAACTTAGTAAAAAACGGTATTAAAGTGGCATTTGTTTGCATAGGCCCACCAAAACATAAGGGACATGGAAAGACAAATTATGGTCTAAATACAAGGAGACCCTACCCCTGAAGTTTCCTGGCACAGGACTGACTCTAGGCTCCAGGCAAACTAGTTTGTCCAATCCAAGTCATCGTCTGTAGTGGCAATACACCTCCATTCCTCACATAGTCTCTGTTGTTGGTATCATGCTTCTGTATTAAAGATCCTGGAGTCTGCATATCCCATATTGCAGTCAGGATGGTGCAGAGCATGCTCTCGTTTCACCTCACACTTAAGGGGCACTAGAGAGAACCATGTCCTGTAGAGCAGGTCATTGTTGTTGTCAAGTCTTCTCAGTGTAAACGGAAGTCTCTCTTTAGGGGGTCGATGTCAGACCCTTGGTAGTGTCTTTCCTGGTAGAGGACTGCTTCCAGCTGTTGCTATAAAAGACCTTGGATGTTTCGTAGATAGCTTGCCTGGTTCCGGCGTGAATGGAGGATGCCCATTCTCCTGAGGCCTGTGCCAGGTCATTATATCAATGTTCAGGGTGTAAGGTACATTGTACTGAGATTTATTAGATAAGGACTTATCTATATGTATGGTGTTTTCCCATTTTAATGTGTCTATGCAAACAAGGATCAATGCCATGAAGCGTTATTGGTGCATCTGGAGGCAATAGGAACAAGACCAGCAATTTCCATGACATAGTTCAATCATAGGCATCAAACTGAGGGACAGTTCCAACAACAATCCTTACTGAACAGCTTACAAAGAAAAGACAAGATGAAAAGTGGAGAGAAACATCATGGTAGAAAAATATATAGAAAGTTACATCAGTTAAAGAAAATACCCATAAAATATTCAAAAGATATATGTGTTCAATATGTGTTCAATTTGTGTCCTAAATAGTTCTGGGATTTGTTAGAACTACTGTATGTCTTAGGTCAGAGATTAAAACTATGTGTTACTAAAGTTAAGAAGGATAAATCTGGGGTACTGATGGTTGGGAGGAGCAAATGTAGTGCCCCCGCGTGGTTTGCAAAATGTAGACTGGTATGAAATTTTCAGTGACAGCCTGAGTATAGCTGAGCAGCTATCTGCCACCCACCAGATCAAACTCCACCCCCTAAGCCCCACCCTAGGCCAGTGTCCGGGCCTGGCCAGGGAGTAGGGAAAACCCAGGGTGCCCCGTCAACTCCTTCCAGGAACCCACCTGGAGATCTGGAGGAATGGGGGAGAGGGGGGTCGGGTGACCCAGGTCCGGGCCCCCCTGACCCTAGGCCGGACCAAATGGCCGCTGGCACATGGGGAGGCCTGCCAGCTGCCCATCCGTGCCGGCTGAAAATCCTGCTCCAGGAAGGGAGAGGGACCCTCCCAAGCCTGAAGGACAGGGATTTGAGCCCCACCCTAGGCCAGTGTCCCGGCCTGGCCTGGGAGTGGGGAGTTCTGATGCTAGAAAGAGATGGAAATGAGAGGGATTGTTTAAATAAGATCAAAGATGATTTAATTATCACTAGGGATGGAGAAAAATGAAAGAGCTCAATCAGATGGAGATATTTGCAGACACTTGACTTATAAAAAAGAGAGAAGGGACAGAATATTTAGAGAATGCTCTGTTGTGACTCCTGAATTAATGTAGTCATTATATGTTCATTGGATCCATGAATGTCATCAAGAACGAATGAGGACCTTGGGATGGAGCCAGAGAGTATGCTTGAGATTTTTCTTAATGCAGTTAATTTATTTATTCACGTTTCATTTTTGCCCAAACCCGAAGGCACTCAGGGGTTACTCCTGGCTACGCACTCAAAAATCACTCCTGGCTTGGGGACCATATGGAATGCCTGGGGATGGAAACACAGTCTATCCTAGGCTAGTATGGGCAAGGTAGATGACTTACCCCTTGCGCCTCCACTCCTTCCCCAAGAAGCTTGATATTTTTCTTGAGAATACTCTTTTAAACTGTTTTGACAATGTATTGAATTATGATCATTATTCGTAAGAGAATAAAAGAACAGAGACATACGAATTTTAGCGTAGAATCAGGCTCTATTATCTATAACATTTTGAAACCACTGTTCCTTAAGTGAGATAAATGTTTATTTCTTTTTTACAAGTCCAAGATTCGTAATGCAGTTACACATGTCATAGAGTAATGTACTATTATCCTTTGTTCTTGTATGTTACAATTTCTCTATCATCTTCATGTTATTTTGTAGTTAATGATGATTGTATCAAGGTTGTTTTTTCTTTTTCCGTTTGCAGCTGTAATAAACACAAAAGAGGACATGCATGACAACCATGAAGAGGCTTCTTTCTAGAGAGGTGCCTTATTTTTAATCCCTTCCCATCGAATAACACTTCCTGTTTCATTTGTTCATCTTAAATTTCTTCAGAGGACTTGGAACTTAGCTGAACCAAACTTCAAGAGATAGAAGTGAGATAATATCCTTATCTAAAGTTGACATTTTAAAAATAAGTGTGTGACTGATAAATACAGCTTTAGTTGGATATTTGTAATACAAAGCACTTTTTTCTTCTGTATTTAAGAAATATACTATGGAATTCAACTCAACTATATGAAATTTTGACTTTTGTTCAAACTTGATTAATTTAGAAGGTATCATGCTTAAGGAATATCAAGTGGAGGAAAATATCAGATTATCTCACATGTAACATAAGGTGGAAAAGAAATAAAGCAAGTAAATAGAAAGCATCAGATGATAAGAAACTCTTGGATGTTGACTGCAGAATAAAATTTACGAAGTAGTTAATTAAGGGATTCTTTTTTTTTTTTGGTAGGGTGAGACATGGCAGATTAGAAGTGACAGTGATGACTGAACTTAGGTATTTACTTGCTGGTGTAGATGTGGTAATTTTGTTTTTCAAAAGCGTAAGTACCAGGCCAGAGAGATAGTATGGAGGTAAAGCATTTGCCTTGCATGCAGAATGATGGTGTTTCGAATACTGGCATCTCATATGGTCTCCTTAGCCTGCCAGGAGTGATTTCTGAGTACACAGTCAGGCGTAACCATTGAGTGCTACTGGGTGTGACCCCACAAGAAAGAAAAGAAAAGAAAAAGCATAAGTACCACCACTACTGTAGCCTTGTTACTTCCAGTACATTAATAAAAAAGTCTATAATCTTTCTACTTATTCAGCAGTTATGCCACATTTCTCCAAGCTCACCTTTTGTACCAATTTCTTTTGTATTTTTAAGGAACTATCTAAGAAATATTTCTCTCATGTTTTTTTAACAAAAGCATGGGGTTTGTTTTCATCCAAACCTCCATTCAACTTCCTTGTTTGGTATACTGGCTGCTGTATTGTGAAAGAATCTCTCACTGCTCTTCCCCTGCTCCATTCCAAGTCTTTTGGACACCAGCTACTCAGTTTCCTCAGCCTTGAAGTGAATTGTGTGCACTAATTTTGGGTCAGATTTCTCAGGGACTGAATCTAGTGCCACATGTCATCTGATTTGGGTTCTTTGGTGCCATCCACTTACTGCCGTCGGCACGGGAGTCTGGGTCTTGGAAATGTCTCTGTGACATTGTTCTTTATGACCAGAAAGTGATCTTCAGACACCACCAGTAGCAGCTCATCAGTGACACACAGACCTACAAGAGATGCCAGTGCACGAGGTGAATTGGGGCCCTGGAGTCCATTTGACTCTCGGACAGCTCAGCTGGACTGCAAGGAAAAGAAAAATCTTCGAACACGTGTCCTTTCCCCTCCCCTTCTCTCTCTTCCTTCACAGGAATCCCTCTGAAATCGAAGGAGTGGGTTTTATCTGATTTTGTAAAATTGAAAGTCAAAATAATTGCTCATATAATTATGGCCTGGGAAAGTATCATGGGGACAGAGAGATAGTTCAGCAGCTAAAGCAATTTCTTGTCTGTGGCAGACCTAGTTCAATCCATACCACCATATATGTTTCTTTTAGGACCTCCATGAGTGACCCTGAGCACAGAGCCAGAATAATGTCTTGAGCCATATATGGTGTGGCCCAACATTTAAAAAATATTATATTAACGGAATTTTTTCAAGACATAAATATTTCTTTTTTATTTAGTTAGTTTTTGGCCACATCTGGTGATGCTCAGGTGTTACTCCTGGATATACACTCAGAAATTGCTCCTGGCTTGGGAGACTTATGGACTGCGTGGGGATAGAAACCTGGTCCATCGTAGGCTAGCATGCACAGACAGACACCTTACGACCTGCACCACTGCTCTAGCCCCAAATATTTCTTTTTAAATACTGGGATATAATGAGTCTTATATACTTTTTGGTCAATGAATAATACCAATGTTTTTTTTTTAAGAAACAATTCCCTAATTTGGTAAATCTATAAGTTGCTTACCTTTATCTGAAATGCTAATACCTTGAATTTCCCATGTAGTTAAAAAAGCAGGGAACGTCAAATCCACCTGATACCTAAAACAAAAACATTTCAAAGCTTAAACCTAATTATGTAAAACGAACTAAACAGTAACTCCGATGAAGTAGAATATCTGTGTTTTCCCCATGGGCTCCTGAGACAAAGAACATGCAAACAAATTTAAATCCATGTTCACAGAGTTGAGTTTAAGGACCAACTAAAGCACAACAGAGTCTCTGTGATTGAATATAAAATTCTCTAAATGCATTACTTTAAATCATAATAAACTACTAGTTACCTAGCGGAAGAATATTTTAGTATAGAAAGATATTCATGCTTTACCATAAATTGAGTGTGTCCCATTGCAAAATTAGAAAGGAAGCCAAAATCCCATGGAGCTGATATTTGGAAAAGGGATATGTCAGAGACTACTACACATGTGGATGGATGAATGTAGGTTGCAAGGGACTACAAGATAGCTTTATTTGTTGAAACATATAGTAATTATTAATTTTTCAGCTAATTTTTATATTCATAAATATAATAAATCCACTAACCAAATTATTCTATTTCAAATGCCAGTGCTATCCTTAATTAGAAAGGAACTCTTAGGGGTGTAGAGGAACACTGACTATCATTTTAATATGTCTTATATCTTCTAAGGTAAATAAAAATAAAGTTTTACAATACCTTATGGGAACATGATACTCTTTCCATAACCAGTTTTCTGAAAGTCTGTAGTGTTCCAAATGTGGAGGTCCTTATATAAATTAGAAATATAAAAATACAAAGTGAATATAAAACATATTATAGAGTACTGTGTTCTGGCTAACTTTAAATTAAAATTTTAAGACATCTAGTTACACATTTAAGTTATGTTATAGCAAAATTAAAAAATAAAATTCTTAATTTTATATCTAAAATATAATCTATATTCAAGCAAGATTCAGAATGTTAACATATGTATAAAACAAAATATGTAAAATGTAGTTTTATGAATAGATAGAAATTTTTATTTTGGTAATATTTTTTGAATACTAACATTGTAAGTAATGGAATTAACTTGTAAAGTGGGTGAGAATAGGCCAGATATTTTAACTCTATTTTTAACTATGTTCTATACAGAATTTATTTTATACAAAAACTGTCACACATTTTTGATAAGGAGTAACAAGAAATGAAATAAAACTGTAAGTTAGATATAAGATATAAATACAAATAAATAGTCTCAAGATACCCAATTTAGTTGCCTGAAGTGATTCCCCCAAAGTGTCCAGAAGACAATACAACGACAGACCACTGAAGGCTGGAGCAGGTAGGGCACTGGCTTTCTATGCGGCCAACTTAGGTTCACCTCTAGATATTCAATATGATCCTCAGCCCACCAGGAGTGATCTCTTATTTATTTGGATTTCAGGCCACACCTGGCAGTGCTCATGTTTTACTCCTGGTTTTGTGCTCAGAGATCATCACGGTAGACACCACGATTGAATACAGGTTGACTATACACAGCAAACACTCTACCATTGTAGTATTGTTCTAGTCCCAGGAGGGCTCTCTGAGCACAGAGCCAGGATAATCTCCAAGTATACCAGGTGTGGCTCAAAAGCCAAGAAGATAAAGAATCAATTAAATCTTGAGCTTTTTTTTTTTTAAGGAAAAATGTGATTGACAAGTCCTTAGCTAGACCAATAAAGAAGAATATAGGATAAAATAGCCCTCTAAAAATAGAATTAGAAATGAAAGGGGATATCATAGATTACAGAATGGAGAAATACAAAGGATCGTACGACTACTAAAAGTCACAACAGTAAGGTATGGAACTTAGGAGAAACAGATCTAAGAGACAACTTCTCAAGTTGGATTAGAAAGAAAAGAAACCTGAACATAATCTACCTAGTAAGTTAATGGTAATACTGGGAGTTAGTGCTGTACAAACTGGTGTACTGTCTACCATCTATTGCCACTAACTACTTTGAATTTTGGAGCAGAATTGCAAGAGTTTATGTTCCATCTTTTCTGTCTTCAACCAACTTTGATAGAACTTCATTCTATTCAGCCAGACTTACTAGCAACATCTTTCTGCCTCGAAATTTTGTACACATACCAAATCCTCCTGCTGCTGGTCTGGATTGGAAGCTGCTATTCGACATCAGATCCTTTACTAAGTTACAGCAAGTATTAAAAGCTCTATAGCAATTGGGGCCAAGTGTAATTCGGGCAGCTCTTTCCAGGCAACTCTCTTCTGTTTGAAAGGCTCCATCTGAGCAGCATTTCTGTATTTTCTCGTGTTTGAATGTGGATGCTGAGAGGAAAATACAATTAGTTTCAGTCAAGTGCAGATTCAAAGGCTGAGACTTGAGTTAGAGATTGGGTCCAGCTTCCCTCTTGTACCTTCCCCACACTCCTTAAAATCCCCCCTGTCACATTTCTTTTTGTGTGAATGATGACCAACCCAGCTGAAATAGCTTCTTGGGGAAATTTCTTTCTTAGAAGGTAATTGTTCTATTTCACAGAGCTTAAATTTCTAGAAAATTCTTCCTGATTTCTGAACCCAAATATAATTCAAATTACTAGTATCCCTGGAGCAAATTTATTTGTGCAGGAAAGTCCTATTCTCAACTGCTGGATCTTGGAAGACAGTCATAATGACTGCCCAAGTCTTACTCTTTCTCTAGTATACATCATAATTAAACATTGTTTATTTGAAGTTTTTTGTGGGGGATAAGACGGGTTTCAAAAGCTCCAGACATTCCTCCTCCGTGCACTCTCTGAGCAGATGCAGCACTGCATCGGCCAGTCCTTAGCTTGAGTGGTTCTACAGAGAGCAAGTGGATTCACTGAGGTTGCCTGTTCTGATTCAGGCTTAGAGCCTGGAAAGTAGAATGAAGGGGAAGGACTCTCTTTCCTGGATCAGAAACTCTAACATTGGTGGCTGCCCAGTGCTTTTGATTCTTCAAACTTGACAGGATGGGGCAATTTTTCAAGACTCACTTTACTATTACAGATTGATAAGAATTCTTTAGCTTGTTTCTTTGTTTGGGCCACACCTGGTAGTGCTCAGGGATGACTCCTGGCTCTGAATGCAGGAATTTCTCCTGGTGGCTCCGGAGGAACCTAGAGGTTGCAGATCAAACGTGGGCTGGCTGCATGCAAAGCAATATTATTGCTCTGATCCCTAATTGTTTTGAATTCTGTCAAAGTCAGAGTGGACCTTTGGGAAAAGAACCCTATAGAAAAAAAACATTCTTTCTGTTATATTTATTGTGTTCCTTATGAGCTAAGTTCCTCCTGAGCAAGTGCTTAACTTACATCAAGCCTTTGTAAGTAAGTGTGGGTTTATTTACCTTGGGTGACTAAGTCCATGAAGAGCCAAAACACAGAACCCCAAATCTTTTCCACCCTTTTTACAGCAATGAGCTAAGAGAGAAAATGTCACATATGTAGGTTTAGACATCATAATTTAGGAAAAGAAAATGAAAGTTGGTGTACCTTCTTTTTTAATTTTCACTTCCAAGTGTCTTTTTGGTCTGGGAGTTTTTCTGAAAGATCCATCTATTAAAGAAAGGTAATGACCTAAATAAGCACTTGAAAAGGTCACAGATTTGGAGCAGAGGAGAATTGTCATTGGGTCAGTGGCAATGCTCACCACACAGTCCCCGAGTTAGATTCCCAGCAGTACCTGACGCTTCTGACCACTTCCTGGTGGACCTCGGAGGTCTCCAAGCAACTTAGTTTATTTAGATCTGTGTCAAGCAGGACAAGCACATGTGACAGCTTGGAACTATCTTACTTATCCCTGTGTATTAGTTTTTATTTATGAGAAGTCAAAAATAAGTATAAAATATGTCCTATGCTGACCCTAGTTGACTTAAGTTTCGATCATTTGCCTCTGTGTTGTCATGAACAATATGAGGTAAATTTGTTTGTGCCTACATGGATGCAGGCTGTGGTGGTGGTGGAAATTGGGATAAAAGTCCCTGGTAAAGGGAAGGTCACACTGGTGGTGAGATTGGTGTCTGAACATTTAATAATCGAAATGACTGTATTATGAACACGTGCTAAGTGACATGCTATAAGTTTAGAATGCCCCAGTAAAGTAACAATTCAGTGAAAAAATATTTTGCACAAACATGTATGTGGAGATATAAATGAGTGTATTGTCAGAAAAATCCGGGTATTCCCTTAAATATTAGGTTAAAGATTCAGATATAGTTTGGGGGGTCAGAAATATATTTTGCACACACAGAGCCCCAAGTTCAAATATGATCCGAAGCAGTGAATATCCTGCCATATCACAGGAGGCCCCGAAGCACTGCCTGATGTGGCACTACTAATCTCACGTACTGCCAGGTCCCAGCATGTGGTCTCCAGCATCACCAGAGTCTATCATCGAACCATCCTGACCATTGACTTGGACAAGTATTGCTGCGAGTGTCCTGGGCCCTCTTCTCATTGTTTGGGAACTTCCCTCCATGCAAAAACCCCTCAGGTTCCTAAAAGCTTAGAGAGTTACCGTCTTGTGGGGAGTTCTCTGCAGGCACATTGGTCAGGACAGTGAGTCCCGTGGAGGAGAGCCCTTCGGCATTATTCCTGCTACCGCCTGTTCCGCAGTCCTGGTCATGTTTCTGAGCAGACTGGAGGATCTGTTAAGAGAAGAAATCACGTCCCACCCATCTGCCCAAGAACCAACACTCATGACCATTATGGGGAATACCTAGATTGGGTAAATCTATAAAATGATACTCTCCAATAAATGATTCCCTAATTTTTCAATTATTTCCTTAGTTTTCTCATTAATGAAGAGACTTTACTCTCCAAATAAATGTGAGTCTTCAAAGCCACTGCACCCATTCCTGGGATGTATCCTGTTGAATAAATACTTTTTACTATAATCTGTACTGTCTTGTCCTTCATTTTTTTGACAAAGACAACAAAACACTAGTGCAACAAGGATATGGCCCTGGGGACACTGTCACACTCTCAGAGATATCCCTTTCTATGAAGAAGTTCCAGGGTTGATCACCAGCATGTCGTGTCTCCACTACCACTGGGAATGAAAACAAGAACCACCAAACTATATCCTAATATCTGCCAGGTGAGGCAAAAAGCCATTCCCATATTTTTTTCTTTTTGAGCCACATTCAGGAATTACTCCTGGCTATGCGATCAGAAATCGGTCCTGGCTTGAGGGGTCCATATGGGATGCCAGGGATTGAACTCAGCTCTGTTTTGGGTCAGCTGCATGCAAGACAAATACCCTACACCTATTTCTGCTCTACCCTCTGGCCCTGCTTTTAAAATAAATTGAATTTTTTTGCCATTCCATTTTTAAAGGAAAAAAAATAAATTGATTTCTCTTATTTCTCCCATTTCCTTTTGTGTATTCTTTTGCTTTGGGGCCACATCCAAAGCAGGGGTTACTCCTGGCTCTGTGCTCAGAAATCCCTCCTGAGAGGCTCAGGGGAACCATATGCAATGCCCTGGATCACAATGGGTCAGCTGCATGCAAGACAAATTCCCTCTGGGCTGTATTATTGTTAAGGCACCCCTATTTCTTCCTCCTTTCCGGCGGTGATCTCTTACTTCCTACATGAGCCCTCTATTTAATTTCTACCCAGAAGAGAAGAAAAAGGGGTATATGTTCAATGAGTATTTTTAATAAAAATATTGATTCTTTATCAAAGTTAGTGACCATGATTGAGTGAAATTTTGAGTTGTCAGTAGGAGGAGTTCCATGTGTGGAAAGGCAGGAAGGGAAAATTGGAAAATGACCAGTTCAGCTACATTCAGAGACATGCAAATTGCCTACCAGTCTCTTTTTTCTGCTGCGCTTTATCTCTGTCATGTAGATTTAATATGCTTAAGCTATGAGAACCTCAGAGTTTACAGTAATGCACCTCCTTTAACATAAGGAAAATTTATTTTAATACACAAATGTAAGAAGTACTTTGTCGCAGATCAATAAGATTAGAGTTTATTCTTATAAAAGCTTAAAAAAGTCTTAAAGACTAGGATAATATCACAAATAACTTGAAGGTAGATGGCTTGAAAAGAGTTACTTTGAGGTGTTTCTGAGCATCAACAAATTACATTTTGTAAGTTCCCTGAGTAAACAAGATTTTATCATTTCTGTTGTTTCCACCAATGAAGTACATAAGTACAAAACAATAAGTTGTAGTATAAATTGATTGGATATATAATCTTGACAGAGTTAGATAGACAGACCAAATGACATCTATACATATAGATAAGATAGATATATACATAACAAAAAGAGAACACAACTGAACAATTTCACTTAGTTATGTCATTGCTGTGAATCAACTAAGTTATCAATATTTCTGCTATAGTTTTCTTCATTAGCAGAACGCCTCTTGCATTCAAAACATTTAAAATGTTTGAAACAATTTAAAATTATTTTAAACATTGAAATTCTAGTCCAGGTATGTTGTGAACTTTTTTTTTTTTTTGTCACACCCAGGAGTGTTCAGGGGTTACTTCTGGATCTGTGCTCGGAAGTCACTCCTGGCCAGTTCTGGGGACCATATAAGATGCCGGCATTCGAAGTGAGGTCAGTCCTTTGTTGGCCATGTGCAAGGCAAAGGCCTTGCCACTGTGCTATCACTCTGGTTCCTATTGTGAACTTTGAATAATATTATAGGTGTTTGATTAGGGAGAGTGTCAACGGCCTGGATTGTCTGTTTGCATGCAAGAAATCGTGGTCCATTCCCACTCTGGGTGGTTCACTAAGCACCACTGGGTGGTTCACTTGGAGCAACACTAAACTACTAAGCTGGAAGAGATTCTGAGCATTACATGGTGCTCAGGATCACAAAAACACAAGTGTATAGATGTAAAAGTGTTAGATCAAATTCATCAAGCACTGGCTGCTGTCATTACTACCCTTCAATATTGTTTAGAAGACAAACATTAGTGTAACTGCAACTTTCCTTTTACTTTTCACCCAACCATGGTAGTCACTTGGCACCAAATCCTGCCAAGTACCAGAAACCAGTCACTTGACTTACTCTTTTCATGGAATTTTTTCTCATATCTAGAAAGTGACTTAATTTAGAGTTCACTGAGGATAAAGCCACCCATGCTTCGAACCGACTTTCCAAAGTCAGAGAAATAGTATCGCTGCGAGAGTGTGAATCTCTGCGTGGAGACAGATGAATCTAAAAGGAGTTGAGAGAGAAAGAACCTTAGATGCAAATGGAATTGTCACATGGCAATTGAGACAATGTCAAATAAACAAAAGAAGTTCAGGCTACAAGAGTATTTGTAGCTTACTTGGAGGGGGTTGCCACAATTTTCTTCGACCTTTAGGCAGACAGAGTCAGACACCAATTCTGTCCTCTGATCTTCTCTGACAAAGAAGTAGACAAGGAGGCAGGCTGCAGGAGCCATGTGCTGAGTCCCAAGAAGGTCCAGCGGTTGGGATGGGGAACCTGGGAGTTTCTTTATTGTACCAAAGTGTCTGATTTTTCCTCTAGATGAAATCTAAAAAAACACACAGCATCAAAGAAGCATTAGAGTGGGTTTTAAAACTGAGTTGATAAAAAGAGGTAGAGAATTAGTCTGCTACTTTGCATTTGGCATACATAAACCAACATATTCATTATGTTTGATTATGGTTTTTATTGAATTAATTTATTATTATTTAAGCACCATGATTACAAACATAAATATAGTTGGGTTTGAGTCACAAACAGAACACCCCCTTTACCAGAGCAGCATTCCAATCCCCTATGCCCCCCTCCCTCCTTCCTATCCCCTGCCTATCCCCTAGCATTCTACTACAGTTATTATAAATTTTTTTAAAGTGCAGTAAGCTGTTTTTTTCTTAAAGGATAAATGTTAAAGACAAGTACAGTAGTAAAGATGTGAAAGTGGCAAGCGCCTTTGTTGGCATAGGCCCAGAAAATATGGGGCAAAAGAAAAAAATCCTTAGCATGATTACAAGAAGGCCTCACCCCAGAAGTTTATTGGCATAAGATTAACTCTGGGCTCCAGGCATACCAGTCTATCCAACCCCTGAGTCATTGTCTAGGGTCCGAGTGAAACTTTATTGTACTTTGGCTGTTGTTGGTGTCGGGTTCCTGTATTTAAAGAATCTGGATTCTGTGCATTTCCTTCATAGAAGTCAGGCTGACGTGGAGCATCTTGTACTTTCACCTCACTATTAGATGTGGAGAGACCTGCCCTGCAAGCAGGTTGTTGTTCAGTCTTCTGGGTGTTGAGAGCACTCTTTGGAGTAAGTCAATGCCAGTGATTAAGGTTTTATGAAGCTCATTGTGCAGGCACATAAATTGAGAGACACAGACAGCAACTGTTCATTAAAGTAAAAGTATCCTCTTTCAATAGCAATCCTCATATTGCCATTTTAGTAACTGGCTTACATGTTATCCATCATTAAAGTAAGGCATTCAGAATTATTTGCCTTCAAAGATTGTTCCTGAATATGAGAATTAAACCATGAGCATGCTTCATGCTCTTGGCTTTGCTAGTGTGTACTTAAATAAAGAAAAATAATTTTGATCTTTCCTTCTTTTTATAGTATTGGGATCCTAGAGCTATACACATTTGCTTGTGGTGTTTTCTGATGATATCTATGTCTTAGTGTTTGTTGTCACTAGATTGTGCTGCACCAGACATCATACATATTTGTTGGTGTCAGGGATCCAAAACAATAGTACTACCAGGATCACCATCCATATTTGGGGAGCCTCAAAGCCATGCCTGCAAGGCAGGCACTCAAACACTGAGCCATTTCTTGGACCCTCTAGTTGTGTCTCAGTCATGAACCATGCCAGGAGTCAATGTCTCCATTCTTGAGTACATGATCTAATGTTTTCCTTTTTACATAAGGCAAAGTTAAGGGCTATTGACAAGTCTTTGCCATATAATTTCTTCCATTTCTCTTCATTTTCCATGACTAGTCTGAATATGAATAAAGGCTGTCAACAAACCCTTGTCATCATGCAAAATGATCATTGTAGAAGTTGAAAGACCTAAAGCAAAATTTCAACCCTACCCTACCCTAAATAGTAATGACCTGATGGATACTGACCTCTCCACTTTGTCCCATGCTGCTACTGAATTCCAAGAGGTGCTGTGATACTCTTTCTGAAGGTGAAGAGGGGCATGTTCTTTTTCTGACTGAAACCATCTATGATCCTGGTTGCAATCATGGTGCTTAAATAAAGATTATTTTTCTTAAAAAAGATTGTGAAGTCTGTGCGAATTAGTGGGTCTATTTGTTCAGTGAGTATCATGTTTAGAGCTGCTTTGTCTCAGTGAGGAATTTATTCAAAGATCATTTTCACAAATTAAAGATTGTGGCCTTTAGATGCAAGTTAAATATGTTTGATCTTACCAGGTAATTGTAATGTGTAATCCTGTCTGCATAAGGACTTTTAGGAGTGATAGTTACGCTCAGATGTTCTCCCACCAGCAGTCTCTTGTCACTGTCAGGCCCGCTGAGAGAAAGGAAAATTTGGCTCTGACCTGCATAGGCCACTGCTCGAAAGTCTTTGCTGGCCTGATATTCCTCTGGAAGGTCTGGGTCATCCGTTCTGACCTAAGGAACATAGTGACAAAATGTCAGGCACTAACACTGCCCTTTCAAAATCAATGAGAACCGTGGCATGTGGGCGTTAGGAATCTACAATATGTTTATGACTTTAATTAGATTAAAGCTTTAGTTAGGTCTAATTATAAGTGGTTAACAGCTAGGAATGCATCCAAGCACTTTATATATTAGACTTCACAATAACGTATCAAAAAGCAAATTAGAAGTTTAATGCTTTAAAATCCTGTAAGATATATTATATATCAAGTGAAGATAAAAAAAAGGTGTAGATTACAATATTAAAATTAACTGTGAGTATCAAGTAGTTGTATATATTCTTTGGAGACAAATAAGAGCAGTGATCTGACACTAGGAATTGGTCTCGTTATATAACAAGCTAACTTATTCTCTCCTATTTTCCTTTTGTCACAGAAACTAGGAACTAGGGAAAGAGAAAATGTAGGAAGGAAATATTTTGTTGGTGTCAGGAACACAATCCAGGGCTTCATAAATGAGTGTTGAAAATTTATAGAAACATTAGTTGTAAGTAGCAATGCTAGCAAACAAATTTTGTGGGGGGAAGGAGAGAAAGAGAGGGAAGGGAAAACAAAAGATTTTTTGAAGGGTATAGAGTTATTGGGAATACTTATGACTATCTGTGCTAGAAATTGTTGACCTTAAACATTAGTTGAAGCCATATTTTATTTTTTGTAGCTGAATAATTGGAAATTATTTGCCACAGATATAGGTATAGTGAAGTCACTTTACCAGCAAGGAAAGATAAAAGAAATATGGTTCATGCTATCAGAAAAGAGAGAGATAATGACACTTGCCTTATTTGAAAAACAAAACAAAACATCTATAGACTGAGTCAGACCATATTTACTGGTTCGTATTGTGTATCAAAAGCATGCTGAAGCCAAAGAGACAGCACAGCCTGCCTGTGCTGGTCTTATTCAAGGCTGACCTATGTTTAATCATCTGCATTCTTTCCAGTTCTCTGAACCCTACTAAGGTTTACCCTTGAAGAGAGAAGCTGGAGTAAGCCCTGACTGAGCACAACTGCATGTAACCTAAATCAAATCAAATCAAATCAAATCAAATCAAATCAAAACAAAACAAAACACAAATCTTTGCTTGAGATTGAGAGATAATATAGTACTGGGAAATGCAAAATGCTTATTCTGTTCAAAAAGCATGCCAGTTGCATTATCTTTACTGTTCTCAAATTGAAGGACAAGATGGTAACTGGAAATTATGTACTCTATGCACATTTCTTTCTCTAAATTTCCAAATTTGAATAGCACTGTCATTAGCAAAACAAGCAAAAACTAGCCACTTAAACATAAAACTGATAGACTTATAGTAAGTTTAGTAGATATAATTATATTTCTTATAGTCACAAGTCAAAAATTTCCAAGAATTACCCATGTTTCTTGTACACTATCTTCTTCACAAAGCTAAGTGCTAAGAAATTCAACACATGAGACATTTGCTTACATGAAAATCCAGTATGGTGACATCAGGGGGAATGTTAATGGCGAATGAGGCTACTCCATCCGAATTTGTTTCACTTTTTCTTATATTCAGGTCTGTCTTTGTCATTTGCTCCACTGCTTTTGCTTTCAATGTCACAGCAATCCCTTTTACAACGTGGCCAACCACGTTCTTCACTTGCACCTGATGGGGCATATTCATTAAATGGATAATTTGCATTAATGTCTATAAGAAATGAGTAAACTTAATCCTTATTAAATGAGGTTTTAAATAAGAAAACCTTAAAATTCTTTCTCTTTTGTTCCCAAGCACATACTGAGGAAAAGAATTTAACTCAGTGGTCAAAGGCTTTTCACCTAGGGTTATATTTCAAGCATTGAGAAACATGATCATTTAAGGTATAATTGCTGAATTGCTGACTGAATACTTGCTGTGTGTTGGAATAAGTTTTTATCCACATTAGTTGAAGACTATATTTTTCCACACAGCCCTTATCATTTCCTTCTTCTATTCCTCATTTCCTTGAGCCAAGCACCCATTAAAGTAACTCTATTGCAGACCACACTAGAGCAAGGTATCTCAGAAACCTATGTCTTGCTTTGCTTACCATTTGGTCATCTTAGATTTTCTAGTCATCTCACCTTGATCGAAAACGAAATCCCAGGCTTGAAGACAAGAGGTGAGGCAAACAAATCCATTGAGTATGGAAAGAGGACGTATTTAACATTAGCGTCTTTGCTTTTATAAGTAATTCTCCCAGCTAGAAAAGCAAGCATCAGTCTGAGAAATTGGTAAATTCATTGTAACATCCATCTGCCTGGGTTTCTACTCTGTGTCTCTCTTTATTGGGACAAGAACAAGTCATTCATTCCTGACATTTAATATAAAGCTATAACCTATATCTGATGATTTCGATGGTCATCTTGGAAGAGTTTTACCTTTCCACAAACCTCCAGTGTGGTTGTCAGGAAGTTGCTAAGATATTCGTTCACCAGTTTCAGCTACATTTTCCTGATCAGAGAGCTTGCCAGATGATTTATCATATGGCGCTTCAAGTAATGCAAGGAGCCTCACCTTCTCCAGCCGCCCATAAAACTGTTGGGGGGAACACTCCCCCGTGATATTCATTTCAAAGTTGTCATTCTAATACTGGGTGGTGTGGCAGAAGGTATGAGTTAACTCTAATGATCTGTAAGAAACCACCCTAATAGCTAGGGCGCTTTCATTATTTTAATACTTAAACTCTAGTTTGTTTGTTGCAGGGTAAATTCCATGTATCATGATTGTCTGCTCTTACTGGTAACATGAAGTGCAAATCATTCATGGATGAGTTGGGTTGGGAACAGAGAGGATCAACATTACAAAACGATGTCTGATATGGGCACCCCATCAGCATGGAGCTGTATTTTGAAAGAGCAGCTACACTTACCCAACACGGAACCAGTATAAGTTAGCAAATGATATCTAAACTTTCAAATAAGAAAGAGATTTAAGATCACCATGGAGGAGCACTACTACCAGCCTGCAAAATGGAAGTATGCAACCCAGGTGAGCCCCAAGCTAAAATGTGTGGGCTGCAAATTGATGTGTGATTTCCAGTGAAGACCAGAACCAACTATGGGAACCAAGTCACTCCAACGAAAACAACAGACAAGGGAAAGTGGGAATAAATGCAAAGAAGAGCTCAAGGAATAAATGTTCTTATGATTTTAGAAACTTACGTTCCTTTACTTCCACAAAGATATTCAGGTACTTGTTATTTATTTCTTCTAGTGTTTTATTTAATAATTTTAATTCCTGGGAGGTATTAAAATGGACTTGTGCAAATCCATCAAGAAGCTGTTTTTCAAGAAGAGGACAAAAAGTTAGGGGTTGTATTACAGAATATCTCACATAGAAGGAACAATACATTATCCTTTCATGAATTTGAAAAAGCTCCATTTGATAATGAAATAGTAGAAATATCAAGAGATACAACAAAGCACAAATATAAATCTAGAAAGTACCCTACTTCTTAACATTTCAGTCATTCCTTTTAAGCCCCAACATTTAGGCTATCTTGTAAGATAAGAAGAAAAAACTTTTGGGTGGAACTAAAAATCTTTGAGGTAAAATCGTGAATCATTCTATTTAAAATTGGAGGCTTTGATTTGGGAAAATTATGTATCTGATGAAATTTATTGCAAAATACATTTTGCCTGAATCCATCTTACCTTTGTTATTTGTATCCCTGCAAGCATCATATCTTCTAAATTATCATCTAAATTTTCTCTTATTCCAAAGAAGACAAACATATCCACCTCGGTAATACTAATATCATAATGTCTGGTAAAATAATATAATTCTATTTTTAATAAACAATGACATTAAGGAGATCAAATAGAACCACAGAAATTTTGCTTTTTGCTCTGAAGAGTGTTCTTGTCTACTAACATTTCACTGATAGAGCTCAGTGGTGCTTAGCTAAGATAGATTTTTTTAAATTTCCTCTCTTTTAATTTTTTTTGAAAATTTAGTCACCGTGATTTAAAGATGTCAGTGAGAGCTTCAGACTAACAATATTTCAAGTATAATCCCAGCACCAGGTACATTTAAAAGTTTAACTGAAGGGTCCATGGCAGGGGTCTCAAAAACGGGGTCCGCAGCCGTTTGCGGCCCTCTGTACAACATTTTGTGGCCCGCAGTCGGCCTTCAAATATTGCACTATGACGATTATTTGCTTACCGAATAATTGCAATGAAAATCGCATTAGTAAGAAAGAATCGCATTAAACATTCGCAGTTCTGTTCAGGGTATGCAAATGTTTAATGCGATTTTTTGCAATTTTTTTCTTACTAATGTGAGTTTTATTGCGAATATTTGGTAAGTGTATAATCGCGAATACTTTGCGCCTAGCGCAGACCTCATTTCCGCTGCTCCTGCCCACTGTCCCTCTCCCCCCCATTTGTTTCTTTTGTGAAATCCCTGATGCGGCCCTGCCTCACCCTGACTTTGCCTCCTGCAGCCCCCAGGTAAATTGATTTTGAGTCCCCTGATCTAGAGCTAGAACCCAGCTGGTAGGGCTTTTGCCTTGCTATCAGTGTGCCCGAGTTCAATCCCAGCCATCCCATAGGGTCCCCAAATGCTCTCCTAGTGTAATTCCTGCTCTCAGAGCCAGGTGGAAGCCCTGGACACCATTTGGTATGGTTGAATAACCCCTCCCAAATTTCAATTGTAGTTTGTGTTCCGTGTTTTAGTAGTTTTTTCTTCAGAGGTACATCGATTTGAGTTCCACCTCTACTCCACACGTGTGTCCAAGGCCTTTGATTCCTGCTAATATCTTATTAGAGACATAATTTTATTCCATTTGATAAATGAAGAATTCGAGTCCTAGTGGGATGGAATGAACGTGTTCATCTTCCCATGATTTTTATCTTTACAGTAACATGGTTTAAAGATGAGCTTAAGAACTTATGTGACAATTAGGAGACATTGTGGTACTTTTTAAGAAGGGGAACAGCATATTTGCCTCACATAGATGTAAAGAAAGTTATTTTTAAGCTAGTCTCATTCATAACTTTTGAATCAAAGAAAAGTATGATTTCATCCTATTTAAATTGATCTAAAATTAAAGCAGTATGCCAGTGCTCTTACAAAAACTTTATAATGGCTTTTCATAATGGTTATAATCAATTAATCTATTAGCTATGTCACAAATAAAAATAACAAATGCTTTCACATAATTTTATGATTTGAGCAGTGCTAGACACTTAGTTAACAAGATATTTCATCTTTAGCTTTTAGTTTTGCTTTGAGATTATAAAAAGTTCAAGAATTTGCTTTACCATTCTCAGCAAATACACTTCACACACTTGAATCTAAACTTCCAACAATTATGGTCACCATTTTCAATCCTAGCCGTTTTATTTTTTTGAACATTGAACACCAACCATGCACTAGCATTCATCTATATTTTATGCTTCATATCTAATATGTTTGCATTTGGAAGTCAAGATGAACCAGAAAATCCTTTCTTACCCAGCTCTTATAGTAATCTTGAAGTCCTCAAAGTTTTTATAGCTGATATAGTCATCTTCTGGTTCAAGTAATATGTTCATTTGGGAAGACCATCCATCTAATTTTGAACAAAAATTTACACAGTTTAAAATGTAGCATGCTTCAAGAAAAAATATTTGAATGCAAGTGCATAGACCAACATCAATACCAAGGGCATCTTTCTCTCATGCTACCCAACTATTCATATGCTGGAGATGCCTCTTAATCTCCTATGAGGTTTCTGTTCCTCCTGTAATGCTGCAATGCTACTATTTAAGGTTGAATTTCTTGAAGCCAAGTTCTAATCTTTCTTTCTTTTTTTTTCTGCGACCCTGCTAATGTATTTTCTTAGTGACACATTGGAAGCTGGGTTAGATGGAAATGGCTCAGTTCCTCTAGGGTCTTTTAATGCCTGAGAGTGAGTATCAATAGTTACGGTAGTTTCAAGGGTCTGATTAGCCTTTGCTCTTTCTTATACAGGTCAGCCTTTTAACCATGAAACTTTATGCCAAGCTCATTCAATTTTCATTGTATTTCTATGCTAGAAAAATACCCAAGAAATTGCACCTGCTCCGTGTATTCACCCTTGAGTACTTTTTTTTAGATAAAATATTAGTTTCATTGTTTTCTGTCTAGTCAGAAGCAAATGTCATAAATATAATTCTAATAATTCAATTGGTGTAACTTTTTTGTCACAGTTCATTTTCTTTTTTGGTTGTCATCTATGATATTTTATTTAATAATCCATGCTATTTTATTTTATTTTGTAAAATAGTTGTCAAACTACCACTATCAGGTATTAATAGCATTTAACCTGAGAACAACAATCCATGTTCATGTATAAGAATTGTGCCGTTGTGGTTTCTTATAAATAATGCACTGGATTCAGAACTGAGTAGTTGCATCATGCTGATATATTGAGTTTTGTGTGTACCCTGTAATTATGTCATAATGTTTTCAGATAACTTACTGTAAAGAAAAAAAGATGCCTTTGATGTACTATACGAAGCATTAAATGTGTTTGAGTTTAGAAGGGAAATAATTCCTTATTAATACATATATATATATATGAAGATATTGAATAGTTAAAGTGGAATGTAGACAAGAAAACATTATTTTAAAAAGTTTGCTAATGCAAAAAAGGAGTTTGACAATTATTTTACAAAATAAAATAATCTTTCTTATCTTTGTAAACCTGTGCCATATATAAACGTTTCATAGACATTTGTTAAATTATAAAACATTTTTTTTCTTTAAATAGCTTCCATTGACTGAAATGGAGCATGAAACTTAAACTTTTATTTACTAACTCTAGACTCTAGTTATTATCTTTAGAACATGATTTAAAGAAAACTACTGACCAGGGTGAGTAAGGTTGGTGCTAAAGGTCCTAAAAGTCTCACTGTTGTGTCTGCTCCTCTCTGTGTCAGAGAAAATTGCCCTCTAATGGATTGGCAAAGAAATAAACAGAGCAAGTTCTTTGTGACTAGAACAGAGTCCAACTCAGATAGTTCATATGTTGAGCCAAATAATGAGTGTTACCGCTTCAGTGGCTATTCTTCTGTGTGCTTTATTTAATATGGTAAATGTTGACATTTGTACATGCCATTGATCTTCTTTCTAATTTAAATGACTCACCACCTCATCAACCCAATGTGCAGAAACTATGGTTTAAATGATTTATGTAAAATATAAATGCAATTATCTAATGAGTATGAATGCGAGGATGTAACAGTTATTAAGAGAACAGGAATTGAAATATTAGTTATCCTGTTAGCATATGCAAGTAGAACTAATTAGAATTTCTTATATTTGTCATATTTCAGGAACCTCACTGAATTTCGAGAGCTGATGGAGTCAAATGGTTACTGGCTTTTCAGATATACATGCTCACTCTCAAGTCTGTGTGGACAAAATAGTGATGAAGAGTTGATAAGTCTGCCCATTTCGTCCAGTCTGTTACTTCTTCACAGTATTTCTATGAGGGGACCAGACTTTTCGTCCAGTCTGTTACTTCTTCACAGTATTTCTATGAGGGGACGAGACTAAGGAACCCTAGGAGTTTCAGACAAACATGGAATCTTGTTAAGACACAATCTTATCCTATCCTCCCATAGAATTTTATCCACTGTAGAATTCAGTGATTGAACTGAGGTAAGCCAGACCAAAAATCTTGGTTATCATTTCCCATGATGCTTCTGTTGGCTTCCCTTTATTGGACCTCTTCTGTTCCTAACTAGTTTTGAGGTTATGAAAATTTTGTAAACCATTCTTAAAATTAGGCATTGGAAATATCATTTATTCACAGAAGTTACCATGGGGGTTCATCTGAAAATATGCTGTTCCAATTGTTGTGAAGTCTTCTTTGTATTTAGCTTTAATTGTCCATAAACCATAACTGTGAAGGAATATAAAATGTTTGGGTATATTTTGACTTATTTGATTTTTACCCCATTTTATTGTTTTCTTTTCTTCAAACAGAACCACATAACCTGTATTATCTAGTTCTGCCTCTCAATTTGAGGGGGAAATAATGGAGAGTACTAAGACCAAGCAGTTGTTTGATCACTAAGTAGTAAGCTAGACACTTAAGGGGACCACTTATACTAGCAGTCCGGGGGGTTAGGGTGGGGGATGAGGGATGGAAGATGGGAATGGGGGTTGGGGAGAACAACTTTGTTGATGGGAATTACCTTGATTCAATTTTAATATATACCTACAATATTACTGTGAAAGATAAGTAATACACTTTGGTCAAAATAAAAATTACTATTAAAATAAAATAAAATATATGATCTACTGGGAAACTTCCAGTTAGATTCATCAGAAAAAAAAGTTTTGGTATTAAGACCAGATGATATACAGTCTGTAAATTGTTTGCCTTGCACACTGCTGATATGATTTGATTGTTGGAAACTCATACAGTTTCTAGATATCCTCTAGGACTGATTTTGATTCACATCATTAAAGAATATATATTTAATTTACACACTTATTATATCTATTATTCAGTCAATGTTTTATATTTATCAATTAAAATCATACAATTGGACACAAATTCACAAAATTAGAAATCACATAAAAATCTTTTTATAAAATATAGAGACATCGAGGTAAAATTAGCCATAAAAAGTTAGAAACTGAGGGCTGGAGCAATAGCACAAAGGTAAGGCTTTTGCCTTGCACTTGGCTGATCTGAGAGGGACCCAGCTTTGATTCCTGGAATCCCATAGTCTCCCCTGACCCTGCCAGAAATGATTTCTGACCACAAAGACAAGGGTAACTCCCGACCACCACCAGGTGTGGCCCAAAACAAACAAACAAAAACCAAAGTTAGACACTAATAGTTGAAAAATGCATGTACCATGAAAGATGCCTTCCCAAAGAGGATATTAAAGAATAAACAAATATATACCCTATGATGAATAATATTGAAGACACAAACAATCAGAATCTATGAGTAAACTCCTATAAATGCAATAAAATTGGAGACAAAGATAAGTTCATAGCAAGACAGTCAGTCTTACATAGCAAGTCAGAAATGACTTCAGAGAAATTACAGAACCAAAAAGGTGAAAAGTAAATTGACAGCACTGAATTAAAAATAATTGTGGAAGAAAATAATAAAATCAGAGCAGATACCAGATACCAATGCTATGGAAACCAATAAATGAATACACAGGATACATGATAATAGAAGTTAACGTCTTCTATGAAAAAATAAAATTGAAATGTCCTTAGTCTCAGAAGCTAGCGAATCACAAAACAAATTAATTAGATCAGATATGAAAGGAACGAAATGACAACAGACATCTCAGAAGGACCATCAAAGCAGTTGCTCAATGTATGCCTTCCAACTAAAGAATCGAGAAGAAATACCTGAGTTCTCAGAGTTACACAATATCCGAATGTTGAATCAGAATAAAGTAGAAAAATTGACCATGCCAATAACAATAAAGGACATTGAAACTAATTCCAAAAATCCCCAAGAGCAAAAGTCCAGGTACAGATAGGTTCACTAGTGAGTTCTAACAAACCTTCAAATAAATCTTTCTTGCTCTCCCCATCAAGCTCTTCCCAAAGTAGGAATACTTCATAACACTGGATTTCTATGAAACCAACATTATTTTAATATCTAATTAGGTAAAGCTATCACCAAGTAATAAAACAATAAAATATATCCCCGATGAATTCAAGATCCTCAACAAAATCCTTTTGGGGGTAACACTTGGCTGTTTTCAGAGGGTACTTCTAACTCTGCATTCAGGATCACCCCTGAAATCTCAGTGGACTTTTCAAAAATGCCTGGAATTGAGTCTAATTCAGCTGAAAAGAAGTAAAGCACCCTGCAGGCTGTGTTATCCTTCCAGCCTTCCTCAACAATATATTTAATGGGTCATACAACACAGTTAAATACATTTTATTCCAGGGCTGTAAGAATGACTCAATCAATGATCTAGAGAAAACTTTTAAAATTCACCATCATTCATGACTCATTCAATAAAATAGTGATAGAAAAAATGTGCCTTTAGTTAACCATGACTATATGTCACAAACCCACACACAGCATTATATTCAAGAGCAACAACAACAAACCCCCAAGAAACTCCTTTGTTTGAGGTCAGTCATAAGGCAAACATGTCCACTTGCTCCACTATTATTTAGTACAGTCCTGGAATCCCTTTCTGTAGTAATCAGCCAGCAAAAATCCTCAAAGGATCTACTTTGGAGAAATTAAGCTCTCACAGAAACAATAACCAAAATAGAAAGCAAAAGGCTAAAAATGTGAATGACAAAATCTTGATGCAAATATATGTGTAATTAATAAAGCAAAAGAGAAGGAATAAATGAGACAAATGTATTTCAAAAAGAATCTCCAAATATCAAGTACCCAAGAGACAACTTAACAAACCTCTACTAGAAAAGATACTTATTGGGCCTCAGAAAACATAACCAATTTTTTTTTTTTGCTTGGGGCCACAACCTGTAGTTCTCAGGGCATTCTTGGTTGTCCTCAGGGTACCCAGTGGGATGCTGGGGATCAAACCCAGGTCAGCATGTGCATGCCAAATGCCCTATTCTCTGTGGTATTGCTCCGGTCTCCCAAAATAGAACCACACTTCCTTACAGAAGTTACTTTAAATCCGTTAAGCCATATGTCAATGGCTCTATCAGCATAGTCACAAAACCAAGCATCTCTATTGCTTTCAGCATAAACAATTTTAAAAACAAATACTTTAAAATACTTAGGAGAAGGTTGCATATGGAAATCATGAAAAGTGGTAATCCCAGGGAATATACTTTTTCCTACTATGGAAGTTTCAGTTCCTTCTGGATCCTACAAGTCAAAAGAGAAAGCAAGTTTGATTTTAAAGCAACTTATAAATATGTGGTCATGATCTGATATGACATGACACAACATAACATGACACAGCATAACAGAACATTATAAGATAATGTAAAATTCTATGGCATAACATATGACCTAATATGATATAAGATATGATATGACATAGTACAATATAATAACATAACATAACATAATATAAAATACCATAACAGAATGTAACAACATGATAATATAATGTAAATATAATGTGTGGTTGACTATGGTTAGGGATCACTCTTAGTGGAAACTGGTGAAGGGGTTGTATTCTTTTAATGACTGGAACCGAACTTCAAACATGTTTGTAATCATGGTGCTAAAATAAATATATGTTAAATAAATAAAGAAAAGATCAAGAACAGGACCTCTTTCCTTGTTTTCAGAATGATTTAATGATTGGTTTTGTTTTCCTTCTCCTCAGAACTATACTGCTACTGGTCCTAAATGCTTCCTGATCAGGTTTAGTTTATTAAACTGATATCATCAGTTGTTCAATATCAGAACAGTCTGATGGTTACTTAAATTCTGTGTATCTCAGCCTTTCCTCTATAAAAGATGCATTGTTTATAGTGCTTTGCGAGAGTTGTCATGATACAATGCTTAGCACAGAGTTCTTACAGGCACGTCAACGTGTACTTCTACATGACCCTCACCACATCTGCCCACACTTCACAAGGAAGAAGAGGCTACAAACATTTAACAGGACCATTTAAAAATCAGTCTTTGAAGGAACACTTTAATGGGCCTTCACAATATATTGCAACTAACATTTGCCCACAGAACTTTGTAGTAAGTGGAATAAAATGATACTAGAACAATCTGTGGCACACATTAAGCTAATAAAACTCTTGTTATTCCATAATATGTAAAAGTTAATGACACACTTGTTAAAAATACAAAATTATTAATAAAGTAAAATACAAAGGTCAATTTTGATTGGAATCCATGCCATACTTACTATAAAAGTTAGGGTAACTTCTCTTTGGGATGGCTTTAGGTCTTCATCCAGTGCATAAGCTCTAACTTTCACTGTAAGTAAAACATGATTTAAAAATATTCGTTCCACTTCAAATTTCTGATAATAGTATCAGTAAGTCTATTGTATGAGGCCATGAAGTTTGAAGTGCAATTAAAGAAGAAATTACAGACACACTTGAAGGAAAAGAAGAATGTGAGTGTTGGATGTGAATTCTTTATTAATTTAGGAGGAATATTCCTTTCACTATAAAACTTATCAGGGTTTATCTTAAGCATCTATTTATGAATTTAAAGATAATTCACCCACTATAAATTATGTTACTAATATCTGAGAAAGACACTAGCTTACTCCTTCCTAAAATAATTTTAGAGAAAGAAGAATTGACTAGATAGCCTGGTCAACAAAGCCAGCAAAGCATTTAAACCAGAAAGAAAGTTAGGAAAGAAACTGCACATCTGATCATCTAATAAGGAATTGACTAGTGGAAGAGAGCAAGATTAAGGTCAGAACTTTCTTAAAATTTAACTGCATACATGTTTGTAGTCATGGTGGTTAAATAAATATGTTATTTAATTTAAAAAATAAAAAAAGAATTTTGTTCAACACACAACCATCATCTCAGGTAGTCAAGAAACAGAGCAGGGTCTCTGAGATTGGGTTAATGATTGCCAGGGGATCATGCCTATTTTTAAAATCCTGGTGGTGCTGACCAACTTTTCTTGCATAATTATCATATTACCATCCATCATCTTCATAAAATATTCATTAAATATTAATCATATAATAATGCTTCATCAAGCCCATGCCCTTGATTTTCTTTTTTATTAGTGTGGTAATTACTTAAAATAAAAGTCATTTATTAAAAGAAAACAACAGCTGTTCTGTGGAAACATTGCGACAGTTCCCAAAGTAAATATGACTAGTGAATATTGCAATTTTCTTTATAATGTTCAGTGTGGAAGCAAAAGCAACGTGACTGATAGTTCAAGGGCTGGAATGCACATTTATAACTTCCTCATGTGTTATACCTAGAAAGAGTAAAATGTTATTTGTCAAATAGGGAATTAGTATTAAAAAATAAATGCTTTTCAAGGGAAAATGAACTGAATGGGGTGTGGTACTATCGCAGGTAGGGAGTTTGCCTTGCATGCACCAGCAGATTGGGTTCGATTTCTAGCATCCCATATGGTCCCCTGAGCACCACCAGGAGTAATTCCTGAGCAGTCAGGGATCATCCCTGAGAATTGCCTGCTGGCTCAAAACCAAACACAAGACGTACTAACATTTAACTTTACAGTCTATAATTCATGACCTCAGAATAAAAAAAATATTTTAAAAGGAGCCTTGGCATCATTCTAAGAAAGGTACTCTTTATTTTTAATTCACCACTCTTCACAATTCTGCATTATTTTCAAAGGTTTAGAATTAGCTTCTTTTATTCCCACACAAAATATAAGTCACTATAACCCATGGCCCCACCTGAATTATTGATCTAACAAAGGAAAAAAGCCCCGTTGTCTATTTATTTTGTCATTCCTCAGAATTTTGTTGCCCCCCAATTTAATTTAAAAATTGATAAAAGTGAGTAAAGAATAAAAGTGTTTATATAGTGTGATATTAAGATTCAGTAAGGAAAGATCAAATTATAAATTTTGCTTCAAGGTTGATAGATCTAAGTCAGGGGAGAGCAAGTATTGGACAATCGAATCAAACTCATGTGGAATAAAAAGAAACAAATCAAGGGAATAGACAGATTCCTATGACAAGAAGTGAATGAATGTTGACTACAAAATTGGGCTGATCAACTGGTAGTAGGTGAGTAATTGTGAGGCAGAAAGACAAACTGAACTAAGACTAGAGTTGAGTGGTGGTGCGTGTCTTACATCTTCCTGGTTGGTGAAAGCGCATTGACTTTCTTCACCCAAAGCACAGACATTAATTAATTCTATGTAACCCTCTCACACTATCATCACCACATGTCAGACCTTCTTCCTACCTGGCTCACGTGAACAGTATGTCGATTTATCTGTCTGGATGAAGATGAATCCATTATCATAGCACAGAGGAATGGGTGTTGATTTTGAAAAGTGAGCACATGTCACTTCTAAATACACACGTGAAACTGCATTTGGACTTCCAGACAAATCTTTGGGTTGCACCTGTTTTATTAATAAAAAGTTAAGCATTGTTATTTTATAGTTATTATGTAGTCCTCTTGAGTTATATTGCATCTGGTTAATACACAGTAATAAGATGTAGTAAGTGTCTCTACACTTCTTTTCATTCGACATATTCCTAATTTTGAAAGAAAATTTTTTCTTTCATTGAAACATAAAGTATGAGGAGCCTTCAATAGGTAGTCTAAAGGAAAATCATTTTTATCTAGAAACCAGAATGTTTCCAAAACTATTATAGTACTTAATCATTTAATAAATTAATATTAATAAATAAATTAATTAATTAAAATCCATATCAATATATTATTTAATAAAATATGTTTTAGAATATTTAAAAACTATTCTAAAATGTGTTAATAAAAGGAATGTTCAGAATGCTCTCTATTCACTGCATTTTTAAGAACAAATATCAAGCCTGTATGTCTTTATATAGATATCTTTTACTCCAAATATTTTCAATTTCTTTTCTTTTCTTCTTTCTTTCTTTCTTTTTTTTTTTTTTTTTTTTTTTGCCAAACCTGATGACGTTCAGGACTTCTCCTGGCTATGAGATGAGAAATAATTCCTGTTTTGGGGGACCATCTGGGACACTGGTTTTTCAACCAAGGTCTGTCCTGGGTCAGATGCATGTAAGGCAATCTCCTACCACTGTGCTATCGCTTCGGCTCCTCTTTTAAAATTGTTAAAGAAAAGTTAAA
Organism: Suncus etruscus; assembly: GCF_024139225.1. Classification (NCBI taxonomy): domain Eukaryota; kingdom Metazoa; phylum Chordata; class Mammalia; order Eulipotyphla; family Soricidae; genus Suncus; species Suncus etruscus. The sequence continues at coordinate 2,168,775 of NC_064852.1, read as the reverse complement.
TATATATCACATTTAAATAAATATATAAAACATTTAAATGTATAATGTAAGTATACAATACAATAAATATATTTAAATAGAAATATAAATTATCTTTACTAACATTTATGATCTCAGTTTGAAATTGGTTTAATTGTTGATTTAGTTTTCATGTCACCAAATATTTTTACGTATATGACTTTTACTTGACTCAGTAAAACTTATGCAGAAATCTATAGAAAATTCTCTAAAATTTCCCACATATTACTGTGTTTAAATACACAGCACTTACCTCTCATCAATCACTGAACTAATTGAAAATGTGATATATCACATATTGATATACACAACTACCAGGTAGCAATATCGTATCTATGATTGTTGTTGTGGTTTCCAAAGAACGATTTGACATGTGAAAGAAATGCATACATACAGTTAGGTTTGTAGAGCCTTGAAATTTATTTTCGGGAGATAAATATACTTGGCCTCGAGAATAGGTGAAAATTTTGTCAGGATAACTTTTAATGGCAACAGACACATCAAATGACTCTGTATATCCATGAACTTGAACCACTACATTTTCAGAGGCACCGATATGGAATACTTTAGGTGCTAAGACGAAATACCTGTTGAAACAGTGAAATTATAGAGATAATCTTGACCATGATATTGAAATACTTTTCAATTAGGAGAATTATGGCAATTCATCAATTGTTTTTATAATTGGAAACAGAATTTTTTTTTATCTTTCCAACTTTTATTTTCTATGATGAAGCCTTCATAGAATCCTGAAAGCATCTGCAGTACACAAAGTTATGGAAAAAAATAGAGAAATTGTTAGTTCTATCAGGCAAAATGTAATAGAGTTTTCTAAAAGAAGTACAAATGTAGGTTTTGCTTCTGTCTTCTGAAGAATTATTTGTAATGAAAAAACTAATCAACACAGTATTATTCTAGGAGGCAAAATATATGGAATAGTCAAGACTAGAATACAAACCATGCATAGGTAGCATTGCCATTGAACAAATGAGAAAAGTATGCTGACTTTTTCAGAAATACAAAGTTGATATCACAGGACATATCATAGGACACATCCTTCTTTAAGGACCATCACCAAGACATACTGCACATGTAAATGGATGCTTTCACTTACTTTTGTTCCTGTCCCCAAATTCTTCCCAAATAGAGAAAAATACAAACTATATTTAAGATGTTCATGGCTGGGCCACCTGCATTAAACTGTTGCTGAAACTATTTTCCCTTTTGCAAGTGCTGTACGGAATATTTCATTATTAATGTTTGAGTTAATTATTAATGACCAGTAATGGCTATGTTCCAATGAGAAGAAAATCCAAAACTTTAAATGATGATCTCTTTTAAATAGTTTTTACAATGCCAATGTGACTTATAAGTCTTTTACAGTTATATTTATGGTATCTAGTGCCAGTGAGTTGGGAAAATTCCCATTACTCATGTTGACCACCCAGCACCCCTGTTATCAGCATGCATCCTGTACTTCCATCTTTAACCCCCTGGACTGCTGATGTAACAGGTCCCTTTTGTGCATAGTTTGTTGTGGTTTGGGTCTCTTAATCCCATTGCTGTTGACTTTGGGTTGAGTATTTAGAGCTTTTCATTTTTTCATTTCAACTCAATGTTAGTGATATTGCTTGCCCTTGGTACCAGGCACTTTTTTTCTCAATTCATATGGCAGAACAAGATAATTAAAGTTATATGGTTATGTTGATAAGAAAAAGAAGAATAAAAAGTAAAAAAATAAAGATGTTGAGCCTCTATCTAGAACTGTGAATATAAAAGAGGAGGGACAAAAGTAGAAAAAAAATCAGATCTCAATGAAACAAAACAGAACTAATCCAAAAATTTAAATAAACGAAGTGAGGATTGGTGTTATTATTTTTTTTTATGAAGGCACATTAAATATTGGGGAAATTAGATAGGAAATTTCCTCGGCCTGGAAGATACAAGCGTTCTCTCCTCCTAAGCATTACTGTCATGGGATCCTCTAAGACTCTGGCCTTGTTTATTACAGAACAAGGTCTTTTTATGGTGGTAGGAAATGCTCTGGTCAGTTATGGTTGTCAGTCAGTCTTTTATAATTTGAGATGTTGAGGTCCTAAGATGTAGTTGAGGATAGAGTCTTTATGGTTTCAGAAGTTCTGTTCAGTCACAGTTGCTGCAGTCATCTTCAGTATTTAGTAATCTTGGTTTTTGCTCAGGTCAAAGGATGGAGTGTTTTCTGATTTCATCTCACCATTAGGGGATGAGTTGAAGCCACCCTTTGTTTAGGTGAAGTTGTTGCTGTTTCCTGCTCCTCAGGATGTTGTATGAGCAGGTCCTGGGGCAAGTTGGTGCCAGAGTTGTACTAGGGATCCCCCCTCCAAGAGGAAGTTTATTTCCTGCTGTTGCTGCTGCGTGGAACTGTGTCAGTTCTAAGGTTGGTATCTGCGGTTCAGGGTTGGATGGTCGATGTCGATAACATGAGGTCTACACCTAGTTCCCATGACTGATGTTCAGGGTGAGATGTGTCCCTGTATTATAAACATTATGGGTTCTTATTAATAGTAGATAAGCTCTGTGTTCCTAAACAAAAAAGAATAACATATTATATTGTTGGTACACTAAGGATTAAAAATGGCATGGGGTCGGTGAGGTGGCACTAGAGGTAAGGTGGTTGCTTTGCAAGCACTAGCCAAGGAAGGGCTGCGGTTCCATCCCCTGGCATCCCATATGGTCCCGCCAAGCCAGGGGCAATTTCTGAGCACTTAGCCAGGAGTAACCCCTAAGCATCAAAAGGGTGTGGCCCAAAAAACCAAAAAAAAAAAAAAAAAGCCCGACAGTACAATCTCTGTGCCCTGGTTTTGACCTGAGCCTTTATCCCATGTAAGGAATTTTTTTTTATAATTCACACTAAGCAGAACCAGAACAGGCAAAGAAAAATACATGAATATATATATATATATATGAATAAAATTTAAAAAATTAAACCATTTAAGAAGATTTAAAAAAAGGGATGGAGGAGGCTACCTTTACATCTTTACATTTGGAAGTAGACATAGTAAGAGCATAACTATTAAGGAATTAAACATACATAGAAAAATTATCCATATCCCTAAAGTCCTTTGAGGTAGTCTTGGTGAGAGATGACATCCAGGGCACATTTTCATCCCTCTCTTAATGAGACTGAGTAATGGTGTGTAGCAGTAAGAGAGCAGGTAGTTTTCTTGAGCTTGGGGTCCTTCTGGAACTTAATCCAGTAGCATGTACTGGTCCATGTTGGTGTGTGTGTGTGTGTGTGTGTGTGTGTGTGTGTGTGTGTGTGTATGAAAGAGGACCGCTTAGAATGAGTCAGCAGGAGTGATGGTTGCAGCTTCCTGCCCAGGTGAGAGATTTGGAAATGAGAGGTTGTCTTTTACTTTGGGAGCAGGATGGTGGCTTGCTTAGGCAGAGGGTCAGTCATGGTTCCTAAGGAGTTAAGAACAGAGGATAAAGAGGGTTAAATAGGGAGAGATAATGGATCAGGACTGAGACTGAGAGAGGATAGAGGTTCTGAATGGGGGAGGGATAGTATATGAGAGATGCTATATACAATATAGGCATGGCTTGTTCACAGTATAGATTAGGCAAACATAGAGGAATATTCTACATATAAACTCATGCTTAAAAATAATTGAGTTAAAAATATAAATAAATAAATAAATAAATAAATAAATAAATAAAAATAGCTTAGGAGTGAAGAAAAGAATTAAAAAGGTTTTAGTAGAAGAGATATTCAAGAGGACCTGGGAAAATTGAAGTATTTTATCAAGGCATTGTTACAGTGTGAGTTTTATAGAGTCTAATCTGATAGAGTAGCTTATTGCAACACTAAGGTGTCCAGGCAATGTCTCCACAATTCTCTGTGGATAAAGAATTTGAAGAGTTATTTTTATACATAATAAACTTAAGAGATTAACACATACTGATAGTGTCTTCCAATCATACTGTCTTCCAATCATGTTCTGCACCTCATTCTGTAGATAAAGATATTTGAACAGTATTGTAGGCCTTTGTAGTGTGAGGGTGATTGAACATTTTTCGTTCCTTTTTGCATTTTCTCACCATGCTATTTGATCAAAATCACAGTACTTCTAGAAAATGCTAGGTTAGAAATTTCCTGGTAAGTCCTCTATAAAAAGAGTTCATCATACTATGACAAAAATGAAAGAGTTGGGCACCTCTACATCGATTTCTGAATGGTACTGTAAGAGGTGATCTGATAGGTTTTTATCTGAGTGATCTGCTTCTTTTCTGTAAAGGTGGCCAGCATACTATTCTTATTTACCATTCAACAAACCCAGAAAGTGGGTGTGTATGCTAAAACAATAACAACTTATTGTAGGTTTCCTAATAATTTAAATATATGTGAAAAAGTCTTACTGTCTTCTATATTTTAGTTATGTTACTGTATAAAGGTATCCAAGAAAAACTAATGTCTCCTTTTAAGATTCACCCAGGGACTCCTACCAGCATCGATTCAAAGTCTAAAAGGATGATAATGAGGGTCAGAGAGGTTGAACAGAGGATAGGAATAGTGCCTTGCAACTGCAAATCCATGTGCAATCCTCATACCCCATATATATCCCTGCACCCAGCCAGGAGTAATCTCTGAGTACAGGCCTGTAAAAATCTCTAAATACCACCAAGTGTGGACTCAAAACAAAACCAGAAAAGGATGAGAATGAAATTCTGAACTTAGTGGTGTGTGGAAGAATTTGCTTAACAAAGCAAACGCATTGAAGGAGGAGGTAAAGGGAAATTGCTTGGCAGAAAGCTTAATGAAGAATAAGAAAACTGAGACAGTCAGGAGTTAAGAAGCTAAAACTAAGAGGGGGGTCTTAATATATTAGTCACTTGTAATTATAATGAAGAATAAGAAAACTGAGACAGTCAGGAGTTAAGAAGCTAAAACTAAGAGGGGGGTCTTAATATATTAGTCACTTGTAATTACCACGACCCAGAAATCAGCTGAATAGGAAACTTGAGTGTGACTTTCATTATCTGCACTTTTGCAGAACACAAGATGTTCTTTGAAATGCTGAAAAACAGAAATTTCTGAAACTCTCCACACATTAAAGGAATGATATATCTGTTTTACACACACACACACACACACACACACACACACACACACACACACACTTATTTAACTCACTCACATTTGCAAAAGACAGTGTAAAATTGATTTCTCCTCAACTTTTGAATCCTTTTGGATTGGAGTCAAGTCCTAAAGATCTGGGTTATTTGGATGAGAATTCTTCTATCTTCTTTCTCATCTTCTCAAATTTTTCTATGAAGCATCCTATGTGTGTGTCTAATTTGGTGATGAATTTGAATGTTGACTTGAATAATGGCTTGAATATTCTCTGAATTTGGATATATGTTTGAGGAAATCTTTCCCTTATGAGTGCATGCATTGCCTGTGCTACAAAACATGCCCACACAGACACACAGTATTGTTCAGAAGCTAGTCCTAGCTCCATGCTCAGCAGTTGTTTCAGTGATTGGGGAAACTCATGGTGTCAAATCCAGATCTCCTGCACAATAAGCCTGCTGTCCATTTTGTGTGTGTGTTTCTGTGCAATCTCTCTGACCCATCTATAGCTAATTTTGAAATTGACTGCTATTTTGGGGAGGTATGGGGCCACACCCATTCACACTCTTGGGTTACTCCTGGTTATGCACTCAGAAATTACTTCTGGATTGGGGGACAGTATGGGATAAAGTGGTATTGAATTGTGGTCCGTCCTAAGCTAGTGGTTGCAAGTCAGATGCCTTACCTTTGCACCAGCCCCAAAATTGACTGCTATTTTAATGCTTGGAAATAATGTCTCACCCTCAAATAAGAATGAACTTTGGAGAGGGGAAGGCTAACTCTTTCAATACAAACTAATTTGTATTTGCAAGTAATAAGAAATTCCCATGCTTCTGAGTTGACTAATCTAGGAAGAACATGAATAACATATAAATCTATGGCAGGAAGACTCCTCTTTCCATAGGCTCTTTTACTATAACTGGTATTTTATTTGTTTAAATAGGTTTCTTGTTTCACAAACTAGATTGATCATTTTGCAATTCTGCTTCAGACAGGAATAAGAGCTGCTGCTAATGTGACTGCTGCCTTGTCCAACCCTTATAGAAAACGGTATGGAGGATGCTCAGTAAACTTAGAATTGGAAATCACTCCTGGCTTGGGGGACCATATGGAAACCATGGAATTGAACCTCTGTCCATCCTAGGTTAGTGCGTACAAGTCAAATGCCCTACTGCTTGTGCCACTGCTGAAGTCACACTATTATCTTTTATACCATAAAGAAACAGGCAAGAGCAAAAAAAAATATTATAGTAAACAGCTATTCAATCGACCTCTCAATACAAAGGATTATAATAATGTTCTATATGTATTTATCTAGAGAAATGGGGGCCAGGGACTCCTGCTGTATTGCTTACTATCAACACTTTCTAATGCCATAATTTTAGTTTATTATGTTGAAAATAAACTCTTCAGCTTCTTTGTCCACAGTGTTGCTTGGAAATAGGTGGTGGATACCCTAATTTTGCAATTCAGTATCCAGAAGAAAGAAACCTGAAGAAAACACCCAAGACACATTCTAGTCATAATGATGAATCCCACAGATAGAGATAGAAGACTGAAAAAAGCAAGATCAAAAAGAAAAATTATTTTCAAAGGAGCATGCTCAGATTTAAAGCAGACATGTCACAAGAAACTGTCAGCCAAGAAAACAGTGGAGTGAGATTATGACAAGACTGAATGAAATGGATGCTTCACCTAGTCTACTGCACTGAGATCGAATCACTTTCAAGGTTTGATGGAAGTATACATAGCTTCTCGAAAAGCAACATTATACAGATGCAAAACCAATGTAAAAAAGAGAACATTAAAGTCTACTTTCAGACAAGAGATACCAACAGACACACAAACTTATACACAAAGATGACATTAAATACCCATGACAATCATCTGACTCAATGTCAATGAACTAAATGCACCAATTTAGAGACACAAAGTGCCTAAATGCATCAAAAATATAAATTCAACCTTATGCTGCCTAAAAGAAGCACACCTGAATAGTCAGAAAAAAACGTAGAGTTAAAATCAAAGGCTGGAGGAAAATCATTGAAGCCAACAACATCCTTAAAAACCTGGGGTGGTCATATGAATATCAGACGACAGAAACTTTAGACTTAGAAAAGTTGTAAGGGACAAAGATAGACACTTCATACTACTCGAGGGATATTTGCAACAGGAAGAAAGCACACTACTAAATATATATACATCCAATGAGAGACAGCAAAATATCTAATACAATTATTGACAAATTTGAAAGAGAATATCAATAACAACACAATAATAGTGGAAGACCTCAACATAGCCCTGTTATCACCTGATAGGTCAACCAGATTAAAACCATACAAAAATATACTCGTCTAAAAGAGAAATGGAAGAAAGAGGCCTAGGAGTTATATATAGGACACTCCATCCCCAGAAACCTGGATACACTTTCTTCTCCAATGTACCTAGGCCATTCTCCAGGATAGACCACATGCTGGCACATAAAACATACTTCCATAAAATCAAAAGGATAGATATTTTGCAGGCTACCTTCCCTGACCACATGATCTGAAATTAGATGTGAACTACAAAGGGACACAGAAGAAGAAAATACTGAACAACCAGTGGGTCTAAGGTGAAATCAAAGAGGAAATCAAAAGTTTTCCTGGAAACAAATGAGGAACTATTAGGAAATATGGTTCACAGCAAAGGTAGTACTGAGAGGAAAACTTATAACTTTGCAAGCACACATCAGGAAGGAAGAAGAGGCATACCTGAATAGCCTAATAATGTAGCTCATAAAATTAGAAATGATCAACAAAAGAAACCAAAAATAGAAAGACAGAAGGAAATAACAAAGCTAGAGCAGAAATCAATAAAGTGGAACCCCCCAAAAAAAACAATTAGAATGACCAACGAAAGCAAAAGTTGATTATTTGAAAGAATAACCAAGATCGATAGATCATTGGCAAAACTCACAAAGAAAGAGAGAGAGAGACACTTGATATCTCATATTAGAAATAAAAAGGGAGAGTGTACTACAGATATTGCAGAGATTCAAATGGTAATCAGAGACTAATTTGAGAAACTCTATGCCACTAAACATGAGAACCTGGAAGAAATGGGTGGACTCATAAACTTCCATGGTTCAATTAGGAGGATGTAGCATATCTAAAAAAACCATTTCCTCTAAATTCTGGTACAAAACAAGGCTCTCCTCTCTCACCACTTCTATTTAACATAGTCCTGGACGTACTTGCTTTAGAGATTAGGCAAGAAAAAGATACCAAGGGAATCCAGGTAGGAAAGGAAGAAGTCAAGCTCCACTGTTTGGATATGACATGATACTTTACTTAGAAAATCCCAAAGATTCTACCATAGGCTTCTAGAAACAATAGATTCATATAGTAATGTTGCAGGCTACAAAATTAACACACAGAAATCAATGGCCTTTTTATACACCAATAATGATAGGGAAGAAATGAACATTAAGAAACAACCCCATTTACATTAGTGTCACACAAATTCAAACATCTTGGAGTAAACTTGACTAAAGACATGAAGGACCTATATAAAGAAAATTATAAAACCCTGCTCTAAGAAGTAAGAGAGGACAAACGATAATGGAAACACATACCCTGTCATGGATTGGCAGGAATAATGTCATTACAATGGCAATACTCCCCGGTAATGCGATTTCTCTAAAGATTTCTCTAAAGATACCCATGACATTCTTCAAAGAAGTAGATAAAAAACTTCTAAAATTTTGAACAATTAACACAATCAAATAGCTAAAGCAATCCTTGGGAATAGGAATATGGGAAGAATTACTACTGAACACCATACTCTGAACACCATAAGTTACACGGTGTTGTCTCTCCTTTCTTTTTTGACTTCTTTATCTCAGATGGCTTGTAATTTGTCTTCAACTTCTTCAATGCAATTCTCAACCTGAGTAATTCTACTTTTATGGCTTGCTAACATGCTTTTTAGCTCCTTCAGTTATATTAGTATGGATTCTCTCATCTTCTAAAAGAGTTCATCTTTGAGTAGGTTGATTTGTACATCTACAGATTTCTTAATTTCACAGGTAATGACTCCTTGATTTCCATTGCTAAACTATTAAGTGTTGATTTTATTATTAAACCTCATATATAAGGTTCAAGGCATTAGAGTAGATTTGGAGATTGACCAGGATTTCTCTCTGCATCCCACACAGTAGATGTGTTCTTTAGCTTCCCCGATGATCTTTGTATTTAGTGGTTTGGAGTGCTGGATTATCAGGGTGTTGGAAGAAATGCTGAATTCAATCTACCAGAAAGTCTATGATACGAAATTAAAAGACACTGCATGAATGCTTCAGTGTCCATGTAGTTTGGAAAAATGAGGAAGGAAGGAAGAAAGGAAGGAAGGAAGGAAGGAAGGAAGGGAGGGAGGGAGGGAGGGAGGGAGGGAGGAAGGAAGTGAGGGAGGGAGGGAGGAAGGAAGGAAGGAAGGGAGGGAGGTAGGGTAGGGAGAAAGGAAGGGAGGGAGGAAGGAAGAAAAGGAGGGAGGGAAGGAGGGAAGGAGGAAGGAAGGAAGGGATGGAGGAAGGAAGGAAGAAAGGGAGGGAGGAAGGAAGTGAGGGAGGAAGGGAGGGAGGAAGGAAGGAAGGAAGGAAGGAAGGGAGGGAGGGAGGGAGGAAGGAAGGGAGAAAAGGAAGAGAGGGAGGAAGGGAGAAAAAGAGGAAGGAAGAAAGAAAGGGAGGGAGGAAGACAGGAAGGAAGGGAGGAAGGAAGGAAGGGAGGGAGGGAGGGAGGAAGGGATGAAGGAAGAGAGGAAGAAAAGGAGGAATGAAGGAAGGGAGGGAGGAAGGAAGGAAGGGAGGGAGAAAGGAAGAAGAAATGGAGGAAGGAAAGAAGGAAGGAAGGAAGGAAGAGAGGAAGGGAGGGAGGAAGGAAGGAAGGGAGGGAGATAGGAATTAATGAAGGAAGGAAGGGAGGGAGGGAGGAAGGAAGGCAGGAAGGGAGGGAGGGAGGAAGGAAGGAAGGGAGTGAAAAAGGAAGGAAGGAGAAATGAAGGAAGGGAGGGAAAAAGGTAGGGAGGAGAAAGGAAGGAAGAGAGGAAGGAAGTTATGAAGAAAGGGAGGGAGGGAGGAAGGAAGGGAGGGAGGAAGGAAGGGAAGGAGGGAGGAAGGGATGGAGGGGGAAAGGGAGGGAAGAGAAAAGAAGGGAAGGAGGGAGGAAGGGAGGGAGGGATGAAGGAAGGAAGGGAGAAAGGGAGGGAGGAAGGAAGGGAGGGAAGGAGGAAGGAAGGGAGGAAGGGAGGAAGGAAGGGAGAGAGGGAGGAAGGAAGGAAGGGAGGGAGGGAGGGAGGAAGAGAGGGAGGGAAGAAGAGAGGGAGGGAGAGAGGAAGGAAGGAACCTGGGATAGATCTAAAAAAACAGCCCTGCCTGTAATTGGTGGAAGAGAGGTTCCCTACTCCCTCCTTGACACCAATCTGGCTGGCCGGCCCCAAAAGGCATTTGAACAGTGGTGGCTGGAACTCAGAAGAAAGCTGAGGGAACTTTGGGAAGGAGGCCCCATTAAATCTTAATGGAGGGGACTAGGATGAGACCCTCCCTCCCTCCACCCAGACAAGGCCTGATTGTCCCCAAGGAACAAGGATTCAGCAATAAATATCTTTGTTTCTTAACTCAGATAGGATAATGATTAGTCTCATACTCACCAGATTACAGATAAAACTGCCCTCCAGTTACCCCAGGTTTGATTTTCCTAAGAGAAAAAAGAAAGATACCATGTGAAATTTTTAGATAGACTAACTTTGGATGCTAGTAAGAGGCCAAAAGAATGAAGATTCATGATGAGGAATTTTATATACGAATTTTAACCTTTGAACAGCTGCCTCCCACCAATTTGGAAAATTGTAACAAGGCTTTTTTAATTTTCAGATTAAATATATGCAGTTTGACTCGGGAGTGTATTTCTTTTTTTGATTTCATTTTTTTGGGGGTCACATATGGCAGTGCTGAGGAGTTACTCCTGGGTCTATTCTCAGAAATCGCCCCTGGCAGGCACAGGAGACAATACAGGATGCCGGGATTCAATCCACAGTCCATCTGAATGATAGACAAAAGCCTTACCTCCATGCTATCTCTCCGACCCCAAGGGGGGTATATTTCAATGATAGGGTATATGTATATCAGATTTGAGACCGTATTCCAGTCTCCAGCACCACCTTGTCATCTTGTTAAGCACAAAATAATAACATACCTGCCCAGATTAGGAATAAAAACTAAGTGAAAAAATTACTGTTTCAAAAAGGAAGCATGAGCATGAAAGTTACTTGATAACCTGGATGACTTAGGCTCTGCTAACCAAACTCCTGAGGAGAGTAATCTCAGCATCCTATCCCATTTTTTTAATATAATTTTTATTTTGATCATAGTGGCTTACATATTGTTGACAATAATATTTTAGGTACATATTTACATAAAATCAGGGGGGATTCCCATCACCAATTTGTCCTCCCTACACCTCCGTTTTTGTCCTACCTCCCATATCCTCTTTTCTACCCCCCCAGGGCTGCTAGAATATGTGGTCCCCTCTGTATCTAGCCTACTACTTAGTAGTCTTGCACCAGAGCAGAAATAAACAACATAGAAACTAAGAAAACAATACAAAAAATCAATGAGACCAGGAGTTGGTTTTTCGAAAAAATAAACAAGATAGACAAACCACTGGCAAAACTCACCAAAAAAAAAGAGGGAACACAACCAAATCAGTAGGATCACAAATGAAAGGGGAGAGATTTCAACAGAACCCCAAGAAATACAACATATCATGAGATCATATTATGAACAACTATACTCAGCTAGGATAAAGAACCCAGTAGAAATCGACAGATTCTTGGAGAAAAACTCTCTTCCAAGACTGGACAAGGAAGAACTAGAAAGCCTAAACAGACCAATCACCTCAGAGGAAATTGAAGATGTAATTAAAAAACTCCCTAAGAACAAAATGGATTTACAGGTGAATTCTACCAAACATTCCGAGAAGATTTACTACCACTTCTCCATAGGCTCTTCCAAACCATGGAAAAAACAGGAATCCTCCCTAACTCCTTCTATGAGACAAATATCACATCATTCTCAAAGATGGCAAAGACACCACTAAGAAAGAAAACTACAGACCAATCTCACTAATAAACACAGATGCAAAGATACTCAACAAAATCTTAGCAAACCGAATCCAGCACTTCATCAAAAAGATCATACATCATGAACAAGTGGGATTTATACCAAGAATGCAAGGTTGGTTCAACATACGCAAATCAATCAACATTATACATCACATCAACAACAAGAAAAACAAAAACCACATGATCATATCAATCGATGTAGAGAAGGCATTTGACAAAATCCAACACCCTTTCATGTTAAAGACACTCAGCAAAATAGGGATAGAAGGAACCTTCCTCAAGATAGTTACAGCTATCTATGAAAAGCCTACAGCCAACATTATACTTAATGGCGAGAAACTAGAAGCATTCCCACTAAGGTTAGGAACTAGGCAAGGCTGTCCACTCTCTCCACTGTTATTCAATATAACCTTAGAAGTCCTAGCAATAGCAATCTGACAAGAGAAGGGAATCAAAGGAATCCAAATTGGGAAAGAGGAACACAAACTATCTCTATTTGCTGATGATATGATGATATACATTCAAAATTCTAAAGAGTCCACAGTAAAACTTCTAGAAACAATTAACCAATACAGCAAAGTGGCTGGATACAAAGTCAATACACAAAAGACAGTAGCGTTTCTATATAAAAACAATGAAGTCGAGGAGAGAGAGATTAAAAATACAATACCATTTAAAATAGTATCAAAAAATATCAGGTACATAGGAATCAACCTTACAAGGGAAGTGAAAGACCTATACCAGGGAAACTTCAAAACGCTTCAGAAAGAAATTGAAGACGATCTAAAGAAATGGAAGAACATCCCATGCTCATGGATAGGTAGAATTAACATAGTCAAAATGACTATCCTACCCAAATTACTATATACATTTAATGCAATTCCTATCCAAATTCAGACACCATTCTTTAAAGAAATAGAAAATCAATCACAAAATTCATCTGGAACCACAAAAGGCCCAGGATAGCCAAACACATACTGAAAAACAAAAAGCTGGGAGGCATATCCTTACCTAACTTGAAACTATACTATAAAGCCATAGTAATCAAAACAGCATGGTACTGGAACAGAGACAGGACCTCAGACCAGTGGGTCAGAACAGAATTCCCAGACATAAACCCCCAGATATACAGCCAACTAATATTTGATAAAAGAGGCAAAAACCTGAAATGGAACAAAGGAAGTCTATTCAACAAATGGTGTTGGTACAACTGGAAAACCACATGTACAAAAGGAAGATTGACCCATACCTTACCCCTTATACAAAAGTTAACTCAAAATGGATCAAAGACCTTGAAATCAGTCCCGAATGTATAAAGTTTACCGAGAATAAAATAGGCAGAACACTCGAAGACCTAAATATCAAAAAGGTCTTTGAAAATGGAGCACCAATGGCAAGAATGTTAGCATCAAATATAAACAAATGGGACTACATCAAACTAAAAAGCTTCTGCATGGCAAAAGAAACCCTACTTAACGCAAGAAGACAGTTAACAGAATGGGAAAAAATCTTTTCACTCAATATATCAGATAAAGGGCTGATATCTAGAACATACAAAGCACTCAGAAAGCTGAGCCTTCCAAAACCAAATAAAGCCATAAAAAATGGACAGATGAAATGAATAGATACTTCTCTGAGGAAGACAGAAGGATGGCCAACAAACACATGAAAACATGCTCACCTTCACTCATCATCAGAGAGATTCAAATCAAGACAACATGAGATACCACCTTACACCAGTGAGGATGGCTCACATCAAAAATAATGGAAACAACCTTTGTTGGCTGGGATGCGGTATGAAAGGAACTCTCATCCACTGCTGGTGGGAATGCCCCCTAGTCCAACACCTATGGAGAAAAGTCTGGAGAGTGCTCAAAGAACTCAGAATTGAGCTGCCATTTGACCCAGCAATTGCTCTCCTAGGCATATACCCCCAAGTTGGAAGGACATTCATTCCAAAATACGTATGCACCCCACTATTTATCGCAACACTCAGTATAATAGCCAAATCTTGGAACCAACCTCGATGTCCAACAATAGATGAATGGATCATTAAGATGTGGTACATATACACAATGGAATATTACATGGCAGTCAGAAATGATACAATCACAGACTTTGCAGCAACGTGAATGGACCTAGATCATGTTATGTTAAACGAAGTAAGTCAGAAGACAAAAGATAAACACAGAATGGTAGCACTATTCAGAAACCTCTACAACATATATTTTATACACAACTAATACCTAACAATCAAATAACATGGTTTAACAGGGTAGAAACTCCAAACACTGTAATAGTCAACATATACTTGGGAGCAGTGTCCAAAATACATGAAAAAGGAACAACACAAACTCTTGACTACACATTATACCACAAAGAAAACAGCAACACCAGAAACAGCAGAATAGAGAGAACAGGTATGTAATCAGCCTTCTACAACAAAGGCCCACAATAATTCCTTAGAGATTGTATACAGGAACACAGGTATAGAACACCACGGGAAATCACTGACTGCAATGGAAACATACCATAACACTATGTTTTAATGCCTTTATCTTACTATATTTTAAATAACCTCTCAGCTTTTCTGTCCACAGGCGCCCTTGGATACAAAGGGCAGACAAACTAAGATGGCAACTCGGAATACCACATGAGATACCATACCTTGCTTGCACTAGGAGAAGGCCACGAGAAAACTCTTTAACATACACTTTATCTCTAGGTTATACCCTCTTTTAGAAATTGAAGCATGTGACCAGTCAGACCACCAAAGCAGTACCTGAGATGTACAGACTTAAACTACAGGCTCTATCTATCGAACAGATTCAACCAAACCAGCATTCCCTTGCTATTCTCTCCTCTCTTCTCACTCCTTTTTTTTTCTCTTTTCTATTCTTCTCTTTAGTTTTTTCCCTTTCTCTTCTCCCTTTCTTTCTAAGGTATTTTCTCTTCTCTCTCCCTTTATACCCCTCCCATATACCTTTCCCTTTCTCCCCTCTGGAAATCCAACTATCACTTCACCCCTCAATCCCATCCAGATCTCCCACCATATTAAAACTCTTCACCCTCAGTCCTTAATCTATTAGGCATCAAGATCGACCTCCTACCCAACGAACCAGTACCCAGCACCCAGGCGAGGGGACACCCAGTCAAACCCACACCTCTTCTTCTGCAAGAAAAGACAGCCAACTCCCCTGCGGACTCATGCTGCGAGGCCCTCCCTACCAACTCCCCCTAACGTGGACTGTTTCTTGAAACCAGACCTAGGTCCAAAAGTATCTCCAATGCAAGAACTCTTTCAAGACCTCCCTGCCGCAAATTTTTTTTTTTTTTTTTTTTTTTTTTTGGTTTTTGGGCCACACCCGGTGACGCTCAGGGGTTACTCCTGGCTATGCGCTCAGAAGTCGCTCCTGGCTTGGGGGACCATATGGGACGCCGGGGGATCGAACCGCGGTCCGTCTCCTAGGCTAGCGCAGGTAAGGCAGGCACCTTACCTCGAGCGCCACCGCCCGGCCCCCTTGCCGCAAATTTTTACCAATCTGCAGAAGGTCAGGGGGTGGGATAGGAAGATGCCTGGGAACCCACACACCACAAGAAAAACCCAAAAGACAATGGGATAAACTGTACTTCCAACATAGGCATAAGACCTGTAAGACACCACCTCTTTACCTGCTCTCTTCCAAATGTAAGGTAGTCTTTTGCACCACTTTGGTCCTTTAAAAACTTTGCTAACTCATTTTATTTCTTTTTTTTTTTCTCTTAGACTGCTTTTATGCCACACAAAAAATGGTGACCGCAGAATGGAAAGGTTATACGTTTTATACAAATCAAGTCACTTTTCATTGTAATTATTTAGTTGGCCAGAAAGCACATTTTACACAAGCTGCCTACTTGTAGAGTTGAGATGGGTAAGTTGAACTCAAGGGCACGGAGTTCACTGGAGCAAACCCTATCAGCTCAGTAATCTATTGTGATGATGAACTATTTGCTCTATGAAATTTTTGCGCATTTAGGTATGTCGATGCTACTCTGCAAAGGTATATAAAGCAACCAGCTTTGTATATTTTTTGATAAGCACCAGCTAAAGAGTTATGTGGGGTTTTTTTTTTTTTTTTACAAAGGTGAATATAAATCTCCACCAGATGAGGAAAATAGAATTAAATAGGTTTAACAAATTGTTTTAGGGCCATGATTATCCTTTCTCAAACAAAAGATGCTTTGATACCCCAAAATAAAAATATTCTGTAAGGATCTGTAGCCAGTCGCTTCACTTTGGGAAACTGGGAAATTAGGAGGCCATGTAGAGAGGTTAATGCTGGGCTTTACATCTCTGGCATCCAATAGTTGCCCAAAAACAGATGGACAGTGGGATTGTTTGCTTTTAGAGTGTAGAAGTTTGCTCTCCCTGAAGGGAGGATCTTGGTATAGGACTAAACATGTAGTAGTTAATTAGTTCTAGGCTAAGTAGTAGAGTGGGTAGGGTGTTTTGCCCTGCAGATGACTGACCCAGGCTTTAAAAAAAAAACAAAAAAACAAAAAAACAACTTTAGTTTATTTCTTTTTTTAAAAAAATTTATTTATTTATTTTCTTTAAATGTCTGCCCTACATATACATTTGTGAGCACATACATTTTTATTTCCTTTTTTTTTTATCGTTTTTGGGTATGTGACCTGTTTCTGTTATCCCCTCTGTCCACCCCCAAATACACCGACTATATAATGTAGCACCATTTCTCCCTGCAAAGACACACTAAATGAAGGGGAAATCTTACATATAAAAAAAAGAGCTCTTATCTACTAGAGATAGGAACTCATAGTTGTTTACAATACAGGGATATCTCCTACCTTGAAAATATGTCATGTGGAATCAACTTAGACCTCAGGTGATTAGATACCATTCATGCAGCCTAGAACCCTGGATCCCAGACATAGAAACGGCACAGTTCTTCACAACAGTTGCAGGAAACAAATTCCATCCGGGTCAGCCTTAATACTGCGGGGTCAACAACAAGGGCCAGCTCTAACATGATATCCTGACAACGAGGATTATGTGAACAACTTGACCTTAGAGCAGATTAGCCTACCTTACCAGCTAACGACAAGACAAAACCAGAAGACTTGGCACCCTATGGTAGGTCCAAAAGCCAAGATTGCAATTTACAGGTGACTGGCTGCTAGAACCACGACCAGACTGTATACATCTTGGGACCAATAAAAAAGCCCTAGTGTAGGGTTTGAACTATGACCTGCACAATAATCATGATCCCAAGTCCCAAAGGTCCGGCAGAGACAATTGTAACGGAATGGGGCTTCTGGAAGCACAAAGAAAGACGCTATCCTAGGTGCCATCCTAGGTTCAGTGCAAAGACCAAGATCACCAACCACAGAAGATGGATTAAAATGACACTGAGGGAACAGAACCTCTAGAACCACAAAGACTGACTTCACCATAAGTCCCACCTCAGGGTCTGTGCAGATACTGAGACCACTAAACACAGAGCTCTGATTCTATCACCCTGGACAGAGCAGAAGTCTTCCACACACCACAAAAACCACCAGGAGAGTAAATGATCCTGAGCCAAGTCTAGAGTTGATCCCATGACAGTATACTCCAAGGACAGAGAAACCTATATTTCTTAGGCCAAGTGAATTCTTTTTCGAGTGACCCCAATATTTACTGTGCCAGGGCAGGAGGGAAAAAACAAAAATACAAAAAGCACAAAACCTTGGTTATTTTATATATATATATATGTTACCTTCATTTATTATTATTATTATTATTTACCTATCTATTTTGGTCGATTTCTCTGTTTGGGTGTGATTATTGAAATTGTTGTCCCCAGTTATACTTATTTTTTTCTCTTCCTTTCTTTTCTTTCGTTATGTGCTATGCCATGTTTCTTATTTCAAGACCATGGCGTGTTTTTTGTTTGTTTGTTTTTGTTTTGTTTTTTTTTGTTTGTTTTTGTGGTGCTTATCGATATAGATGAAGTCCTCACTGGATATTTGACACTTCTTTTGGTACTGGTGGAGTGTTTCACCTTCTTTTTCTCCTTCATCTCCCAAATCGATGATGAGAGCCTCTAGAAGGATTCCGCCCATTTTCGGGGTATTAGACTCTTACCCCAGTTTATTTCTTTTCTCTTTTTCAGGCAAAACCACGCAACTTGAACTAGCTAGTCCTGCCTCCAGTTAGAGGGGGAAATAAGGGAGGCATCAAGACCAAACAGGTGCAAGACTACTAAGTAGTAGGTTAGATACAGAGGGGACAACATATTCTAGCCAACCTGGGAGTGAGGGAAGAGGAAATGGGAGGTAGGGCAAAAACGGAGGTTTAGGGAGGACAAATTGGTGATGGGAATCCCCCCTGATTTTATGTAAATATGTACCTAAAATATTATTGTCAACAATATGTAACCCACTATGATCAAAATAAAAATAATATTAAAAAAAAGAATGCTCTATACACAATCGACCACATGAACCCTTTCTTCAGTAAGATTTACGCTCACCAATCATGATTGATTAGAAAATGGAAAAACCTTTCTGACTTGTGAGCTTTATAAGTTTTAATCATTCTGTCCCATTACACCTGGGTAAGCTTTTCAAATTTAACCCACGGATCCATCCTCAGTATATGTCTATGTGTATGCATCAGTGTATGTGTTGGCCATTTCTATGTCTGTATTATGTTCAAACTGTAGTAAGCATCATGTCTGTCTATGTTGTAGATTGTCCTTCCCTATGTTATATATAACCCTGCCTTTCCCCCTTTGCTTACCACTGTATAAATTCTTTGGTTAACCCTTTACTCTCTCAAACCCAATATGTTATTTCGCCCCCACTTAACTCTTTTTATCCTCAGTTCTTAATGCCTCATAAAGCAGGACATTCCCCCCACCCCAGCCAATTGCTAACCAGCTTCAAAAGTAAAAAGAAAGATTCTCAGGTTGAGAAGAAGCTGACACTTCTGCTGATTTCTCTCAGTAGCCTCCTTTACCTCAATACCTTCACTGTGGCCTGTTTTTCATTACCAGATTTGGTTTTATAAAAGCCCCTCGCTTGAGGACATACCTTGATATGTGACTGCTAGGACCTATATTTTAGACTCCACAAGACCAAATAACGGGCTGAAGCTATGCATCAAATTTTATCCCCCCCAAGACTATTTAAAAAATTAAATAGGACATGTCTATCTCTTTGAATATTTGTCTTTAGATGTATTTTCTTAATAGGTATAACCCTTATTGTCTATCTTCTTATGTTGTGGCAATTTCCTCCATTTTTTGATATCTGTTTAGGAGGAAACTCTAGTAGATAAGTTTCTTTAGTGTTTTTAGTTTGTCATAACCAGGTTACAGGAATTGCTGAGCTGTTATCTTTGCCTGCATATGCACCAATAACCTTGTGGCATTGTTCCTTTTGTGCATAGGCACATTAAAATGGGGGAAATTTTATGTGTGCAAACAAGTTCTTAACTAATACATATAGGAACACATAAATTTTATATTGAAGTGGGGTCTTACTCCCTGAACACTTGCCTTAGTGACTTGACTTAGACTTTAGAAGATCAAACATTGATCATTTACACTTGAACCTTGGTAGAAGGTTCAGGAAACAATTACTCTTTTCTACATTAACACTAGAAATGAGAATTCTACCAGGGAAGGCCCTATTACTGCCCTGGCATCAACTTACTCCAAAGTGGGTTCTAATGACACCCTGAGGACTTGGTAACAGCACCAACCTTCTTTCAGGGCAGGGTTCTCTGCAATGTCAACTAGTGGTGAGATGAAACTAGAAGACGCTCTACGTCACCCTGACATAGATATCGGATCTGTACAGAAACCAGGATCTCTAACTACAGAAACCTGACAGCGACACAACTGTGACAGTGAAGAGCTTTACTGGGACCACAAAGAAAGACTTTGATGTTGGACAATATAGCATGCCTTGAGCCTGGATTTGGTCTTATGCCAGAGTACTTGATGGTTAATTTCTCCTTGTATTTAGGACACAGGTTTTCCTTTTACATTTTCCCTATATTTTGCTGTAATTATGAAAACATCACCAACTGCCCCACACATACCTTTTATATTGTAGTTTTTACCTATTATCTTAAAAGAAGGATTGCGAAATGTTTTGCTATTGTAGTAAATTCTTTATTGGAGATATTTTGAACCTTCGCATTTCTCTTAGCAGTCAAATTTTTTATCCTTGTGCAATTGATTAGAGTGTATCCCAGATGTCTCTTTTTGAGAATCTGAGCTCTGATGCCAAAAAGAAATGGAAATGAGAGGGTTTGTGGGAATGAGATCAAAGATGATTTACTTATCACTAGGGATGGAGAAAAATGAAAGAGTTTAATCAGATGGAGAAATTTGCATATAATTGATGTATAAAGAGAGAGTAGAGACAGTGTTCAGAGAACTCTCTTTTATTGCTCCTGAATTAATGTAGTCATCATACGTTCATTGGATGCATGAATGTATCAAGAACCAGTGAGGACCTTGGGAGTAAGTGGAATCAGAGAGTATGCTTGATATTTTTCTTAATGCAGTTTATTTATTTACTTTGAGTTTTTGGCCACACCTGGAAGCACTCAGGGGTTCCTCCTGGCTATGCACTCAAAAATCACTTTTGGATTGGGGACTATATGGGATGCCTTGGGATGGAACCACGTTCTGTCCTAAGTAAGCGTGGGCAAGATAGATGCCTTATCCCTTATGCCACCACTCCGGCCACAAGAAGTTTGATATTTTTGTGAGCATACTCTTTTAAACTGTTTTGACAATGTATTGAACTATGATCAGTATTTGTACGAGAATAAAAGAAGAACAGAGAAATACAATTTTTACATAGAATCAGGCTCTATTTTTTATAAAGTTTTCAAATCACTGTTCCTTAAGTGAGATAAATGTTTATTTCATTTTTCATGACCGAAGTCCAAGCCTCGTAATGCAATTATACATGTCATAATGTACTATTATCTTTTGTTCTTGCATATGAGAATCTTTCTTTCATCTTCATTTTATTTTGTCGTTAATGATGGTTGTATAAGGGTCATATTTTCCCCTTGGAATTGCGGCTGTAATAAACGCAAAAGAAGACATGCATGACAATCATGAAGTGACTTCTTTCTAGAGAGTTGGCTTATTTTTAAGACCAACCAATTGAATAACTCTCTTCCTGATTTCTTTTTTCAACTTAAATTTGTTCAAAGGGCTTGGAACTTAGCTGAACCAAACTTCAAGAGATAATAAAGTGATAATATGGTTAGGTAAAATTGACATTTTAAAAATAAGTGTGTGAGAGATAAATACAGCTTTAGTTGGATGTTTGTGATATGAAGTACTTCTTTCTTCTGTATTTAAGAAATATACTGACTGTGAGTGTTGCCTCTGCATGTTTTTCTACTGTCCTGTGTCCTGAACCTCTTGTGTGTGTGGGTTGAAAAGGGCCCAGCAAAATTGCTCTCCTAGAGGCTCCAGAAGAGTAGGGCTGCTCTGTGCCACTTTGCTTCACAGCAGTACGCTCTTTCTAATGAATGAACCCCACTGCAAAACACAGAAAAAAATCACACTAGGAACTGTGCTGGATCTCTGGAGACAGCATATCTCTCTGGACTGTTTTCTCTGCTGTGTGCTCAGGCCTAAAATTTGATGATCCGTGTGGCTTTACTCACGGAGGGCTCCCCTTCCTTGCAGGTGCGGTGATCCACCCAGAAAGGGTGGAGCCAGAGGAGTATGGCCGCACACATCATTTAGCCAATCAATACCACCAAAACACTTAGAAAACCCACAATACAAGTGTGACAATGGGGAAATAATGCATGCCAGTACCAGGCATAAAGAATGAAGATGGCAACTCTGATGACTAAAAAATGCCAACCAACTAGTCAATCTCTCAGATCTGGAGTTTAGAGAAGAAATATGGAGGACCCTCACAGAACTCAAAGAAAGCATATATTGAGTTAAACAGAATACTAATAAGAACCAAGAAAATATAAAGACAGAAATGAGAAAACTCCAAACTGAAATGACATGTCAAATAATAGGTCTGAAAAACTCAGTAGACAAATTGAATGACAAAATGGATAACCTCTCTATCAGAGTAAAAGAAGTTGAGGATAGAATTAGTGCTCTGGACGATGAGATACATTATATCTCCATGCAGCAGAAGAGATTGGAAAAAAGCCTTAAAGCAAATGATCAAACAATAGAAAAATTACTCAAAGAATGTGAACAGATGAAATAGATGATAAGCTCAACATAAACAACTTAAGAATCATTGGAGTCCAAGACACCCAGAAGAAAATCTCCAGGAAGAAACAACTGTTAAGAACATCATTTAAGAGAAATTACCAAAGCTAAAGAATACATGCAATAAAATCCTGTATGTCGAACAGTACCAACTAAAATAGACACCAGCAAAAAATACCCCAAAACATATCCTAGTCACAATGACGAATGCCACAGATAGACACAGAATTCTGAAAGCAGTAAGATCAGAAAGGGAAATTACATTCAAGGGAGCATCCTTGAGATTTACAGCAGACCTTTCACCGGAACACTCAACACCAGAAAGCAGTGGTAGGACATAGTGACAAAACTCAATGAAATAAATGCTTCACTTAGAATACTGCACCCAGCAAAACTCGCTTTCAGGTTTCACAAATAAACAACACCTCAGAAACTTTACAGACTCAAAACCAGTCTTAAAAGAAAAGCTGAAAGACCTTCTTTAAGCCAAGACTGACTAACAGACACACCAAACTTCTACACAAAGATGGCACTAAATTCCATGACAATTCTTTCTCTCAATGTCATTGGACTAAGTGCACCAGTTAAGAGACACAGAGTGGCTGAATGGATCAAAAAACTCAATCCAACCTTCTGCTGCCTACAAGCAACACACTTAGTCAGAACAAACATAGACTCAAAAGAAAAGGCTGGAGGAAAATCATCCAAGCAAACAACACCCATAAAAAAGCTGGAGTGGCCATACTAAAATCAGATGATGCAAACTTTATACTCAGGAAAGTTGTAAGGGATAAAGATGGACAGTTTGTATTAATGAAGGAATATGTACAGCAGGAAGAGATCACTCTCCTAAACACATATGCATCAAATGAGGGTCCAGCAAAATATTTAATAAAATTGTTGACCAATCTGAAAAAGAATATCAATAACAACACAATAATTGTGGGAGACCTCAACATGGCTTTGTCAACACTTGATAGGTCAACCAGACTGAAACCGAACAAGAATATACGAAACCTGTAAATAGAAATGGAAGAAAGAGGTCTAGTAGATATATACAGGAGAGTTCACCCCCAGAAACCTGAATACACATTCTTCTCCAATGCACATGGGATAATCTCCAGGATAGACTACATGCTGGCATATAAAACATACCTCCATAATATCAAGAGAATATACATTTTGCAGGCTACTTTCACTGACCGCAAGGCTCTGAAATTATATGGGAACTCCAAAAGGACACAGAAGAAAAACTTTAACCCTGGAAGTTAAACAGCCTCATAGTGAATAATCAGTGGGTCCTATAGGAAATCAAAGGGGAAATCGTAACTTTCCTGGACACAAATGATAATAAAGACGCAAACATTCAGAACCTATGGGAAATGGCAAAAGTGGTACTGAAAGGAAAATATATAGCTTTGCAAGCACACATTAGGGAAGAAGAAGAGGCCTACCTTAATAGCTTAATGACGCAGCTCCCCGCCAGGCTGCAGGCTACAGTGAAAGCTGTCTGAATCACTGAAAAGTGATGCCGGCCCCACGTTGGGCACCAGGGTGTTGCATTAAGCCTTTAGGATGAAGGCCTTTCTCTGCCATCTCAGACCACGTGGCTCCGCAACCCCCATTCAGCTGGCGGGTCCCAGGTTTAGGTAAATGGCGGAATCAGACTCATCCAGGCATCAGGAAGTATCAGTTTTATTCATACCCTATCCAACACATGTGTGGCCTATATCATTACCTTTTAAGCATTCAGCCAAAGCTGAGGGCAGAAATCAACTAAGTTGAAACCCAAAAAACAGTCCGAAAGATCAACGAAAGTAGAAGTTGGTTCTTAGAAAAAATAAACAAGATAGACAGACCATTAGCAAAACTAACAAAGAAAGAGGGAAAAACTTGATAACTCATATTAGAAATGAAAAAGGGGAAATCACTACTGATATTGCAGAGATTCAAAGGGTAATCAGAAACTACTCGAGAAACTCTATGCCACTAAAAATGAGAACCTGATACAGAAACCTGATGCCAACAACAGAGTCTATGTGAAAAAATAAAACTGTATTTGCATTACAACAACAATGACCTTGATTGGACAAACTAATTTGCCTGGAGCCTAGATTTGGTCTTATGCCAGGAACTTCAGGGGTCTAAATACAAGGATTCCTTGTATTTAGGCTGTACCCGCCTCTGCTTCTGCCCTTTACTGGGAGAGAATTCCGGCCAGCAGCTTTCAACTGGGACAGAAGGCAGAAAGCAGCTACAAATAATTCGCGAGTGTTAAGCTCTTTTGTGAACACCTAAAAAATTAAGCTGCAGAAGTTAGTAAAAATGCTCAAGGTGCGTTCCAGTCAAGAGGCTTTATTGAGGGGAGAGCAGGGGTTTTATGCCCTGCTCCTGTGGGAGGGGTAGTAACATAGGATTGAAATATAAACCAATCAGATTTGTACGGGTACAACGATTTTAACCAATGGGAGCATACACACATTTTGATGGCGGGAAGGATAAAGAGGAACCTGGCAGGATGGGGGGAGGGGAAGCAAATCCTTAAACAAATAGTTAATTGATATTTACGCAAATACAATTTTTTGTTTAGCCTATTTTCCATTTAGATCTTTCTTTTGTGCAAGCAATAAGGATCACAGTTTAAACCTTACAAAAACCTATCTATAACTACATGCTTGAGAGCAGTTACAAAAACAGGTTCCATGGAAGGGTTAAGAAATCTGGTTAAGCCAGATTCTGTGTGCTGAGCTAAATTTATTTGCAGAGTTTTCTTTTGGCTCGGGGCTATGCAAACTTTTGTGGCTTGAATTAGGCAGGCGGTGGAAAATTTATTCAGAGTTCCATTAAACATGTGGGTGCTCGGTCGCCCACATTAGGCCAAGGCTTTTTCTTTTCATATGCTCAGTATTTTGCTGGGTCTATGCAAATGATAATTGCCACTCTAACACTGTTTTTACAGTGCTCCTTTTATTCTAAACCTTAAAAAAAACCCACTTAAAAATTTGAGGTTAACTTAAGCTAATATGCCTGTGCATGTAAATGTAAAAAACTACTTTGCCTTCAAGTTTAAGGAGTTACATAACTTTTATAGCTTTAGATTGCTTTGTGTACTGCTAAAATGTTATAATGTAATATAATCTAAGGTCTTGAGGGCCAAATTAATTGTACATGGGTTCTGTTTTATTTTTCTTAATGTTCTCTAACAGTAAGTTCAAAATTCAGGTGTCAGCAGGGAGATTTCTTCTGAGAACTCTGTTTTTGGGTGATTGTCCTTCCCCTGTAACTTTACCTTGTCCTCTTTCTTTTCACATTAATATAAAATAAATAAAATAAATTATAACATAAAAAATGAGAACCTGGAAGAAATGGACAAATTCTTGGACTCTTATAACCTTCCATGGTTGAATAAAGAAGATGTAGCATTTCTAAACACCTCCATCACTATTAATGAAATTAAAATGGCCATCAAATGTCTGCCCAAAAACAAAAGCCCAGGCCCAGATGGATTCATTAATGAATTCTTTTAAACCTTTCAAGAAAATCTACTACCAATCCTGGCAAGACTCTTTCATGAAAACGAAAAAACGGGAACACTTGCAAAAAGCTTTTATGAAGCCAATATCATCTTGATACCTAAACCGGTCAGAGATACTACCAAAAAAGAAAATTACAGACCAATATCCCTGATGAACACAGATGCAAAGAACCTCAACAAAATGCTGGCAAATAGGATTTGATGCATCATCAACAAGATCATTCATTATGATCAAGTAGGTTTCATCTCAGGAATGCAAGGATGGTTCTACATCCGTAAATCTATCAATATGAAACACAACATCAACAACAAGAAAAATAAAAATCATATGATCATATCAATAGATGCAGAGAAAGCATTTGATAAGTTCCAACACCCATTCTTGAACAAAACTCTCAGCAAGATGGGAATGAAAAAACCTTTCTCAATATAGATAAAGAAATCTATGACAAGCCTGTGGAAAATATTATCCTCAATAGAGAAAAACTAAAAGCATTCCCTCTAAATTCTGGCACAAGGTTGTCATCTCTCACCACTCCTATTCAACACTGGAAGTACTTGCTACAGTGATTAGGCAAGTAAAAGATACCAAGTGAATCCAGATAGGAAAGGTAGAAATCAAGTTCTCACTGTTTGAAGATGACATGATACTCTACTTAGAAAACTCTAAAGACTCTACCAAAAAGCTTCTATAAACAATAGACTCATATAGCAAGGTGGCAGGCTACAAAATTAACACACAAAAATTGATGGCCTTATGTACACCAATAATAATAGAGAAGAAATGGACATTAAGAAAACAATCTAATTCACATTAGCGCCACAAAACTCAAATATCTTGGAGTCAACTTGACTAAAGCTGTGAAGGACCTATATAAAGAAAACCATAAAACTCTGCCCCCAAAATTAAAGGGGACACTAGGAGATGGTAACTAATACCCTGCTCAAGGATTGGTGGGATTAACA
Organism: Suncus etruscus; assembly: GCF_024139225.1. NCBI lineage: Eukaryota > Metazoa > Chordata > Mammalia > Eulipotyphla > Soricidae > Suncus > Suncus etruscus. The sequence continues at coordinate 2,141,720 of NC_064852.1, read as the reverse complement.
TTATTAAAATTGCAATACTCCCCAAAGCATTATACAGATTTGATACAATCCCTCTAATGATACCCATGACATTCTTCAAAAAAAGTGGATCAAGCATTTTTGAAATTCATTTGGAACAATAAACACCCTCAAATAGCTAAAGAAATTATTGGGGAAAAGAATATGGGAGGCATTACTTTCCCCAACTTTAGTAAAAAGCAATAGTTATCAAAGCAGCATGGTGTTGGAATAAAGACAGACTCTCAGATCAGTGGAATAGGCTTGAGTACTCAGTGAATGTTCCCCAGACATACAATCACCTAATTTTGATAAAGGAGTAACAAGTCCTAAATGGAGCAAAGAAAGTCTCTTCATCAAGTGGTTTTGGTACAACTGGCTAGCCACTTGCAAAAAATTGAACTTAGACCCCTAGCTAACATCATGTATGAAGGTAAAATCCAAATAGATTAAAGACATCGATATCAGACCCCAAACCATATGATATATAGAACAACACATAGGCAAAACACTCCAGGACATTGTAACTACAGGCATATCCAAGGATGAAACAGCATTCTCCAAGCAAGTGAAAGCAGAGATTAACAGATGGGAATATATTAAGCTGAGAAGCTTCTGAACCTCAAAGGAAATAGCGCCGAAAATACAAGAGCCAACCACTGAGTGGGAGAATCTATTCACCCAATACCCATCAGATAAGAGGCTAATCTCCAAAATGTAGAGGGAAGTAATACAAATTTACAAGAAAAAAACATCTAATCCCATCAAAAAATGGGGAGAAGAAATGGACAGACATTTTGAGAAAGAAGATATACTAATGGTCAAAAGACACATGAAAAAATGCTCCACATCTCTAATCATCAGGGACATAAAAATCAAAATAACTATGAGGTACCACCTCAAACCCCAGAGATTGGCACACATCACAAAGAATGAGAAAAAAACGTGTTGGCGGGGATGTGGAGAGAAAAGAACTCTTATCCACTGCTGGTGTGAATGCATTCTAGTCCAACCTTTATGGAAAGCGATATGGAGATTCCTCCAAAAACTGGAAATCGAGTTCCCATATGATCCAGCTATACCACTCTTAGGAATATACCCTAGAAACACAAAAATACAATACAAAAACCCCTTCCTTACACCTAGATTCATTGCATCACTACTTACCATAGCAAGACTCTGGAAACAAATAAGATTCCCTTCAACAGACGAATGGCTAAAGAAACTGTGGTACATATACACAATGGAATATTATGCAGCTACCATTTTCCCAAACTGCATGAACTCCAGAGCATTCATGCAAAGTCTTTTCAATTCATATCATAGACTTTCTGGCATATTGAATTTAGCACTTCTTTCAACACCCTGAGAATCCAGCATTCCAAATCACTAAATGCAAAGATCAATGGCGAAGCTAAAGAAGCCATCTACTGTGGGGGATGTAGAGAGGAATCCTGCTAAATCTCAAAATCTACTCAAATGCCTAGATGAGACCTAAATTCAACACCTAATTTTGCAAGCTAATGACTCCTTGATTTCCAATGCTAAACAATTAAGAAATCTGTAGATGACCTATTCAACCACTCAAAGAAGAACTCTTTCAGATGATAAGAGAATCCATACTAATGAACCTGAAGGAGCTAAAAAGCAAGTTAGCAAGCCATAAAAGTAGAATTCCTTAGGTGCAGAATTGCATAGAACTTGAAGACAAATTACAAGCCATCTAAGATAAAGAAATTAAAAAAGAAAGGAGAGACAACACCCTGAAAGAAAAATGTAAGGTACTTAATAAGCAAAGATAGGAGAAATAATTTCTGAATTAGAGGAATTCCAGAGGGGGAAGAAAACAGAAAAGGGGAAGAAAAGTAGTGAGGGAGATAATAGCAGAGAACTTCTCCACCCTTGAGTAAAAGGTTTCTCTACAAATCCAAGTGGCAAAAAGTGTACCAAACAAAATCGACCATAACATATAAACACTAAGACACTTGGTAATCCAAATAGAAAAAATTGAGAGAGGTAGAATCTTTAAAGCAGTAAGGGAGAAAAAACCCTCGAGTATAAAGGAAACAATCTAAGAATTAAATCAGATCTTCTATTTGAAACAATCCAGGAGAGCAAAGAGTGAAATGACATACTCAAACTATTGAATAAAAGAAGCTTTCAATCTAGAGTCCACTACCCAGCTAATCTCTCATTTGCATGGGGGTTTTTAAAAACATTCTCAGACTAAAAAAGAACTTGCAATATTTGTGCTAACCAAACCGACCCCAACTGAAATACTCAAAGAACAATTACACAAACCAAATCCCAATTGTAACAGCAACAACCCTACATAGTATAATAGCACAAAATCCCTTTCTATCAATAATTTCCTTGACTGTTAATGAATATTAGACTGAGAAAAAAGGACTCATTATGATAGTTTCACTACAAAATTCTAATTTCTTCATTTTCTACTTGATTATACCTGATAATATAATCTAAAATTTATCTCCATACAGAGCAATGGAATATAAAACTGCATGCAATAGACTCCTGTTTCAGAGCTTATTCATTGAATATGTTATTGCAATGTTTTCATTTGTGGGTAGTTTACCATTTTACCATAATGGTCATGATTTTAGATTGCTTTCAGGAAAGGAAACTGAATGCTCAAGATATATTAGACAATACTAATGGTATAGACCCCTCTTACAATGCTCATTACTATATCACTTAATTTTATATGCTTGAAATTTAGGATTGTTTTTAAGAATGCTCTATACACAATTGAACACATGAAGACTTTCTTCAATAAGTTCTATCTTGGCCAATCATGATTGGCCTGGAGAACGGAAAACGGTTCTATCTGAAATTCCGGCTTTATAATTTTTAATTATTCTGTCCCATTTCACCTGGGTAAGCTTTTCAATTGTAACCCACGGGTCAATCCTCAGTATCTGTCTATGTGTATGCATGAGTGTATGTGTTGGCCATGTCAATGTCTGTCTAATATCCATCTGTAATATGTATAATGTCTCTCTATGTTTTAGAATGTCCTTCCCCCTGCTATATATAACCCTTCCTTCCCCCTTTGCTTACCACCTTGTAAATTTTTTAAACCCTTCACTCTCTCAACCCCAATATGTTATTTCACCCTTTTTATCCTCAGTTTTTAATGCCTCAAGAAGCATAACATTCCCTCCAGTCCAGTCAGCTGCCAACCAGCTTCCACAGTGAAAAGACAGACTCTCAGCTTGAGAAGAAGCTGACGCTGCTGCTAATTTTTTCTCAGCAGCTTTCTTTCCTCCAGTTCCTTCACTGTGGACTGTTTCTCATTACCAGATTCAGTTTCTGAGAAGCCTCTGTCTTGAGGACTTATCTTGATATGTGACTGATAGGAGCTATTTTTTATGTTCCACAATACCAAATAACAGGCTAGCTATGCAGCAGATTTTACCCCCCCCCCCAAGACTATTTAAAAAACTAAAGAGGACATATCTATCTCCTTTGAATATATATCTTTCGATGTATTTTCTTAATAGGTATAACCATTATTTTCTATCTTCTTATGTAGTGGCAATTTCCTCCATTTTTTATATCTGTTCAGGAGGAACCTCTAGTAGATAAGTTTCTTTAGTTTTTTAGTTTGTTAGAGTCAGGTTACAGGGATTGTTGAGCTATTGTCTTTGCCCTCATATGCACCAATAACCTTGTGGCATTGTTCCTTTTGTGCATAGGCATATTAAAATGGGGGAATCTTATGTGTCCAGATAAGTTCTTATCTAATAGAGATAGGAACACATAAATTTTATATTGAAGTAGGGCCCTACAACCTGAACACTTTCCATAGTGATGTGGCTTAGATTTTAGAAGGTCAAACATTGATCATTCACACCTGAACCTTGGTAGAAGGTTCAGGAAACAATCATGATTTTCTACATTAACACTAGGGATCAGAATTCTACCAGGGAAGGCCCTTCTGCTGCCCTGGTATTGACTTACTCAAGAGTGAGTTATGACACCCTGAGGACTTTGTAACAGCAACAGCCTGCTTTCAGGCAGGATTCTCTGCAATGCCAACTAATGGTGAGCTGAAAATGGTAGATGTTTCAAGTCACCTTGACTCAATATACGATCTATACAGAAACCAGTATCTCTAACTACAGAAACCCGACAACACCACAAACGTGATGGTGAAGAGCCTTTTCTGCGACCACAGAGAAAGATTTTGGGTTTGGACAATCTTGCATGCCTGAAGCCTGGATTTGGTCTTATGCCAGAATACTTTATGGGTAAGGTCTCCTTGTATTAGGAAAAATGGTTTTTTCTTTCTATTTTCCCATATTTTGCTGTAAGTATGCAAACATAATCAACTGACCTACACAAACCTTTTATATTGTATTTTTTACCTATTATCTTAAAAAAGAGGTGCTAAACCATCTGCTACTGTATTAAGAATGTTATTGGAGATATTTTGCACCATCCTATTTCTCTTAGCAGTCAAATTTTTGGTCCTTGTGGAATTGATTAGAGTGCATCCCAGATGTCTCTGCTTTTGAAATGTGAGTTCTGATGCTAGAAAGAGATGGAAATATGATGGTTTGTTTAAATGAGATCAAAGATGATTTAATTATCACTAGGGATGGAGAAAGATGAAAGAGCTTAATCAGATGGAAATATTTGCATACACTTGACTTATAAAAGAGAGATAAGGGACAGAATGTTTAGAGAATGCTCTGTTGTGACTCCTTAATTAATGTAGTCATTATATGTTCATTGGATGCATGAATGTCATCAAGGACGAATGAGAACCTTGGAATGGAGTCAGAGAATATGCTTGATATTTTTCTTAATGCAGTTAATTTATTTATTCATTTTGGATTTTTGCCCACATCCAGGGGCACTCAGGGATTACTCCTGAGTATGCACTCAAAAATCACTCCTGGCTTGGGGACCATATGAATGCCTGGGGAGGGAAACACAGACTATCCTAGGGTAGTATGGGCAAGGTAGATGACTTACCCCTTGTGCCTCTACTCCTTACCCAAGAAGCTTGATATTTTTTGAGCATACTCTTTTAAACAGTTTTAAAAACGTATTGAACTATGATCATTATTTGTAAGAGAATAAAGAAAGAACAGAGACATACAAATTTTAATGTAGAATCAGGCTCTATTATCTATAACATTTTGAAACCACTGTTCCTTAAATGAGATAAACGTTTATTTCTTTTTTAGAAGTCCAAGATTTGTAACGCAGTTACACATGTCATAGAGTAATATAATAGTATCCTTTGTTCTTGTATGTTACAATCTCTCTATCATCTTCATGTTATTTTGTAGTTAATGATGGTTGTATCAAGGTCGTTTTTTCTTTTTTGATTTGCAGCTGTAATAAACACAAAAGAGGACATGCATGACAACCATGAAAAGGCTTCTTTCTAGAGAGGTGCCTTACTTTTAATCCCTCCCCATCGAATAACTCTCTTCCTGGTTCGTTTTTTCATCTTAAATTTCCAGAGCACTTGGAAGTTAGCTGAACCAAACTTTAAGAGATAGAAGTGAGATAATATGCTTAGCTAAAGTTGACATTTTAAAAATAAGTGTGTGACAGATAAATACAGCTTTATTTTTTATTTATTTTTATTTATTTTATTTTATTTATTTATTTTATTTAAATATATTTAAATATATTTATTATTTGTGATAAGAAGCACTTCTTCTGTATTTCAGAAATATACTATGGAATTCAACTCAACTATAAGAAATTTTGACTTTTGCTACAACTTGATTAATTTAGAAGGTATCATGCTTAAGGAATATAAAGTGGAGGAAAATATCACATTATCTGACATGTAACATAAGGTGGTAAAAAAACCCCAAAGCAAGTAAATAGAAAGCATCAAATGATAAGAAACTCTTGGACGTTGACTGCAGAATAAAATTTACAAAGTAGTTAATGAAGGGTTTATTTTTTCTTTTTTGTAGGGGGAGACATGGCAGATTGGAAGTGACAGTGATGACTGAACTCGGGCATTTACTTGCTGGTGTAGATGTGGTAAATTTGTTTATCAGAAGCATAAGTACCAGGCCGGAGAGACAGCATGGAGGTAAGGCATTTGCCTTGCATGCAGAATGATGGTGGTTCAAATCCTGGCATCCCATATGGTCCCCTGAGCCTGCCAGGAGTGATTTCTGAGCTCACAGCCAGGAGTAACCACTGAGCGCTACTGGGTGTGACCCCACAAAAAAGAAAAGAAAAGAAAAGGCATAAGTACCACCACTACTGTAGCCTTGTTACTTCCAGTATAATAATAAAAAAAGTCTATAATCTTTCTACTTATTCAGCAGTTATGCCACATTTCTCCAAAGCTCACCTTTTGTACCAATTTCCTTTGTATTTCTAGGGAAATATCTAAGAAATATTTCTCTCATGTTTTTTTCACAAAAGCATGGGTTTTTTTTTTTTTTTCAACCAAACCTCCATTCAACTTTCTTGTTTGGTATACTAGCTGCTGTATTGTGAAAGAATCTCTCACTGCTCTTCCCCTGCTCCATTCCAAGTCTTCTGGATGCCAGCTATTCAGTTTTCTCAGCATTGAAGTCAATTGTGTGCACTAATTTTGGGTCAGATTTCTCAGGGTTTGATTCTAGTGCCACATCTCATCTGATTTGGGTTCTTTGGTGCCATCCACTTACTGCCGTCGACACTGGAGTCGGGGTCTTGGAAATGTCTCTGTGACGTTGTTCTTAATGACCAGAAGGTGATCTTCAGACACCTTCAGTTGCAGCTCATCAATGACACACAGACCTACAAGAGACGCCAGTGCACGAGGTGAATTGGGGCCCCGGAGTCAATTTGACTCTCAGACAGCTCGGCTGGACTGCAAGGAAGAGAAGAATCTTCGAGCAGGCATTCTTTCCCCTCCCCTCCTCTCTCTTCCTTCACAGGAATCCCTCTGAAATCAAAGGAGTGGCTTTGATTTGATTTTGTGAAATTAAAAGTCAAAATCATTGCTCTCAAAATTAAGGCCTGGGAAAATATTATGGGGGACAGAGAGATAGTCCAGCAGCTAAAGCAATTCCTTGTATGTGGCAGACCTAGTTCAATCCACACCACCATATATGTTTCTCTTAGAACCTCCATGAGTGACCCCTGAGCACAAAGCCAGAAGTTCGTCTTGAGTATGTAGGCTGTGGCCCAACATTTAAAAAATATTATATTAACGGAATATTTCCAAGACATAATTATTTCTTTTTTATTTATTTAGTTTTTGGCCACACCTGGTGATGCTCAGGGGTTACTCCTGGATATACACTCAGAAATCGCTCCTGGCTTGGGGGACTTATGAGCCTCCGGGGGATAGAAACCTGGTCCATCCTAGACTACATGGACAGGCAGACACCTTACGACCTGCACCACTGCTCTAGCCCCAAATATTTCTTTTTAAAAACTGGGCTTTTATGAGTCTTATATACTTTATGGTCAATGAATAATACAAATGTTTTTATAAAGAAACAATTCCCTAATTTGGTAAATCTATAAGTTGCTTACCTTTATCTGAAATGCTAATACCTTGAATTTCCCATGTAGTTAACAAACCAGGCAAATCCACCTGATACCTAAAACAAAAACATTTCACAGCTGAAACCTAATTACCTAGAACCAACTAAACAGTAGAATTTCTGTGTTTCCCCCATGGGCTCCTGAGACAAAGAACAAGCAAACAAATTTAAATCCGTGCTCACAGAGATGAGTTTAAGGAACAACTAAGAACAACAGTGTCTGGGACTGAAAATAAAATTCTCTAAATGCATTAGTTTAAATTATATTAAACTACAAGTTACCTAGAGGAAGACTGTTTCAGTATAGACAGATATTCATGGTTTACCATAGATTGAGTGTGTCCCATTACAAAATCAGAAAGGAAGCCAAAACCCCATGGAGCTGATATTTGGAAAATGGATATATCAGAGACTACTACGCATGTGGATGGATCAATGTAGGCTGCAAGGGAGCTACAAGATAGCTTTATTTGTTGGAACATAAAGTAATTATTAATTTTTCTGCTACTTTTTATATTCATAAATATAATACATCCACCAACTAAATTATTCTATTTCAAATGCCATTACTATCCTTAATTAGAAAGGAACTGTTAGGCGTGTAGGGGAACACTGACTATCATTTTGATATGTTTTATATCTTCTAAGGAAAAAAAAATAAAGTTTTACAATACCTTGTGGGAACATGATACACTTTCCATAACCAGTTTTCTGAAAATTTGTAGTGTTCTGAATCTCCAATATAAATTAGAAATATAAAAATACAAAGTGAATATAAAACATAAAATAGATTAATGTGTTCTAGCTAAGTTTAAATTAAAATTTTAAGACCTCTAGTTACACATTTAAGTTATGTCATAGCAAAATTAAAAAATAAAATTCTTAATTTATATGTCTAAAATATAATCTATATAACAAGCAAGATTCAGAATGTTAACATAGATATAAAACACAATACATAAAATGAAGATTTGTGAATAGATAGAAATTTTATATTGGTAAAATTTTTTTGAATACTAACTTTGTAAGTAATGGAATTAACTTGCAAAGAGAGTGAGAATAGGCCAGATATTTTTGCTCTATTATTAACGGTCTTCTATACAGTATTTGTTTTATACAAAAACTGTCACACAATTTTGATAGAGTAACAAGAAATGAAATAAAAAATGTAAGTTAGATATAAGAAATAAATACTGGGGCCGGGAAGGTGGCGCTACAGGTTAGGTGTCTGCCTTGCAAGTGGATGGACCGCGGTTCGATCCCCCGGTGTCCCATATGGTCCCCCCAAGCCAGGGGTGATTTCTGAGCGCATAGCCAGGAGTAACCCCTGAGCTTCAAACGGGTGTGGCCCAAAAACCAAAAAAAAAAAATTAAATAAATAAATACTAAGAAATATGCTCAAGATACCCAATTTAGTTGCCAGAAATAATTCCCCCAAAATGTCCAGGAGAAAATACAACAACAGACCACTGAAGGCTGGAGCAGGTAGAGCACTGGCTTTATATGTTGCCAACTTAGGTTCAACTCTAGATATTTAATATGATCCTCAGCCCACCAGGAGTGGTCTCTTATTTATTTGGTTTTGAGGTCACACCTGGCAGTGCTCATGTTTTACTCCTGGTTTTGTGCTCAGAGATCATCACGGTAGACACCACTATTGAACACAGGTTGACTATACACAGCAAGCACTCTACCATTGTAGTATTGCTCTGGTCCCAGGAGGGCTTTCTGAGCACAGAGCCAGAATAATCTCCAAGTACACCAGGTGTGGCTCAAAAACTAAGAAGAAAAAGAATCAATTAAATCTTGAGCTTTTTTTTTTTTTTTAAGGAAAAACGTGATTGACAAGTCCTTAGCTAGACCAATGAAGAAAATAGGATAAAATAACCCTCTAAAAATAGAATTAGAAATGAAAGGGGATATCATAGATTACAGAATAGAGAACTACAAAGAATCCTAGGACTACTAAAAGTCACAACAGTAACGTATGGAACTTAGGAGAAACAGATCTAAGAGACAACTTCTCAAGTTAGATTAGAAAGAAAAGAAACCTGAACATAAACTACCTAGTAAGTTAATGGTAATACTGGGACTTGGTGCTGTACAAACTGGTGTACTGTCTACCATCTATTGTCACTAACTACTTCGAATTTTGGAGCGGAATTGCAAGAGTTTATGTTCCATCTTTTCTGTCTTCAACCAACTTTGAAAGAACTTCATTCTATTCAGCCAGACTTGCTAGCAACATCTTTCTGCCTGGAAATTTTGTATACATACCAAATCCTCCTGCTGCTGGTCTGGGTAGGAAGATTTTCGACTTCAGATCCTTTACTAAGTTACAGCAAGTATTAAAAGCTCTATAGCAATTGGGGCCAATCGTAATTCGGGCAGCTCTTTCCAGGCAACTCTCTTCTGTTTGAAAGGCTCCATCCAAGCAGCATTTCTGTATGTGCTTGTGTGTGTATGTGGATGCTGAGATGAAAATACAATTAGTTTCAGTCAAGTACAGATTCAAAGGCTGAGATTTGAGTTAGAGATTGGGTCCAGCTTTCCTCTTGTACCTTCCCCACACTCCTTAAAATTTCCCCTGTCACATTTCATTTTGTGTGAATGATGACCAACCCAGCTGAAATAGCTTCTTGGGGAAATTTCTTTCTTACAAGATAATTGTTCTATTTCACAGAGCTTCAATTTCTAGAAAATCTTCCTGATTTCTGAATCCAAATATAATTCAAATTACTAGTATCCCTGGAGCAAATTCATTTGTGCAGAAAAGTCCTATTCTCAACTGCTGGATCTTGGAAGACAGTCATAATGACTGCCCAAGTCTTACTCTTTCTCTAGTATACATCATAATTAAACATTGTTTATTTGAAGTTTTTTGTAGGACATAAGACGAATTTCAAAAGCTCCAGACATTCTTCCTCCATGCACTCTCTTAGCAGATGCAGCATGGCATCGTCCAGTCCTTAGCTTGAGTGGTTCTACAGAGAGCAAGTGGATTCACTGAGGTTGCCTGTTCGGATTCAGTCTTAGAGCCTGGGAAGTATAATGAAGGGAAAGGCCTCTCTTTATGGATCAGAAACTCTAACACTGGTGGCTGCCCAGTGCTTTTGATTCTTCGAACTTGATGGGATGGGACAATTTTTCAAGACTCACTTTACTATTACAGATTGATTCTTTTGCTTGTTTCTTTGTTTGGGCCACACCTGGTAGTGCTCAGGGATTACTCCTGGCTCTGTATGCAGGAATTTCTCCTGGTGGCTCCGGAGGAACCTAGAGGTTGCAGATCAAACATGGGTTGATTGCATGCAAAGCAATATTATTGCTCTGATCCCTAATTGTTTTGAATTCTGTCAAAGTCAGAGTGGACCTTTGGGAAAAGGACCTTATAGAACAAACCATTCTTTCTGTTATATTTATTGTGTTCCTTCTGAGCTAAGTTCCTCCTGAGCAAGTGCTTAACTTACATCAAGCCTTTGTAAGTAAGTGTGGGTTTATTTACCTTGGGTGACTAAGTCCATATAGAGCCAAAACACAGAACCCCTAATCTTTTCCACCCTTTTTACAGCAATGAGCTAAGAGAGAAAATGTCACATATGTAGGTTTAGACATCATAATTTAGGAAAAGAAAATGAAAGTCGAGTACCTTTTTTTTTAATTTTCGTTTCCAAGTTTCTTTTTGATCTGAGAGGTTTTCTAAAAGATCCATCTATTAAAAAAAGGTAATGACTTAAATAAGCACTTGAAAAGGTCACAGATTTGGAGCAGAGGAGAATTGTCATTGGGTCAGTGGCAATGCTCACCACACAGTCCCCGAGTTAGATTCCCAGCAGTACCTGACGCTTCTGACCACTTCCTGGTGGACCTCCAGAGATCTCCAAGCAAGTTAGTTTATTTAGATCTGTGTCAAGCATGACAAGCATTTGTGACAGCTTGGAACTCTCTTACTTATCCCTGTGTACTATTTTTTATTTATGAGAAGTCAAAAAATACGTTTAAAAATATGACCTTTGCTGAGCCTAGTAGACTTAAGTTTTGATCATTCGCCTCTGTGTTGTCATGAACAATATGAGGTAAATTTGTGTCTACATGGATGCAGGCTGTGGTGGTGGGTGGAAACTGGGATAAAAGGTAACTTGTGAAGGGAAGGTCACACTGGTGGTGAGATTGGTGTTTGAACATTTAATAATTTAAATGACTGTATTATGAACACGTGCTAAGTGACATGCTATAAGGTTAGAATGTCCCAGTAAAGTCACAATTCAGGAAAAAGCATTTTGCACAAACATTTATTTGGAGATATAAATGAGTGTATTGTCAGAAAAATCCGGGTATTCCCTTAAATATTAGGTTAGAGATTCACATATATTTTGGGGGGGTCAGAAATATATTTTGCACGCACAGAGCCCCAAGTTCAAATATGATCCGAAGCAGTGAATATCCTGCCATATCACAGGAGGCCCCGAAGCACTGCCTGATGTGGCACTACTAATCTCACGTACTGCCAGGTCCCAGCATGTGGTCTCCAGCATCACCAGAGTCTATCATCGAACCATCCTGACCATTGACTTGGACAAGTATTGCTGCGAGTGTCCTGGGCCCTCTTCTCATTGTTTGGGAACTTCCCTCCATGCAAAAACCCCTCAGGTTCCTAAAAGCTTAGAGAGTTACCGTCTTGTGGGGAGTTCTCTGCAGGCACATTGGTCAGGACAGTGAGTCCCGTGGAGGAGAGCCCTTCGGCATTATTCCTGCTACCGCCTGTTCTGCAGTCCTGGTCATGTTTCTGAGCAGACTGGAGGATCTGTTAAGAGAAGAAATCACGTCCCACCCATCTGCCCAAGAACCAACACTCATGACCATTATGGGGAATACCTAGATTGGGTAAATCTATAAAATGATACTCTCCAATAAATGATTCCCTAATTTTTCAATTATTTCCTTAGTTTTCTCATTAATGAAGAGACTTTACTCTCCAAATAAATGTGAGTCTTCAAAGCCACTGCACCCATTCCTGGGATGTATCCTGTTGAATAAATACTTTTTACTATAATCTGTACTGTCTTGTCCTTCATTTTTTTGACAAAGACAACAAAACACTAGTGCAACAAGGATATGGCCCTGGGGACACTGTCACACTCTCAGAGATATCCCTTTCTATGAAGAAGTTCCAGGGTTGATCACCAGCATGTCGTGTCTCCACTACCACTGGGAATGAAAACAAGAACCACCAAACTATATCCTAATATCTGCCAGGTGAGGCAAAAAGCCATTCCCATATTTTTTTCTTTTTGAGCCACATTCAGGAATTACTCCTGGCTATGCGATCAGAAATCGGTCCTGGCTTGAGGGTCCATATGGGATGCCAGGGATTGAACTCAGCTCTGTTTTGGGTCAGCTGCATGCAAGACAAATACCCTACACCTATTTCTGCTCTACCCTCTGGCCCTGCTTTTAAAATAAATTGAATTTTTTTGCCATTCCATTTTTAAAGGAAAAAAAATAAATTGATTTCTCTTATTTCTCCCATTTTCTTTTGTGTATTCTTTTGCTTTGGGGCCACATCCAAAGCAGGGGTTACTCCTGGCTCTGTGCTCAGAAATCCCTCCTGAGAGGCTCAGGGGAACCATATGCAATGCCCTGGATCACAATGGGTCAGCTGCATGCAAGCCAAATTCCCTCTGGGCTGTATTATTGTTAAGGCACCCCTATTTCTTCCTCCTTTCTGGCGGTGATCTCTTACTTCCTACATGAGCCCTCTATTTAATTTCTACCCAGAAGAGAAGAAAAAGGGGTATATGTTCAATGAGTATTTTTAATAAAAATATTGATTCTTTATCAAAGTTAGTGACCATGATTGAGTGAAATTTTGAGTTGTCAGTAGGAGGAGTTCCATGTGTGGAAAGGCAGGAAGGGAAAATTGGAAAATGACCAGTTCAGCTACATTCAGAGACATGCAAATTGCCTACCAGTCTCTTTTTTCTGCTGCGCTTTATCTCTGTCATGTAGATTTAATATGCTTAAGCTATGAGAACCTCAGAGTTTACAGTAATGCACCTCCTTTAACATAAGGAAAATTTATTTTAATACACAAATGTAAGAAGTACTTTGTCGCAGATCAATAAGATTAGAGTTTATTCTTATAAAAGCTTAAAAAAGTCTTAAAGACTAGGATAATATCACAAATAACTTGAAGGTAGATGGTTTGAAAAGAGTTACTTTGAGGTGTTTCTGAGCATCAACAAATTACATTTTGTAAGTTCCCTGAGTAAACAAGATTTTATCATTTCTGTTGTTTCCACCAATGAAGTACATAAGTACAAAACAATAAGTTGTAGTATAAATTGATTGGATATATAATCTTGACAGAGTTAGATAGACAGACCAAATGACATCTATACATATAGATAAGATAGATATATACATAACAAAAAGAGAACACAACTGAACAATTTCACTTAGTTATGTCATTGCTGTGAATCAACTAAGTTATCAATATTTCTGCTATAGTTTTCTTCATTAGCAGAACGCCTCTTGTATTCAAAACATTTAAAATGTTTGAAACAATTTAAAATTATTTTAAACATTGAAATTCTAGTCCAGGTATGTTGTGAACTTTTTTTTTTTGTCACACCCAGGAGTGTTCAGGGGTTACTTCTGGATCTGTGCTCGGAAGTCACTCCTGGCCAGTTCTGGGGACCATATAAGATGCCGGCATTCGAAGTGAGGTCAGTCCTTTGTTGGCCATGTGCAAGGCAAAGGCCTTGCCACTGTGCTATCACTCTGGTTCCTATTGTGAACTTTGAATAATATTATAGGTGTTTGATTAGGGAGAGTGTCAACGGCCTGGATTGTCTGTTTGCATGCAAGAAATCGTGGTCCATTCCCACTCTGGGTGGTTCACTAAGCACCACTGGGTGGTTCACTTGGAGCAACACTAAACTACTAAGCTGGAAGAGATTCTGAGCATTACATGGTGCTCAGGATCACAAAAACACAAGTGTATAGATGTAAAAGTGTTAGATCAAATTCATCAAGCACTGGCTGCTGTCATTACTACCCTTCAATATTGTTTAGAAGACAAACATTAGTGTAACTGCAACTTTCCTTTTACTTTTCACCCAACCATGGTAGTCACTTGGCACCAAATCCTGCCAAGTACCAGAAACCAGTCACTTGACTTACTCTTTTCATGGAATTTTTTCTCATATCTAGAAAGTGACTTAATTTAGAGTTCACTGAGGATAAAGCCACCCATGCTTCGAACCGACTTTCCAAAGTCAGAGAAATAGTATCGCTGCGAGAGTGTGAATCTCTGCGTGGAGACAGATGAATCTAAAAGGAGTTGAGAGAGAAAGAACCTTAGATGCAAATGGAATTGTCACATGGCAATTGAGACAATGTCAAATAAACAAAAGAAGTTCAGGCTACAAGAGTATTTGTAGCTTACTTGGAGGGGGTTGCCACAATTTTCTTCGACCTTTAGGCAGACAGAGTCAGACACCAATTCTGTCCTCTGATCTTCTCTGACAAAGAAGTAGACAAGGAGGCAGGCTGCAGGAGCCATGTGCTGAGTCCCAAGAAGGTCCAGCGGTTGGGATGGGGAACCTGGGAGTTTCTTTATTGTACCAAAGTGTCTGATTTTTCCTCTAGATGAAATCTAAAAAAACACACAGCATCAAAGAAGCATTAGAGTGGGTTTTAAAACTGAGTTGATAAAAAGAGGTAGAGAATTAGTCTGCTACTTTGCATTTGGCATACATAAACCAACATATTCATTATGTTTGATTATGGTTTTTATTGAATTAATTTATTATTATTTAAGCACCATGATTACAAACATAAATATAGTTGGGTTTGAGTCACAAACAGAACACCCCCTTTACCAGAGCAGCATTCCAATCCCCTATGCCCCCCTCCCTCCTTCCTATCCCCTGCCTATCCCCTAGCATTCTACTACAGTTATTATAAATTTTTTTAAAGTGCAGTAAGCTGTTTTTTTCTTAAAGGATAAATGTTAAAGACAAGTACAGTAGTAAAGATGTGAAAGTGGCAAGCGCCTTTGTTGGCATAGGCCCAGAAAATATGGGGCAAAAGAAAAAAATCCTTAGCATGATTACAAGAAGGCCTCACCCCAGAAGTTTATTGGCATAAGATTAACTCTGGGCTCCAGGCATACCAGTCTATCCAACCCCTGAGTCATTGTCTAGGGTCCGAGTGAAACTTTATTGTACTTTGGCTGTTGTTGGTGTCGGGTTCCTGTATTTAAAGAATCTGGATTCTGTGCATTTCCTTCATAGAAGTCAGGCTGACGTGGAGCATCTTGTACTTTCACCTCACTATTAGATGTGGAGAGACCTGCCCTGCAAGCAGGTTGTTGTTCAGTCTTCTGGGTGTTGAGAGCACTCTTTGGAGTAAGTCAATGCCAGTGATTAAGGTTTTATGAAGCTCATTGTGCAGGCACATAAATTGAGAGACACAGACAGCAACTAAAATTGTAAAAGTATCCTCTTTCAATAGCAATCCTCATATTGCCATTTTAGTAACTGGCTTACATGTTATCCATCATTAAAGTAAGGCATTCAGAATTATTTGCCTTCAAAGATTGTTCCTGAATATGAGAATTAAACCATGAGCATGCTTCATGCTCTTGGCTTTGCTAGTGTGTACTTAAATAAAGAAAAATAATTTTGATCTTTCCTTCTTTTTATAGTATTGGGATCCTAGAGCTATACACATTTGCTTGTGGTGTTTTCTGATGATATCTATGTCTTAGTGTTTGTTGTCACTAGATTGTGCTGCACCAGACATCATACATATTTGTTGGTGTCAGGGATCCAAAACAATAGTACTACCAGGATCACCATCCATATTTGGGGAGCCTCAAAGCCATGCCTGCAAGGCAGGCACTCAAACACTGAGCCATTTCTTGGACCCTCTAGTTGTGTCTCAGTCATGAACCATGCCAGGAGTCAATGTCTCCATTCTTGAGTACATGATCTAATGTTTTCCTTTTTACATAAGGCAAAGTTAAGGGCTATTGACAAGTCTTTGCCATATAATTTCTTCCATTTCTCTTCATTTTCCATGACTAGTCTGAATATGAATAAAGGCTGTCAACAAACCCTTGTCATCATGCAAAATGATCATTGTAGAAGTTGAAAGACCTAAAGCAAAATTTCAACCCTACCCTACCCTAAATAGTAATGACCTGATGGATACTGACCTCTCCACTTTGTCCCATGCTGCTACTGAATTCCAAGAGGTGCTGTGATACTCTTTCTGAAGGTGAAGAGGGGCATGTTCTTTTTCTGACTGAAACCATCTATGATCCTGGTTGCAATCATGGTGCTTAAATAAAGATTATTTTTCTTAAAAAAGATTGTGAAGTCTGTGCGAATTAGTGGGTCTATTTGTTCAGTGAGTATCATGTTTAGAGCTGCTTTGTCTCAGTGAGGAATTTATTCAAAGATCATTTTCACAAATTAAAGATTGTGGCCTTTAGATGCAAGTTAAATATGTTTGATCTTACCAGGTAATTGTAATGTGTAATCCTGTCTGCATAAGGACTTTTAGGAGTGATAGTTACGCTCAGATGTTCTCCCACCAGCAGTCTCTTGTCACTGTCAGGCCCGCTGAGAGAAAGGAAAATTTGGCTCTGACCTGCATAGGCCACTGCTCGAAAGTCTTTGCTGGCCTGATATTCCTCTGGAAGGTCTGGGTCATCCGTTCTGACCTAAGGAACATAGTGACAAAATGTCAGGCACTAACACTGCCCTTTCAAAATCAATGAGAACCGTGGCATGTGGGCGTTAGGAATCTACAATATGTTTATGACTTTAATTAGATTAAAGCTTTAGTTAGGTCTAATTATAAGTGGTTAACAGCTAGGAATGCATCCAAGCACTTTATATATTAGACTTCACAATAACGTATCAAAAAGCAAATTAGAAGTTTAATGCTTTAAAATCCTGTAAGATATATTATATATCAAGTGAAGATAAAAAAAAGTTGTAGATTACAATATTAAAATTAACTGTGAGTATCAAGTAGTTGTATATATTCTTTGGAGACAAATAAGAGCAGTGATCTGACACTAGGAATTGGTCTCGTTATATAACAAGCTAACTTATTCTCTCCTATTTTCCTTTTGTCACAGAAACTAGGAACTAGGGAAAGAGAAAATGTAGGAAGGAAATATTTTGTTGGTGTCAGGAACACAATCCAGGGCTTCATAAATGAGTGTTGAAAATTTATAGAAACATTAGTTGTAAGTAGCAATGCTAGCAAACAAATTTTGTGGGGGGAAGGAGAGAAAGAGAGGGAAGGGAAAACAAAAGATTTTTTGAAGGGTTTAGAGCTAGTGGGAATACTTATGAATATCTGTGCTAGAAATTGTTGACCTTAAACATTAGTTGAAGCCATATTTTATTTTTTGTAGCTGAATAATTGGAAATTATTTGCCACAGATATAGGTATAGTGAAGTCACTTTACCAGCAAGGAAAGATAAAAGAAAAATGGTTCATGCTATCAGAAAAGAGAGAGATAATGACACTTGCCTTATTTGAAAAACAAAACATCTATAGACTCAATCAGACCATATTTACTGGCTCCTATTGTGTATCAAAAGAATGCTGAAGCCAAAGAGACAGCACAGCCTGCCTGCACTGGTCTTATTCAAGGCTGACCCAGGTTTAATCATCTGCATTCTTTCCAGTTCTCTGAACCCTACTAAGGTTTACCCCTGAAGAGAGAAGCTGGAGTAAGCCCTGACTGAGCACAACTGCATGTAACCTAAATCAAATCAAATCAAATCAAATCAAAACAAAACAAAACAAAACACAAATATTTGCTTGAGATTGAGAGATAATATAGTACTGGGAAATGCAAAATGCTCATTCTGTTCAAAAAGCATGCCAGTTGCATTATCTTTACTGTTCTCAAATTGAGGGACAAGATGGTAACTTGAAATTATGTACTCTATGCACAGTTCTTTCTCTAAATTTCCAAATTTGAATAGCAATGTCATTAGCAAAACAAGCAAAAACTAGCCACTTAAATATAAAACTGATAGACTTATAGTAAGTTTAGTAGATATAATTATATTTCTTATAGCCACAAGTCAAAAATTTCCAAGAAATACCAACAAGTTTCTTGTACACTATCTTCTTCACAAAGCGAAGTGCTAAGAAATTCAACACATGAGACTTTTGCTTACATGAAAATCCAGTATGGTGACATCAGAGGGAATGTTAATGGTAAATGAGGCGACTCCATCAGAATTTGTTTCACTTTGTCTTATATTCAGGTCTGTCTTTGTCATTTGCTCCACTATTTTTGCTTTCAATGTTACAGCAATCCCTTTTACAACGTGGCCAACCACGTTCTTCACTTGCACCTGATGGGGCATATTCATTAAATGGATAATTTGCATTAATGTCTATAAGAAATGAGTAAACTTATTCTTTATTAAAATGAGGTTTTAAATAAGAAAACCTTAAAATTCTTTCTCTTTCGTTCCCAAGTGCTGAGGAAAAGAATTTAACTCATTGGTCAAAGGCTTTTCACCTAGGGTTATATTTCAAGCATTGAGAAACATGATAATGTAAGGTATAATTGCTGAATTGCTGACTGAATACTTGCTGTGTGTTGGAATAAGTTATTATCCTCATTAGTTGGAGACTACATTTTTCTTCACAGCCCTTATCATTTCCTTCTTCTATTCCTCATTTCCTTGAGCAAGCACTCATTAAAGTAACTCTATTTCAGACCACACTAGAGCAAGGTATCTCTGAAACCTATGTCTTGCTTTGCTTACCATTTGGTCATCTTAGATTTTCTAGTCATCTCACCTTGATCGAAAACGGAATCCCAGGCTTGAAGACAAGAGGTGAGGCAAACAAATCCATTGAGTATGGAAAGAGGACGTATTTAACATTAGCGTCTTTGCTTTTATAAGTAATTCTCCCAGCTAAAAAAGCAAGCATCAGTCTGAGAAATTGGTAAATTCATTGTAACATCCATCTGCCTGTGTTTCTATTCTGTGTCTGTCTTTATTGGGACAAGAACAAGTCATTCATTCCTGACATTTAATATAAAGCTATAACCTATATCTGATGATTTCTATGGTCATCTTGGAAGAGTTTTACCATTCCACAAACCTCAAGTGTGGTTGTCAGGAAGTTGCTAAGATATTTATTCACAATTTTCAGCTACATTTTCCTGATCAGACAACTTGCCAGATGATTTATCATATGGCGCTTCAAGTAATGAAAAGAGCCTCACATCCTCCACCTGCCCATAAAACTGTTGGGGGAAACACTCCCACGTGATATTCATTTCAAAGGTGTCATTCAAATACTGGGTGGTGTGGCAGAAGGTATGAGTTAACTCTAATAATCTGTAAGAAACCACCCTAATAGCTAGGGCACATTCATTATTTTAATACTTTAACTTTAGTTTGTTTGTTGCAGGGTAAATTCCATGTATCATGATTGTCTGCTCTTACTGGTAACATGAAGTGCAAATCATTCATGGATGAGTTGGGTTGGGAACAGAGAGGATCAACATTACAAAACGATGTCTGATATGGGCACCCCATCAGCATGGAGCTGTATTTTGAAAGAGCACCTACACTTACCCAACACGGAACCAGTATAACTTAGCAAATGATATCTAAACTTTCAAATAAGAAAGAGATTTAAGATCACCATGGAGGAGCACTACTACCAGCCTGCAAAATGGAAGTATGCAACCCAGGTGAGCCCCAAGCTAAAATGTGTGGGCTGCAAATTGATGTGTGATTTCCAGTGAAGACCAGAACCAACTATGGGAACCAAGTCACTCCAACGAAAACAACAGACAAGGGAAAGTGGGAATAAATGCAAAGAAGAGCTCAAGGAATAAATGTTCTTATGATTTTAGAAACTTACGTTCCTTTACTTCCACAAAGATATTCAGGTACTTGTTATTTATTTCTTCTAGTGTTTTATTTAATAATTTTAATTCCTGGGAGGTATTAAAATGGACTTGTGCAAATCCATCAAGAAGCTGTTTTTCAAGAAGAGGACAAAAAGTTAGGGGTTGTATTACAGAATATCTCACATAGAAGGAACAATACATTATCCTTTCATGAATTTGAAAAAGCTCCATTTGATAATGAAATAGTAGAAATATCAAGAGATACAACAAAGCACAAATATAAATCTAGAAAGTACCCTACTTCTTAACATTTCAGTCATTCCTTTTAAGCCCCAACATTTAGGCTATCTTGTAAGATAAGAAGAAAAAACTTTTGGGTGGAACTAAAAATCTTTGAGGTAAAATCGTGAATCATTCTATTTAAAATTGGAGGCTTTGATTTGGGAAAATTATGTATCTGATGAAATTTATTGCAAAATACATTTTGCCTGAATCCATCTTACCTTTGTTATTTGTATCCCTGCAAGCATCGTATCTTCTAAATTATCATCTAAATTTTCTCTTATTCCAAAGAAGACAAACATATCCACCTCGGTAATACTAATATCATAATGTCTGGTAAAATAATATAATTCTATTTTTAATAAACAATGACATTAAGGAGATCAAATAGAACCACAGAAATTTTGCTTTTTGCTCTGAAGAGTGTTCTTGTCTACTAACATTTCATTGATAGAGCTCAGTGGTGCTTAGCTAAGATAGATTTTTTTAAATTTCCTCTCTTTTAATTTTTTTTGAAAATTTAGTCACCGTGATTTAAAGATGTCAGTGAGAGCTTCAGACTAACAATATTTCAAGTATAATCCCAGCACCAGGTACATTTAAAAGTTTAACTGAAGGGTCCATGGCAGGGGTCTCAAAAACGGGGTCCGCAGCCGTTTGCGGCCCTCTGTACAACATTTTGTGGCCCGCAGTCGGCCTTCAAATATTGCACTATGACGATTATTTGCTTACCGAATAATTGCAATGAAAATCGCATTAGTAAGAAAGAATCGCATTAAACATTCGCAGTTCTGTTCAGGGTATGCAAATGTTTAATGCGATTTTTTGCAATTTTTTTCTTACTAATGTGAGTTTTATTGCGAATATTTGGTAAGTGTATAATCGCGAATACTTTGCGCCTAGCGCAGACCTCATTTCCGCTGCTCCTGCCCACTGTCCCTCTCCCCCCCCATTTGTTTCTTTTGTGAAATCCCTGATGCGGCCCTGCCTCACCCTGACTTTGCCTCCTGCAGCCCCCAGGTAAATTGATTTTGAGTCCCCTGATCTAGAGCTAGAACCCAGCTGGTAGGGCTTTTGCCTTGCTATCAGTGTGCCCGAGTTCAATCCCAGCCATCCCATAGGGTCCCCAAATGCTCTCCTAGTGTAATTCCTGCTCTCAGAGCCAGGTGGAAGCCCTGGACACCATTTGGTATGGTTGAATAACCCCTCCCAAATTTCAATTGTAGTTTGTGTTCCGTGTTTTAGTAGTTTTTTCTTCAGAGGTACATCGATTTGAGTTCCACCTCTACTCCACACGTGTGTCCAAGGCCTTTGATTCCTGCTAATATCTTATTAGAGACATAATTTTATTCCATTTGATAAATGAAGAATTCGAGTCCTAGTGGGATGGAATGAACGTGTTCATCTTCCCATGATTTTTATCTTTACAGTAACATGGTTTAAAGATGAGCTTAAGAACTTATGTGACAATTAGGAGACATTGTGGTACTTTTTAAGAAGGGGAACAGCATATTTGCCTCACATAGATGTAAAGAAAGTTATTTTTAAGCTAGTCTCATTCATAACTTTTGAATCAAAGAAAAGTATGATTTCATCCTATTTAAATTGATCTAAAATTAAAGCAGTATGCCAGTGCTCTTACAAAAACTTTATAATGGCTTTTCATAATGGTTATAATCAATTAATCTATTAGCTATGTCACAAATAAAAATAACAAATGCTTTCACATAATTTTATGATTTGAGCAGTGCTAGACACTTAGTTAACAAGATATTTCATCTTTAGCTTTTAGTTTTGCTTTGAGATTATAAAAAGTTCAAGAATTTGCTTTACCATTCTCAGCAAATACACTTCACACACTTGAATCTAAACTTCCAACAATTATGGTCACCATTTTCAATCCTAGCCGTTTTATTTTTTTGAACATTGAACACCAACCATGCACTAGCATTCATCTATATTTTATGCTTCATATCTAATATGTTTGCATTTGGAAGTCAAGATGAACCAGAAAATCCTTTCTTACCCAGCTCTTATAGTAATCTTGAAGTCCTCAAAGTTTTTATAGCTGATAAAGTTATCTTCTGGTTCAAGTAATATGTTCATTTGGGAAGACCATCCATCTAATTTTGAGCAAAAATTTACACAGTTTAAAATGTAGCATGCTTCAAGAAAAAATATTTGAATGCAAGTGCATAGACCAACATCAATACCAAGGGCATCTTTCTCTCATGCTACCCAACTATTCATATGCTGGAGATGCCTCTTAATCTCCTATGAGGTTTCTGTTCCTCCTGTAATGCTGCAATGCTACTATTTAAGGTTGAATTTCTTGAAGCCAAGTTCTAATCTTTCTTTCTTTTTTTTTTTCTGCGACCCTGCTAATGTATTTTCTTAGTGACACATTGGAAGCTGGGTTAGATGGAAATGGCTCAGTTCCTCTAGGGTCTTTTAATGCCTGAGAGTGAGTATCAATAGTTACGGTAGTTTCAAGGGTCTGATAAGGCTTTGCTCTTTCTTAGACAGGTCAGCCTTTTAACCATGAAACTTTATGCCAAGCTCATTCAATTTTCATTGTATTTCTATGCTAGAAAAATACCCAAGAAATTGCACCTGCTCCGTGTATTCACCCTTGAGTACTTTTTTTTAGATAAAATATTAGTTTCATTGTTTTCTGTCTAGTCAGAAGCAAATGTCATAAATGTAATTCTAATAATTCAATTGGTGTAACGTTTTTTGTCACAGTTCATTTTCTTTTTTGGTTGTCATCTATGATATTTTATTTAATAATCCATGCTATTTTATTTTATTTTGTAAAATAGTTGTCAAACTACCACTATCAGGTATTAATAGCATTTAACCTGAGAACTACAATCCATGTTCATGTATAAGAATAGTGCCGTTGTGGTTTCTTATAAATAATGCACTGGATTCAGAACTGAGTAGTTGCATCATGCTGATATATTGAATTTTGTGTGTATCCTGTAATTATGTCATAATGTTTTCAGATAACTTACTGTAAAGAACAAAATATGCCTTTGATGTACTATACGAAGCATTAAATGTGTTTGAGTTTAGAAGCGAAATAATTCCTTATTAATATATATATATGAAGATATTGAATAGTTAAAGTGGAATGTAGACAAGAAAACATTATTTTAAAAAGTTTGCTAATGCAAAAAAGGAGTCTGACAATTATTTTACAAAATAAAATAATCTTTCTTATCTTTGTAAACCTGTGCCATATATAAACGTTTCATAGACATTTGTTAAATTATAAAACATTTTTTTTCTTTAAATAGCTTCCATTGACTGAAATGGAGCATGAAACTTAAACTTTTATTTACTAACTCTAGACTCTAGTTATTATCTTTAGAACATGATTTAAAGAAAACTACTGACCAGGGTGAGTAAGGTTGGTGCTAAAGATCCTAAAAGTCTCACTGTTGTGTCTGCTCCTCTCTGTGTCAGAGAAAATTGCCCTCTAATGGATTGGCAAAGAAATAAACAGAGTAAGTTCTTTGTGACTAGAACAGAGTCCAAGGCAGATAGTTCATATGTTGAGCCAAATTATGAGTCGAACCGCTTCAGCGACTATTCTTCTGTGTGCTTTATTTAATATGGTAAATGTTGACATTTGTACATGCCATTGATCTTCTTTCTAATTTAAATGACTCACCACTTCATCAACCCAATGTGCAGAAACTATGGTTTAAATGATTTATGTAAAATATAAATTCAATTATCTAATGAGTATGAATGCGAGGATGTAACAGTTATTAAAAGAACAGGAATTGAAATAATAGTTATCCTGTTAGCATATGCAAGTAGAACTAATTAGAATTTCTTAAATTTGTCATATTTCAGGAACCACACTGAGTTTTGAGAGTTGGTGGAATCAAGTGGTTACTGGCTTTTCAGAGATACATGCTCACTCTCAAGTCTGTGTGGACAAAATAGTGGTGAGACTTGATAAGTCTGCCCATTTTGTCCAGTCTACAACTCCTCCACTGTATTTCTATGAGGGGACGAGACTAAGGAACCCTAGGAGTTTCTTGCTAAGACACAATTTTATCCTATCCTCCCATAGACTTTTATCCACTGTAGAATTCAGTGATTGAACTGAGGTAAGCCAGACCAAAAATCTTGGTTATCATTTCCCATGATGCTTCTGTTGGCTTCCCTTTATTGGACCTCTTCTGTTCCTAACTAGTTTTGAGGTTATGAAAATTTTGTAAACCATTCTTAAAATTAGGCATTGGAAATATCATTTATTCACAGAAGTTACCATGGGGGTCCATCTGAAAATGTGCTGTTCCAGTTGTTGTGAAGTCTTCTTTGTATTTAGCTTTAATTGTCCATAAACCATAACTGTGAAGGAATATAAAATGTTTGGGTATATTTTGACTTATTTGATTTTTACCCCATTTTATTGTTTTCTTTTCTTCAAACAGAACCACATAACCTGTATTATCTAGTTCCGTCTCTCAATTTGAGGGGGAAATAATGGAGAGTACCAAGACCAAACAGTTGTTTGATCACTAAGTAGTAAGTTAGACACAGAGGGGATCACTTATACTAGCAGTCCAGGGGGTGAGGGTGGGGGATGTGGGATGCAAGATGGGAATGGGGATTGGGGAGGACAACTTTGTTGATGGGAATTACCTTGATTCAATTTTAATATATACCTACAATATTACTGTGAAAGATAAGTAATACACTTAGGTCAAAATAAAAATTACTATAAAAATAAAATAAAATATATGATCTACTGGGAAACTTTGTTAGGATCATCAGAAAAAAAATTTTTGGTATTAAGACCAGATGATATATGTATGTAAATTGTTTGCCTTGCACACTGCTGATATGATTTGATCGTTGGAACCTCATACAGTTTCCAGATAACCTCTAGGATTGATTCTGATTTACATCATTAAAGAATATATATTTAATTTGCACACTGATTATATCTATTATTCAGTCAATGTTTTATATTTATCAATTAAAATCATACAATTGGACACAAATTCACAAAATTAGAAATCACATAAAAATCTCTTTATAAAATATAGAGACATCGAGGTAAAATTAGCCTTAAAAAGTTAGAAACTGAGGACTGGAGCAATAGCACAGAGGTAGGGCTTTTGCCTTGCACTCGGCTGATCTGAGAAGAACCCTGCTTTGATTCATGGAATTTCATAGTCTCCCCTGACCCTGCCAGAAGTGATTTCTGAGCACAAAGACAAGGGTAACTCCCTACCACCACCAGGTGTGGCCCAAAACAAACAAACAAAAACCAAAGTTAGACACTAATAGTTGAAAAATGCATGTATCATGAAAGATGCCTTCCCAAAGAAGATATTAAAGAATAAACAAATATATACCCTGAGAAGAATGATATTGAAGACACAAACAATCAGAATCTATGAGTAAACTCCTATAGATGCAATAAAATTGGAGCCAAAGATAAGTTCATAGCAAGACAGTCTTACATAGCAAGTCAGAAATGAGTTCAGAGGAATTACAGAACCAAAAAGGTGAAAAGTAAATTGACAGCACTGAATTAAAAATAATTTTGGTTGAAAATAATAAAAATCAGAGCAGATATTATATACCAATGCTATGGAAACCAATAAATGAATACACAGGATACATGATAATAGAAGTTAACGTCTTATATGAAAAAATAAAATTGAAATGCCCTTAGTCTCAGAAGCTAGTGAATTACAAAACAAATTAATCAGATCAGATATGAAAGGGATGAAATGACAACAGACATCTCAGAAGGACCATCAAAGCAGTTGCTCAATATATGCCTTTCAACTAAAGAATCAAGAAGAAATACCTGAGTTCTCAGAGATACACAATATCCCAATGTTGAATCAGAATAAAGTAGAAAAATTCACCATGCCAATAACAATAAAGGACATTGAAACTAATTTCCAAAATCCTCAAGAGCAAAAGTCCATGTCCAGATAGGTTCACTAGTGAGTTCTAACAAACCTTCAAACAAATCTTTCTCGCTCTCCCCATCAAGCTCTTCCCAAAGTAGGAATACTTCATAACACTGGATTTCTATGAAACCAACATTATTTTCATATCTAATTAGGCAGAGCTATCACCAAATAATAAAACAATAAAATATATCCCCGATGAATTCAAGATCCTCCACAAATCCTTTTGGGGGTAACACTTGGCTGTTTTCAGAGGGTACTCCTAACTCTGCATTCAGGATCACCCTTGAAATCTCAGTGGACTTTTCAAAAATGCCTGGAATTGAGTCTAATTTAGCTGAAAAGAAGTAAAGCAACCTGCAGGCTGTGTTATACTTCCAGCCTTCCTCAACAATATATCTAATGGGTCATACAACACAGTTAAATACAGTTTATTTCAGGGCTGTAAGAATGACTCAATCAATGATGTAGAGAAAACTTTTAAAATTCACCATCATTCATGACTCATTCAATAAAATAGTGATAGAAAAAATGTGCCTTTAGTTAACAGTGACTATATGTAACAAACCCACACACAGCATTATATTCAAGGACAACAACAACCCCCACAGGAAACTCCTTTATTTGAGGTCAGTCATAAGGCAAGCATGTCCACTTGCTCCACTATTATTTAGTACAGTCCTGGAATCCCTTTCTGTAGTAATCAGCCAAGAAAAAACCTCAAAGGATCTACTTTGGAGAAATTAAGCTCTCGCAGAAACAAGAAACCAAAATAGAAAGCAAAAGGCTAAAAATGTGAATGACAAAATCTTGATGCAATTATACGTGTAATTAATAAAGCAAATGAGAAGGAATAAATGAGACAAATGTATTTTAAAAAGAATTCCCAAATATCAAGTACCTAAGAGTCAACTTAACAACCTTCTACTAGAATAGATACTTATTGGGCCTCAGAAAACATAACCAAGTTTTTTTGCTTGGGGCCACAACCTGTGGTTCTCAGGGCATTCTTGGTAGTCCTCAGGGTACCCAGTGGGATGCTGGAGATCAAACCCAGGTCAGCATGTGCATGCCAAATGCCCTATTCTCTGTGGTATTGCTCCGGTCTCCCAAAATAGAACCGCACTTCCTTACAGAAGTTACTTTAAATCTGTTAAGCCATATGTCAATGGCTCTATCAGCATAGTCACAAAACCAAGCATCTCTATTGCTTTCAGCATAAACAATTTTGAAAACAAATAATTTAAAATACTTAGGAGAAGGTTGCATATGGAAATCATGAAAAGTGGTAATCCCAGGGAATATACTTTGTCCTACTATGGAAGTTTCATTTCCTTCTGGATCCTACAAGTCAAAAGAAAAATCAAGTTTGATTTTAAAGCAACTTATAAATATGTGGTCATGATCTGATATGATATGAGACAACATAACATAACATAGCATAACAGAACATTATAAGATAATGTAAAATTATATGGCATAACATGATATGACCTAATATGATATAAGATATGATATGACATAGTATAATATAATGTAATAACATAACATAACAAGATAATATACCATAACAGTACTTAACAACATGATAACATAATGTAAATATAATGTGTGATTGACTATGGTTAGGGATCACTCTTTGTGGAAACCCGTGAAGGGGTTGTATTCTTTTAATGACTGGAACCGAACTACAAACATGTTTGTAATCATGGTGCTAAAGTAAATATATATTAAATAAATAGAGAAAAGATCAAGAACAGGACCTACTTTCTTGTTTTCAGAATGATTTAATGATTGGTTTTGTTTTCTTCCTCCTCAGAACTATTCTGCTACTGGTCCTAAATGTTCCCTGATCAGGTTTACCCTATTAAACTGATATAATCAGTTGTTCAGTATCAGAACAGTCTGATGGTTACTTAAATTCTGTGTATCTCAGCCTTTCCTCTTCAAAAGAGGCATTGTTTATAGTGCTCTGCGAAAGTTGTCATGATATAATGCTCAGCACAGAGTCCTTACAGGCATGTCAAAGTGTACTTCTACATGACCCTCACCACATCTGCCCACACTTCACAAGTAAGAAGGGACTACGAAAATTTAACAGGACCATTTAAAAATCAGTCTTTGAAGGTACACTTTAATGGGCCTTCACAATATATTGCAACTAACATTTGCCCACAGAACTTTGTGCTAAGTGGAATAAAATGATACTAAAACTATCTTGTGCCACACATTAAGGCTAACAAAACTCTTGTTATTCCATGATATGTAAAAGTTAATGACACACTTGTTAAAAATACAAAATTATTAATAGAGTAAAATACAAAGGTCAATTTTGATCAGAATCCATGCCATACTCACTATAAAAGTTAAGGTAACTTCTCTTTGGGATGGCTTTAGGTCTTCATCCAGTGCATAAGCTCTAACTTTCACTGTAAATAAACATCATTTAAAAATATTTGTTCAACTCTAAATTGCTGATAATAGTATCAGTAAGTCTATTGTATGAGGCCACGAAGATTGAAGTACAAGTAAGAAAGAAACTACAGACACATTTGAAGGAAAAGAAGAATGTGAGTGCTGGATGTGAATTCTGTATTGTTAGGCGCAATATTCCTTTCACTATAAAACTTGTCAGGGTTTAACTTAAGTATCTATTTATGAATTTAAAGATAATTCACCCACTATAAATTATGTTACTAATATCTGAGAAAGACACTAGCTTACTCGTTCCCAAAATTATTTTAGAGAAAGAAAAATTGACTAGATAGGCTGGTCAACAAAGCCAGCAATGCATTTAAACCAGAAAGAAAGTTAGGAAATAAACTGCACATCTGATCATCTAATAAGGAATTGACAAGTGGAAGGGAGAAGGTTAAGGTCAGAACTTTTTAAAATTTAACTGCAAACATGTTTGTAGTCATGGTGGTTAAATAAATATGTTATTTAATTTAAAAAATAAAAAAAGAATTTTTTTCAACACACAACCATCATCTCAGGTAGTCAAGAAACAGAGCAGGGTCTCTGAGATTGGGTTAATGATTGCCAGGGGATCATGCCTATTTTTAAAATCCTGGTGGTGATGTCCAACTTTTCTTGCTTAATTATCATATTACCATCCACCATCTTCATAAAATATTCATTAAATATTAATCATGAAATAATGCTTCATCAAGTCCATGCCCATGATCGTCTTTTTGCTTAGTGAGGTAATTAGTAAAAATAAAAGTCACTTATTAAAAGAAAACAAAAGTTGTTCCATGGAAACATTGCGACAGTTCCCAAAGTAAATATGACTAGTGACTATTGCAACTTTCTTTATAATGTTCAGTGTGGAAGTAAAAGCAAAGTGACTGATAGTTCAAGGGATGGAATGCACATTTATAACTCTCTCAAGTGTTTTACCCAGAAAGAGTAAAATGTCAAATAGGGAATTAGTATTAAAAATAAATCCTTTTCAAGGGAAAATTGACTTAATGGGGTGTGGTACTATCGCAGGTAGGGAGTTTGCCTTGCATGCACCAGCACATTGGGTTCGATTTTCACCATTCCACATGGTCTCCTGAGTACCACCAGGAGTAATTCCTGAGCACTCAGGGGTAATTGCCTGCTAGCTCAAAACCGAACACAAGACATACTAACATTTAACTTTACAGTCTATAATTCATGACCTCAGAATAAAAAATATTTTAAAAGGAACCTTGGCATCATTCTAAGAAAGGTGCTTTTTTAGTTTTAATTCATTAGTCTTCACAATTCTGCATTATTTTCAAAGGTTTAGAATTAGCTTCTTTTATTCCCACACAAAATATAACTCACTATAAGCCATGGTCCCACCTGAATTATTGATCTAATAAAGGAAAAGAGCACCTTTGTCTATTTATTTTGTCATTCCTCAGAATTATTTTGCCCCCCCAATTTCATTTAAAATCATGATAAAAGTGAATAAAGAATAAAAGTGTTTATATAGTGTGTGATATTAAGATTCAGTAAGGAAAGATCAAATTATAAATTCTGCTTCAAGGTTGATAGAACTAAGTCAGGGGAAAACAAGTTTTGGACAACCGAATCAAACTCATGTGGAATATAAAGAAACAAATCAAGGGAATAGACAGACTCCTATGACAAGAAGTGAATGGATGTTGACTACAAAATTGGGCTGATCAACTGGTAGTAGGTGAGTGATTGTGAGGCAGAAAGACAAACTGAACTAAGACTAGAGTTGAGTGGTGGTGCGTGTTTTACATCTTCCTGGTTGGTGAAAGCGCATTGACTTTCTTCACCCAAAGCACAGATATTAATTAAGTCTATGTAACCCTCTCACACTATCACCACCACATGACAGACGTTCTTCCTACCTGGCTCACGTGAACAATACATCGATTTATCTGTCTGGATGAAGATGAATCCATTATCATAGCACAGAGGAATAGGTGTTGATTTTGAAAAGTGAGCACATGTCGCTTCTAAATAAACATGTGAAACTGCATTTGGGCCTCCAGACAAGTCTTTGGGTTGCACCTGTTTTATTAATAAAAAGTTAAGCGTTGTTACTTTATAGTTATTA
The DNA here is from genome assembly GCF_024139225.1 of Suncus etruscus. Classification (NCBI taxonomy): domain Eukaryota; kingdom Metazoa; phylum Chordata; class Mammalia; order Eulipotyphla; family Soricidae; genus Suncus; species Suncus etruscus. The sequence goes on along the minus strand of NC_064852.1, from coordinate 2,110,454 downwards.
TGTAGTCCTTTTGAGTTATATTGCATCTGGTTAATACACAGTAATAAGATATTATAAGTGTCCCCACACTTCTTTTCATTCGACATATTCCTCATTTTGAAAAAAAAATTTTTCTTTCATTCAAACATAAATATGAGGATCCTTCAATAGGTAGTCTAAAGGTAAACCATTTTTATCTAGAAACCAGAATGTTTCCGAAACTATTATAGTATTTAATTATTTAATAAATTAACATTAATAAATAAATGAATTAATTAAAATCCATAACATCAGTATATTATTTAATAAAATATATTTTAGAATATTTAAAAACTATTCTAATATGTATTAATAAAAGGAATGTTCAAATGCTCTCTATTCACTGCATTTTTTTTTTTTTTTTTTTTTGGTTTTCGGGCCAAACCCGGCGGTGCTCAGGGGTTAATCCTGGCTGTCTGCTCAGAAATAGCTCCTGGCAGGCACGGGGGACCATATGGGACACTGGTATTCGAACCAACCACCTTTGTTCCTGGATCGGCTGCTTGCAAGGCAAACACCGCTGTGCTATCTCTCCGGGCTCTATTCACTGCATTTTTAGAGAACAAACATCAAGCCTGTATGTCTTTATAGATATCTTTTACTCCAAATATTTTCAATGTCTTTTCTTTTTTTCCTTTTTCTTTTCTTTTTTCCACACATGATGACTTTCAGGGACTTCTGCAGACTATGCGATCAGAAATAATTCCTGGTTTGGGGGACCATCTGGGACACTGGTTTTTCAACCAAGGTCTGTCCTGGGTCAGTTGCATGTAAGGCAATCCCCTACCACTGTGCTATCGCTTCAGCCCTCTTTTACAATTGTTAAAGGAAAGTTAAAAATATATCACATTTAAATACATATATAAAACATTTAAATGTATAGTGTAAGTATACAATACAATAAATATATTTAAATAGGAAAATAAATGATCTTTACTAGCATTTATCATCTCAGTTTGAAATTGGTTTAATTGTTGACTTAGTTTTCATGTCACCAAACATTTTTACCTATATGACTTTTACTTGACTCAGTAAAACTTATGTAGACTTATGTGATCCTCAATTCTATAGAAAATTCTCTAAAATTTCCCACATATCACTGTGTTTAAATACACAGCACTTACATCTCATCAATCAGTGAACTCATTGAAAATGTGATGTATCACATATCGATCTACACAACTACCAGGTAGCAATATCATATCTATGAGTGTTGTTGTGCTTTCCAAAGAACGATTTGACATGTGAAAGAAATGCATACATACAGTTAGGTTCGTAGAGCCTTGAAATTCATTTTCAGGAGATAAATATACTTGGCCTCGAGAATAGGTGAAAAGTTGGTCAGGATAACTTTTAATAGCAACAGACACAGCAAATGACTCTGCATATCCGTGAACTTGAACCACTACATTTTCAGAGGCACCGATATGGAATACTTTAGGTGCTAAGATAACATACCTGTTGAAACAGTGAAATTACAGAGATAATTTTAAACATGATAATGAAATACTTTTCAATTAGGAGAATTATGGCAAATCATCAATTGTTTTTATAGCTGGAAACAGAATTTTTTTATATTTCCAATTTTCATTTTCTATGATGAAGCCTCCATAGAATCCTGAAAACATCTGCAGTACACGAAGTTATGGAAACAAGTAGAGAAATTGTAAGTTCTATTAGACAAAGTGTAATAGAGTTTTCTAAAAGAAGTGCAAATGTAGGTTTTACTTCTGTCTTCTGAAGAATTATATTTAATCAAGAAACTAATCAACACAGTATTATTCTAGGAGGCAGAATATAGGGAATAGCCTAGACTAGAATACAAACCATGCATAGGTAGCAAAGCCATTGAACAAATGAGAAAGGTATGCTGACATTTTCAGAAATAGAAAATTGACATCACAGGACATATCATAGGACACATCCTTCTTTAAGGACCACCACCAAGACATACTGCACATGAAAATGGATGCTTTCACTTACTTTTGTTCCTGTCCCCAAATTCTTCCCAAATAGAGAAAAATACAGACTATATTTAAGATGTTCATGGCTGGGCCACCTGCATTAAACTGTTGCTGAAACTTTTGCAAGTGCTATATGGAATGTTTCATTATTAACGTTTGAGTTAATTATTAATGACCAGTAATGGCTAAGTTCCAATGAGAAGAAAATCCAAAACTTTAAATGATGATCTCTTTTAAATAGCTTTTACAATGGCCAATGTGACTTACAACTCTTTTACCGTTATATTTAAGGTATCTAGTGCCAGTGAGTTGGGAAAATCCCCATTACTCATGTTGACCACCCACCACCCCTGTTCTTAGCATGCATCCTGTACTTCCACCTTTAACCCCCTGGACTGCTGATGTAACAGGTTCTTTTGTGCATAGTTTGTTGTGGTTTGGGTTTCTTAATTCCATTGCTGTTGACTTTGGGTTGAGTATTAAGAGCTTTTCAGTTTTTCTTTCGACTCAATGTTAGTGACATTGCTTGCCCTTGGTACCAGGCACTTTTTTTCTCAATTTATGTGGCAGAACAAGGTAATTAAATTTATATGGTTCTGTTGATAAGAAAAAGAAGAATAAAAAGTAAAAAAATAAAGATGATGAGACTCTATCTAGAACTATGAATATAAGAGAGGAGGGACAAAATTAGAAAAAAATCAAAATTCAATAAAGCAAAACAGAACTAATCAAAAATTTAAATAAAGGAAGTGAGGATTGGTGTGATTTTTTTTTACATAGGCACATTAAGTATTGGGAAAATTAGAAAGGAAATTTCCTCTGCCTGGAAGATACAAGGGTTCTCTCCTCCTAAGCATTACTGTCATGGGATCCTCTAAGACTCTGGCCTTATTCATTATAGAACAAGGTCTTTTTATGGTGTTAAGAAATGCTCTGGTCAATTATGGTTGTCAGTCAGTCTTTTATAATTTGAGATATTGAGGTCCTAAGATGTAGTTGAGGATAGAGTCTTTATGGTTTCAGAAGTTCTGTTCAGTCACAGTTATTGCTGTGAGTCTTCTGTATTTAGTAATATTAGTTTTTACTCAGATCAAAGGATGGAATGTTTTCTGATTTCATCTCACCATTAGGTGATGAGTTGAAGCAACCTTTGTTTAGGTAAAGTTGTTGCTGTTGCCTTCTCCTCAGAATTTTGTATAAGCAGGTCAAGGGGCAAGCTAGTGCCAGAGTTGTACTAGGGATCCCCCCTCCAAGAGGAAGTTCATTTCCTGTTGCTTCTGTGGGAACTGTGTCAGTTCTAAAGTTGGTACCTAGGGTTCAGGGTTGGATGGTCGATGTCCGTCAAATGAGGTCTATGTCGAGTTCCCATGACTGATGTTCAGGGTGAGATGATTCCCTGTATTATAAACATTTTGGATTCTTATTAATAGTAGATAAGCGCTGTGTTCCTAAACAAAAAAGAATGATAACATATTATATTGTTGGTACACTAAGGGTTAAAAATGACATTGGGCCAGTGAGGTGGCGCTAGAGGTAAGGTGGTTGCTTTGCAAGCACTAGCCAAGGTAGGACCACGATTTGATCCCCCCGCATACCATATGGTCCCCCCAAGCCAGGAGCAATTTCTGAGCACTTAGCCAGGAGTAACCCCTGAGCATCAAACGGGTGTGGCCCGAAAAATAAAAGAAAGGCAGACAGTACAATCTCTGTGCCCTGGTTTTGACCTGGACCTTTATCCCATGTAAGGAATTTTTTTTATAATTCACACTAAGCAAACCAGAACAGGCAAAGAAAAATACATAAATATATATATGAATAAAATTTAAAAAAAATTAAACCATTTAAGAAGATTTAAAAAAGGGATGGAGGAGGCTACTTTTACATCTTTACATTTGGAAGTAGACATACTAAGAGCATAACTATTAAGGAATTAAACATACATAGAAAAATTATCCATATCCGCTTAAGTCCTTTGAGGTAGTCTTGGTGAGGGATGACATCCAGGGCACATTTTTATCCCTTTTTTATTGAGACTGAGAAATGGTGTGTAGCGGTAAGGGAGCTGGTAGTTTTCTTGAGCTTGGGGTCCTTCTGGAACTGAATCCGGTAGCATGTACCAGTCCATGTTGGTGTGTGTGTGTGTGTGTGTGTGTGTGTGTGTGTGTATGAAAGCAGACTGCTGAGAATGAATCAGCTTGGGGTCCTTCTGGAACTGAATTCGGTAGCATGTACCAGTCCATGTTGGTGTGTGTGTGTGTGTGTGTGTGTGTGTGTGTGTGTGTGTGTGTGTGAAAGCGGACTGTGAGAATGAGTTAGCAGGAGTGGTGGTTGCTCCTTCTGTCCCAGGTGAGAGATGTGAGAATGAGAGGTTGTCTTTTTCTTTGGGAACAAGATGGTGGCTCTTCAAGGCAGAGGGGCAGTCACAGTTCCTAAGGAGTTAAGAACTGAGGATAAAGAGGGTTAAATAGGGAGAGATAATGGATCAGTACTGAGGGCATGAGAGGACAGAAGTTCTGAATGGGGGAGGGATGGTATATGAGAGATGCTATATACAATATAGGCATGGTTTGTTCACAGTATAGATTAGGCAAACATAGGGGGAATATCCTACATACAAACTCATGCCTACTTATACATATTAAAGATCTAGTCATAGTTGTAGTTGGATGCTTAACTTTTATGGTATTGTATGATGTGCTTAAAAATAATTTAGTTAAGAAAAAATATAAAAAATAATAAATAAATAAAGATAGCTTAGGAGGGGCCCGGAGAGATAGCACAGCGTTTGCCTTGCAAGCGGCCAATCCAGGACCAACGGTGGTTGGTTCGAATCCCGGTGTCCCATATGGTCCCCCGTGCCTGCCAGGAGCTGTTTCTGAGCAGACAGCCAGGAGTAACCCCTAAGCAATGCGGGGTGTGACCCAAAAAACAAACAAAAAAATAGCTTAGGAGTGAAGAAAAGAAAAGAGAGAAAGGAAATAAAAAGGTTTTAGTAGAAGACATAATCAAAAGTGAATTGAAAGTATTTTATCAAGACATTGTTACAGTGTGAGTTGTATAAAGAGTCTAATCTGATAGAGTACCTAATTGCAACACTAAGGTATCCAGCCAATATCTCCACAATTCTCTGTGGATAAAGAATTTGAAGAGTTATTTTTATACATAATAAACTTAAGACATTAACACATACTGATAGTGTCTTCCAATTATACTGTCTTCCAATCATGTTCTGCACCTGATTCTGTAGATAAAGATATTTTAACAGTATTGTAGGCCTTTGTAGTGTGAGGGCGATTGAATACCTGTTCGTTCTAAACTGCTTTTTTATTCTTGCAGGGTATTTTAGGTATAAAGGAGAATAAAGGCTTTTTATTTTTCCTCTTCCACTTGATTTGATCACTTCTCACTGTACCCTGTAACTTATAACTTATGGTGTTCAGAGTATCTACTAGTAATTCTTCCCATATTCCAATTCCCAAGGATGGCTTTAGCTATTTGATTGTGTTTATTGTTCAAAATAAATTTCAGAAGTGTTTGATCTACTTCTTTGAAGAATTTCATGGGTATCTTTAGAGGGATCGCATTATATCTGTACAATGCTTTGAGGAGTATTGCCATTTTAATTATATTAATCCTGCCAATCCATGACAGGGCATGTTTTCCATTTCCGTGTGTCCTCTCTTACTTCTTAGAGCAGGGTTTTATAATTTTCTTTATATAGGTCCTTCATGTCTTTAGTCAAGTTGACTCCAAGATGTTTGAATTTGTGTGACACTAATGTAAATGGGGTTCTTAATGTTCATTTCTTCCCTATCATTACTGGTGTATAAAAAGGCCATTGATTTCTGTGTGTTAATTTTGTAGCCTGCAACATTAATATATGAATCTATTGTTTCTAGAAGCCTATGGTAAAATCTTGGGATTTTCTAAATAAAGTATCATGTCATATCCAAACAGTGGAGCTTGACTTGTTTCTTTCTTATCTGGATTACCTTGGTATCTTTTTCTTGCCTAATCTCTATAGCAAGTACTTCCAGGACTATGTTAAATAGGAGAGGACAGCCTTGTTTGTATCAGAATTTAGAAGAAAGGGTTTTTTTTTTTAATTTTTTTTTTAGATATGCTACATCCTCCGAATTCAACCATGGAAGGTTATAAGAATCCACCCATTTCTTCCAGGTTCTCATGTTTAGTGGCATAGAATTTCACAAAGAAGTCTCGGATTACCCTTTTAATCTCTGCAATATCTGTAGTACTCTCTCCCTTTTTATTTCTAATATGAGATATCAAGTCTCTCTCTTTCTTTGTGAGTTTTGCCAATGATCTATCAGTCTTGGTTATTCTTTCAAATAATCAACTTCTTTCGTTGGTCATTCTAATTGTTTAATTGTCATTGATTTCTGCTCTAGCTTCGTTATTTCCTTCTGTCTTTCTATTTTTGGTTTCTTTTGTTGATCATTTTCTAATTTTATGTGCTGCATCATTAGGCTATTCAGGTATGCCTCTTCTTCCTTCCTGATGTGTGCTTGCAAAGATATAATTTTCCTCTCAGTACTGCCTTTGCTGTGAACCATAGTTCCTAATAGTTCCTCATTTGTTTCCAGGAAAGTTTTGATTTCCTCTTTGATTTCACCTTGGACCCACTGATTGTTCAGTATTTTCTTCTTCTGTGTCCCTTTGTAGTTCACATCTAATTTCAGAGCATGTGGTCAGGGAAGGTAGCCTGCAAAATTTCTATCCTTTTGATTTTATAGAAGTATGATTTATGTGCCAGTATAAATGGTCCAGGTACATTGGAAAATAATGTGTATCCAGGTTTCTGGGAATGGAGTGTACTATATATAACTCCTAGGCCTCTTTCTTCCATTTCTCTTTTGGACGAGAATATTTTTGTATGGTTTCAGTCTGGTTGACCTATCAGGTGATAACAGGGGTATGTTGAGGTCTTCCACTATTATTGTGTTGTTATTAATATTCTCTTTCAAATTTGTCAATAATTGTATTAGATATTTTGCTGGTCTCTCATTGGATGTATATATATTTAGTAGTGTGCTTTCTTCCTGTTGCAAATATTTCTCTAGTAGTATGAAGTGTCCATCTTTGTCCCTTACAACTTTTCTAAGTCTAAAGTTTGTGTCGTCTGATATTCATATGACCACCCCAGGGTTTATTTTAATAGAAATTTTATTTTGATCATAGTGGCTTACATATTGTTGACAATAATATTTTAGGTACATATTTACATAAAATCAGTGGGAATGCCCATCACCAATTTCTCCTCCCTACACCTCCGTTTTTGTCCTACCTCCCATATCTTCTTCCCTCACCCCCAGGTCTGCTAGAATATGTGGTCCCCTCTGTACTAGCTTACTACTTAGTAGTCTTGCACCTGTTTGGTCTTGGTGCCTCCCTTATTTCTCCCTCTAACTGGGAGGCAGGACTAGCTAGTTCAAGTTACGTGGTTTTGTTTGAAGAAGAGAAAAGTGGGGCCCGGAGAGATAGCACAGCGGTGTTTGCCTTGCAAGCAGCCGATCCAGGACCAAAGGTGGTTGGTTCAAATCCCGGTGTCCCATATGGTCCCCTGTGCCTGCCAGGAGCTATTTCTGAGCAGACAGCCAGGAGTAACCCCTGAGCACCGCCGGGTGTGACCCGAAATACAAAAAAAAAAAAAAAAAAGGAGAGAAAAGTAATAAAATGGGATATAAGTCTAATACACCAAAAATGCGCAGAATCCTTCTAGAGGCTCTCATCATCAATTTGACAGATGAAGGAGAAAACGGAGGTGAAACACTCCACTAGTACAAAAAGAAGTGTCAAACATCCAGTGAGGACTCCAACAATAACGATAAGCACCACAAAAAACAAAAAACAAAAAAAAAACAAAAGAAAAAACCTGCCATGGTCTTGAGATAAGAAACATGGCATAGCACATAAAGAAAGAAAAGAAAAGAAGAGAAAAAAATAAGTATAACTGGGGACAACAACTTCAATAACCACACCCAAACAAAGAAATCGACCAAAAATAGATAGGCAAATAAAAATAATAATGATAATAATAATAAATGAAGATAAAAATAATATATAAAAATAAACAATGTTTTGTGCTTTTTGCTTTTTTCCCCTCCTGCCCTGGCACAGTAAATATTGGGGTCATTTGAAAAGGAATTCACTTGGCCTAAGAGATATGGGGTTTCTCCATCCTTGGAGTATATAGTCATGGGATTAACTATAGACTCTGTTCATGATCATTTACTCTCCCAGTGGTGCCTTTTCTGGTGTTTGGAAGACTTCTGCTCCATCCTGGGTGATACAATCAGACATCTGTATCTAGAGATCTCAGTATCTGCATAGGTCCAGGGGTGGGACTTATGATGAAGTCAGTCTTTGTGGTTCTAGAAGTTCTGTTCTCTCAGTGTCGTTTTAATCCATCTTCTGTGGTTGGTGGTCTTGGTCTTTGAACTGAACCTAGGATGGCACCTAGGATAGCATTTTTCTTTGTGTTTCCAGAAGTCTCATTCCGTTACAATTGTCTCTGCCAGACCTTTGGAACTGGGGATCATGTTTATTGTGCAGGTCGTAGTTCAAACCCTAGACTAGGGCTTTTTTAGTGGTCCCAAGATATATACACTCTGGTCATGGTTCTAGCAGCCAGTCATCTGTAAATCGCGATCTTGACTTTTGGACCTACCAAAGGGTGACAAGTCTTCTGATTTTGTCTTATCATTAGCTGGTAAGGTAGGATCATGTGCTCTTAGGTCAAGTTGTTCCCATTTTCCTCGTTGTCAGGATATCATATTAGAGCTGGCACTTGTAGGTGACCCACCAGTATTAAGACTGTCCCGGTTGGAATTTGTTTCCTGAAGGACTGTGCCATTTCTATGTCTGAGATTCAGGGTTCAAGGCTAGACGGATAGTATCTAATCACCCGAGGTCTAAGTTGATTCCACATGACATATTTTCAAGGTAGGAGATATCCCTGTATTGTAAACAACTATGAGTTCCTACCTCTAGTAGATAAGAGCTCTTTTTTATATGTAAGATTTCTCCTCGTTTTAGTGTGCCTTTGCAGGGAGAAATGGTGCTACATTATATTGTCGTTGCATTTGGAGGTGGACAGAGGGAAAAACAGAAACAGGTCACCTACGCAAAAAAGATAAAAAAAAATAGGAATAAAAATGTATGTGCTTATATGTGTATATGTAGAACAGACATTTTTTTAAAAAAATAAATTAACAAAGTATTTAAAGGACCAAAGTGATGCAAAAGACTACTTTACATTTGGGGAAAAGCAGGTAAAGAGGTGGTGTCATACAGGTCTTATGCTTTTGTTGAAAGTACAGGTTTTCCCATTATCTTTTGGGTTTTTCTTGTGGTATGTGGGTTCCCAGGCACCTTTCCATCACACCCCATGACCTTCTTCAGATTGGCAAAAGATTTGCGGCAGGGAGGTCTTGGAAGAGTTCTTTCATTGGGGATACTTTTGGAACTAAATCTGGTTTTAAATAACAGTCCACGTTAGGGGGAGTTGGTAGGGAGGGACACGCAGCATTAGTCCACAGGGGAGTTGGCTGCCTTTTCTTGCAGGAGACGAGGTGTGGGTTTGACTGGGTGTCCCTTCACTTGAGTGCTGGGTACTGGTTTTTTGGGAGGAGGTCAATCTTGATGTCTAATAGATTAAAGACTGAGGGTGAAGAGTTTTAAAATGGTGGTAGGTCTGGATGGGATTGAGGGGTGAAGGGACAGTTGGATTTCCAAAGGGGTGAAAGGGGAAGATATATGGTGTTACACCCCACTCAGGAAGGGCACACACATCAGAAGTGTTGCACTCCTGAAAAAGAATTATTTGCCAAAAATGCCCACTTAGAGCAGTCAAATTGGTTGACCCTTTGCATGGATTGTTTGACTATAATTCTAAAACGTGGCTGTAACTATCTCTCTCTCTCTCTTTATTTTTGACCATTATTAGAAATCAGGCCTCTATATTCCTTTCTAACAAAGAAGCACAGTACAAATCCCGCCAAAAGTCTCCCACTGACCAGCTCTCTGTGATCTCTGCTACCTTGGCGCCAAGATCATGTTTTTCCCAAAATTTAGCACATGAGTAAAGCAATTTTCAGTTTTTCCCCAAAACTCTAAAAGATTTCTCTCTCTTCCCACTTCCTTGAAAATTACCTGGTTTCTCCTGCTTATCCAAAACAAAGCAAACCCACAACAAAACTTCTTTTCACCTTCAGTATCAGTTCTTTAATATGCAGATTTTAACCATGGGCTTTCATTCTCTTTCCCTGACCATCTCTCACCTTCTTTGATCTCCAAAATTACACCCCACATTCCAGAGCTCAACCCTTAAAAGTTACCCAGCTCAAAAAATAAATTTGTCTTTGTCTTTCTAGTGCAAGTCCCCATGCATTCTGTGTGGTCTCATTTATTTCATATTTCATAAATTCATATTTCATATTCGCCTCTTCGTGCTCCTGCTTGACTCTCAGTGGGAAAATGAACTCACTAAGGTTGTGCTTAGGGACTTTGTATCTCATTAGGATAAAGTCCCGCAGCAATATGGAAGGGGTAGGAAGAGAGAAAAGAGAAAATACATTAAAAAGAAAGGGAGAAGAGAAAAGGAAAAAAGTAAAGAGAAGAATAGAAAAGAAAAAAATAAAAAAAGAAAGTAGTGAGAAGAGAGGAGAAAATTGCAAGGGAATGCTAGTTTACTTGAAAGTGTTCAATGAGTAGAGCCTGTAGGTTAAGTCTGTATGTCTCAGTTACTCCTTTGGTGGTCTGACTGGTCACGTGCTTCAATTCCTAAAAGAAGGTATAACCTAGAGATAAAGTGTATGTTAAAGAATTTTCTCGGGGCCATCTCATAGTGCAAGCTAGGTATGATATCTTGTGTGGTATCCTGAGCAGCCATCTTAGTTTGTCCGCCCTTTGTATCCAAGAACACGTATGGAGCGAAAAGCTGAGAGGTTATTTTAAATATGGTAAGATAAAGGCATTAAAACATAGTGTTATGGGATATTTCCATTGGAGTCAGTGATTTCCCATGGTGTTCTTTACCTGTGTTCCTGTATACGATCTCTAAGGGGTTATTGTGGGCCTTTGTTGTAGAAGGCTGATTACTTACCTGTTCTCTCTGTGCTGCTGTTTCTGGTGTTGCTGTTTTCTTTGTGGTATAATGTGTAGTCAAGTGTTTGTGTTGTTCCTTTATCATGTATTTTGGACACTGCTCCCAAGTATATGTTGACTATTACAGTGTTTGGAGTTTCTACCCTGTTAAACCCTGTTATTTGATTGATGAGTATTAGTTGTTTATAGGATGTATGTTCTAGGTGCTTCAGAATAGTGCTACCATTCTGTGTTTATCTTTTGTCTTCTCACTTACTTTGTTTAACATAACATGTTCAAGGTCCATCCACGTTGCTGCAAAGTTTGTGATTGTATCGTTTCTGACTGCCATGTAATATTCCATTGTGTATAGATAACACATCTTAATGATCCATTCATCTGTTGTTGGACATTGAGGTTGGTTCCAAGACTTGGCTATTATACTGAGTGCTGTGATAAATTGTGGGGTGCACACGTATTTTGGAATGAATGTCCAGCTAACTTGGGGGTAGATACCTAGGAGAGCAATTGTTGGGTCAAATGGCAGCTCCATTCTGAGTTCTTAGAGCACTCTCCAGACTGTTCTCTATAGGTGTTGGACTAGGGGGCATTCCCACCAGCAGTGATTGAGAGTTCCTTTCATACTGCATCCCCGTCAACAGAGATTGTTCCCATTATTTTTGATGTGAGCCATCCTCACTGGTGTAAGGTGGTATCTCATTGTTGTCTTGATTTGGATCTCCCTGTTGATGAGTGAAGGTGAGCATGTTTTCATGTGTTTGTTGGCCATCCTTCTGTCTTCCTCAGAGAAGTGTCTATTCATTTCATCTCCCCATGTTTTATGGCTTTGTTTGGTTTTGGGGGGCTCAGCTTTCTGAGTGCTTTGTATATTCTAGATATCAGCCCTTTATTTGATATGTCTAGTGAAAAGATTTTTTCCCATTCTGTTAACTGTCTTCTTGAGTTAAGTAAGGTTTCTTTTGCCATGCAGAAGCTTTTTAGTCTGATGTAGTCCCATTTGTTTATGTTTGATGCTAAAGTTCTTGCCATTGGTGCTCCATTCTCGAAGACCTTTTTGATATATAGGTCTTCAAGTGTTCTGCCTATTTTATTCTCAATAAACTTAATAGATTTGGGTCTGATTTCAAGGTCTTTGATCCATGTTGAGTTGACTTTTGTATAAGGAGTGAGGTATGGGTTGATTTTCAATTTTGTACATGTGGTTTTCCAGTTATACCAACACCATTTGTTGAATAGGCTTTATTTGTTCCATTTCAAGTTCTTGCCTCTTTTATCAAATATTAGTTGGCTGTATATCTGGGGGTTTATGACTGGGAATTCTGTTCTGAACCACTGGTCTGAGGTCCTGTCTCTATTCCAGTACCATGCTGTTTTGATTACTATGGCTTTATAGTATAGTTTCAAGCTAGGTAAGGAGATGCCACCCAGCTTCTTGTTGTCCAGTATGTGTTTGGCTATCCTGAGTCTTTTGTGGTTCCAGATAAATTTTGTGATTGATTGTTCTATTTCTTTAAAGAACGGTGTCTGAATTTGGATAGGGATTGCATTTAATCTATATGGAAGTTTGGGTAGGATAGTCATTTTGACTATGTTAATTCTACCTATCCATGAGCATGGGATGTTTTTCCATTTCTTTAGATCATCTTCAATTTCTTTCTGAAGTGTTTTGAATTTTACCTGGTATAGGTCTTTCACTTCCCGTGTAAGGTTGATTCCTAGGTACCTGATATTTTTTATACTATTTTAAATGGAATTGTATTTTTAATCTCTCTCTCCACGACTTTATTGTTTTTATATAGAAATGCTACTGTCTTTTGTGTATTGACTTTGTATCCAGCCACTTTGCTGTATTGGTTAATTGTTTCTAGGTGTTTTACTGTGGACTCTTTAGAGTTTTTGATGTATATCATCATATCGTCTGCAAATAGAGATAGTTTGAGTTCCTCTTTCCCAATTTGGATTCCTTTGATTCCCTTCTCTTTTTGGATTGCTATTGCTAGGACTTCTAAGGTTATATTGAATAAGAGTGGAGAGAGTGGACAGCCTAGCCTAGTTCCTGACTTTAGTAGGAATGCTTCTAGTTTCCCTCCATTAAGTATAATGTTGGCTGTGGTCTTTATAGATATCTGTAACTGTCTTGAGGAAGGTTCCTTCTAAACCTATTTTGCTGAGTGTCTTTAACATGAAAGGATGTTGGATTTTGTCAAAAGCCTTCTCTGCATCGATTGATATGATCATGTGGTTTTTGTCTTTCTTGTTGTTGATGTGATGTATAATGTTGATTGATTTGCGTATTTTGAACCAACCTTGCATTCCTGGTATAAATCCCACTTGGTTATGATGTATGATCTTTTTGATGAAGTGCTGGATTCGGTTTGCTAAGATTTTGTTGAGTATCTTTGCATCTATGTTCACTAGTGAGATTGGTCTGCAGTTTTCTTTCTTGGTGGTGTCTTTGCCATCTTTGGAAATGAGTGTGATACTATCCTCATAAAAGGAGTTGGGGAGGATTCCTGTTTTTTCTATGGTTTGGAAGATCCTATGGAAACGTGGTAGTAAGTCTTCTTGGAATGTTTGATAGAATTCACCTGTAAATCCATCTGGGCCTGAACTTTTGTTCTTAGGGAGTTTTTTTAATTACATCTTCAATTTCCTCTGAGGTGATTGGTCTGTTTAGGCTTTCCAGTTCTTCCTTGTCCAGTCTTGAAAGAGGGTGTTTTTTCCAAGAATCTGTCGATTTCTACTGGGTTCTCTAGCCTAGCTGAGTATAGTTGTTCAGAATATGATCTCATGCTATGTTGTATTTCTTGGGGTTCTGTTGTAATCTCTCCCCTTTTATTTGTGATCCTACTGATTTGGGTGTTTTCCCTCTTTTTTTTTTTTTGGTCAGTTTTGCCTGCGGTTTGTCTATCTTGTATATTTTTTTTCGAAAAACCAACTCCTGGTATTATTGATTTTTTTGTATTGTTTTCTTAGTTTTTATGTTGTTTATTTCTGCTCTGGTTTTTATTATTTCTTGCCTTCTGGTTGTGGTTGAGCTCTCTGTTGCTGTTGTTCCAATTCTTTGAAGTGATCTTTTAAACTGTTGGTTTTGTAATTTTTCTGTTTCTTAACATAGGCCTGTATTGCTATGAGTTTCCCCCTAATTACTGCTTTTGGGTGTCCCACAAATTTTGACATGTTGTCTCTTCATTATCATTTGTATCAAGAAATTTTTTTCTTTCTTCCTTGAGTTGTTCTTTGATCCAGCTGTTGTTGAGCAGCACGTTGTTTAATCTCCAGGTATTAGTTTTTCTTCATTGCTTCTTCTTGACGTCAATTTTGACCTCTGTTGCATAGTGATCTGAAAGCGTACTTCTAATATTCTAGGTTGGCTTTGTATCCTATGACATGGTCTATTCTGGAGAAGGTTCCATGTGGGCTTGAGAAGACTGTGTATTCTGCTTTTTGGGGATGAGGGCTCTATATAAGTCTATTAACCCTAAATCTTCTAATTTTTCATTTAGAGCTCTTATTTCTTTGCTATTTTTCTGTTTGGTGGATCTGTCCAGTGGTGATAGTGGAGTACTATTTTCACATTTTCCTTCATATGTTTTTCCAGGTTTGCGAGCAGTTGCCTCACATATTTTGCTGACCTTACATTAGGTGCATAAATATTGACCAGGGTTAATGTTCGACTGATCAGTAAGTAGTGAACATCTTTGTCTCTGATCCATTTCTTGATGTTGAATGCAGTTTGGTCTGATATAAGAATGGCTGTCCCTGCTCTTTTTTTGTTTTTCATTGGCCTGAATAATTACTTTCCATCCTTTTACTCTAAGCCTGTGCTTATCCTATAGTTGTAGGTGTGTTTCTTGCAGACAGCAAAAATTCGGCTTATTTGTCCTAATCCAGTTCTCTACTGTGTGTCTTTTAATTGGAGAGTTTAGTCCATTAACATTTATGGAGATTATTGAGAGAGAGGACTGTTGTGCAGTTGTGTTGTGTAGGGTGGTTTTTGTTACAATCGGGGGTTTGGATTGTGTAATTCATCTCTGAGTAGGTCATTTAAGTTCGGTTTTGTTTGCACAAATAGTTCAATTTCATTCTTGTTTGAGAATATTTTTAGTCTGTCCTCCCATATGAATGATAGTTTTGCTGGGTATTGGACCCTAGGTTTGAAATTTCTTTCATTCAGTCGTTTAAATATGTCATTCCACTGTCTTCTTACTTGAATTATTTCGAATGGGATATCTGGTTTGATTCTTATGTCCCTACCTTTGTACTTGAGGCTTTTTAAAGACTTCCTTTTTTTTTTTTTTTGCCATTTGGGTTACTATATGTCTTGGTGTTGGTTTATTAGGGTCTATTTTATTAGGGACTCTCTTCACTTCCTGGATTTGCACTGAAGTTTCTTTCCAGAGGGTGGGAAAGTTCTCTGCTATTATCTCTCTGACTACTTGTTCTTCCCCTTTTCTATTTCCTCCCCTTCTGGTATACCCACAATTCTTAGATTTTTTTCTTTTGTCCTTGTTCATTAGATATTGGACTTTTCCTTCCAGTGCTTTGCCTTTTATTTCTTTGTTGGTTTCTTGATCATTTGTTGTTTGCAGTTTTCCTTCAAGTTCTTCAATGTGCTTCTCCAACTCTGTGTTTCTTCTCATAAGGCTTGTTACTTTGTCTTTTAATTCCTTCACTTTTTTTGGTATGGAATCTCTCATGTTCTTTAATATTTCTTCTTTAATTTAGCCTATTAATTCAGCCATAGATTTCTTATACTTGGTGTCTAGCGTTTCTTTCATTTCTTTTATCAATTCTTGCATTTCCTTCCTCATTGCTGCTTTTAGGTCGCCTACCCACAGATCTGTGCGTTTTTGGCAAACTTTGAAACTTGCTAGGGTTTGTCTCCGTATCTTCAGATGTTTGGGTTCTCCTTGATTTACTCATATTTCTTTGCATTTATTGGTGTGCTTTGGAGTGCTGTGCCTTCTAAATTCAGCCTGTTTTGATCCCCTGTGGCATGGAATGGGTCCCCTCCCTGAGGGTGGTTCTAGAGGGACTGTTGATTGAGCTCGCTGAGGTTTGGCTCCTCCTGTGCTCTTTATGTGGCCTGATTCGCTGCTTTGCCCTTTTGTTGTCACCTAGTGCTTGTCCTCTTCTGACCACAATGATGAAGGGTGGTGTGAGTCTAACTCTTTCTCCCCTCCTCTACTACCTAGAAGTCAGCCTTTCTTCAGTGGGTCTGGTCAATTTCCTTCTCTTTATTCCTGTCAGCCGGTGCTGTTCTGCTCCTGGCCAGAATGTTTGCCGGCACTGTTGAGCCTAGCTCTCTGTTCCCTCCCCTACCTGGGAGTCAATGAAGCTCCGCCCCCTCCGAGTTTCTGAACAAGAAATTCCCCCAGCCAAATCCAACTGGTAGCTGTCCTCAGCCCTTTGGGGGTCTCATGTCCACTCTGGGGCTCAGGGGGCTAGATTGCTCTCAGTTACCCAAAGGTCCAGGTGGCAGGCCCAAGCTCACCCAGTCTATTGGTCCCAGCCTGTCCCAGTGGTGCAGAGTGGGTCTGGCGCAGGTGACTCTGGTTGGCTATGTGTCAGGGAACTGCCCTCCTCTGTCTAAACTCGGGTTGGGTGGGGAGATCTCTGGGGACAGGAGAGTGAGGTGGTGGGTAATGGGGTCTCTGTGCACACAGGCCAGTGTGCAAGGAGGTCTCTGAACACCCACGTTGAGCGGCCACAGGGGAATGCACTCACCCTGGGCACTGGCACGGGGGGGGTGTCACAGACACAGGGGTCCTTATGCCCATGTGGAGTGGCCTTAGGGCACTGCACTCACTCTGGGGACAGGCATGCAGGCTAGCAGGTGTGGAGGTCTCCCAGCGCCCACGTAGAGTGGCCCCAGGGGAATGCACTGACCTTGAGCACTCGGGGGGGGTCACGGACACGGGGTCCCTATGCCCAGGAGGAGTGGCTTCCAGGCACTGCACTCACTCTGGGGACAGGCAAGCAGGCTAGCCCACTCCTGGTTTTTTATGGGTGTTGTTGGCTTCAATGATTTTCCTCCAGCCTTTGATTTTTAACTCTATGTTTTTTCTGATTATTCAGGTGTGTTTCTTTTAGGCAGCAGAAGGTTGAATTAATCTATTTGATGCATTTAGCCACTTTGTGTCTCTTAATTGGTGCATTTAGTTCATTGACATTGAGTCAGATGATTGTCATAGGTATTTAATGTCATCTTTGTGTATAAGTTTTGTGTGTCTCTTGTCTTAAAGTAAACTTTAATGTTTTCTTTTTTACATTGGTTTTGCATCCGTAAAATGTTGCTTATCATGAAGCTATGTATCCTTCCATCAATCCTGAAAGTGATTTGATCTCAGTGCAGTAGACTAGGTGAAGCATCCATTTCATTCAGTCTTGTCACAATCTCACACCACTGTTTTCTTGGCTGACAGTTTCTTGTGACATGTCTGCTATAAATCTTAGCATGCTCCTTTGAAAATAATTTTTCTTTTTGATCTTGCTGTTTTCAGTATTCTATCTCTACCTGTGGGATTCATCATTATGACTAGGATGTGTCTTGGGTGTTTTCTTCAGGTTTCTTTCATCTGGATACTGAATCACAAATTTAGGGTAT
Organism: Suncus etruscus; assembly: GCF_024139225.1. Lineage (NCBI taxonomy): Eukaryota > Metazoa > Chordata > Mammalia > Eulipotyphla > Soricidae > Suncus > Suncus etruscus. The sequence continues at coordinate 2,092,736 of NC_064852.1, read as the reverse complement.
CCACCACCTATCTCCAAGCAACACTGTGGACAAAGAAGCTGGAGTTTATTTTCAACGTAATAAAATAAAATTATGGCATTAGAACATATTGATAGTAAGCAATACAGTGGGAGTCCCTGGCTACCAATCATATTCTGCCCCCATTTCTCTAGATAAATACATATAGAACCTTATTATAGGCTTTTGTATTGAGAGGTTGATTGAATACCTATTTACTATAATATCTGTTTTTGCTTTTTCCTGTTTCTTTATGGTATAACAGGTAATAGTGGGGCTTCAGCAATGGCACAAGTAGTAGGGTATTTGACTTGTATGCGATAACCTAGGATGGAGAGAGGTTCGATTCACTGGTTTCCCATATGGTCCCTCAAGCCAGGAGCAATTTCTAATTCTAAGTTTACTGAGCATCCTCCATAATGTTTTCCATAATGGTTGGACAAGGCAGCAGTCACATCAGCAGAAGCTCTTATTCCTGTCTGAAGCAGAATTGCAAAATGATCAATCTAGTTTGTGAAACAAGAAACCTATTTAAACAAATAAAATACCAGTTATAGTAAAAGAGCCTATGGAAAGAGGAGTCTTCCTGCCATAGATTTATATGTTATTCATGTTCTTCCTAGATTAGTCAACTCAGAAGCATGGGAATTTCTTATTACTTACAAATACAGATTAGTTTGTATTGAAAGAGTTAGCCTTTCCCTCTCCAAAGTTCATTTTTATTTGGGGGTGAGACATTCTTTCCAAGCATTAAAGTAGCAGTCAATTTTGGGGCTGGTGCAAAGGTAAGGCATCTGACTTGCAACCACTAGCTTAGGATGGACCACAATTCAATACCACTTTATCCCATACTGTCCCCCAGCCAGAACTAATTTCTGAGTGCATAACCAGGAGTAACCCAAGAGCGTGAACGGGTGTGGCCCCATACCTCCCCAAAATGCAATCAATTTCAAAATTAGCTATAGATGGGCCAGAGAGATTGCACAGAAACACACACACACACACAAAATGGACAGCAGGCTTTATGTGCAGGAGATCTGGATTTGATACCAGGAGTTTCCCCAATCACTGAAACAACTGCTGAGCATGGAGCTAGTACTAGCTTCTGAACACTACTGTGTGTCTATGTGGGCATCTTTTGTGGCACATGCAATGCATGCACTCATAAGGAAAAGATTTCCTCAAACATATATCTAAATTCAGAGAATATTAAAGGCATTATTCAAGTCAACTTTCAAATTCATCACCAAATTAGACACATACATATGATGCCTCATAGAAAAATCTGAGAAGATGAGAAAGGAGATAGAATTCTCATCCAAATAACCCAGCTCTTTGGGACTTGACTCCAATCCAAAAGGATTCAAAAGTTGAGGAGAAATCAATTTTACACTGTCTTTTGCGAATGTGAGTGAGTTAAATAAGAATTTGTGTGTGTGTGCATGTGTGTGTGTGTGTGTGTGTGTGTGTAAAACAGATATATCATTCCTTTAATGTGTGGAGAGTTTCAGAAATTTCTGCTTTTCAGCATTTCAAAGAACATCTTGTGTTTTGCGTAAGTGTGGATAATGAAAGTCACACTCAAGTTTCCTGTTCAGCTGATTTCTGGGCCATGGCAATTATAGGTAACTAATATATTAAGACCCCCCTTAGGTTTTAGCTTCTTAACTCCTGACTGTCTCAGTCTTCTTATTCTTCATGCAGCCTTCTGCCAAGCATTTTCCCTTTACCTCCTCCTTCAATGCGTTTGCTTTGTTAAGCAAATTCTTCCACACACCACTAAGTCCAGAATTTCATTCTCATCCTTTTCTGGTTTTTGTTTTGAGTCCACACTTGGTGGTATTTAGGGATTTTTACAGGCCTGTACTCAGAGATTACTCCTGGCTGGGTGCAGGGATATATATGGGGTATGAGGATTGCACATGGATTTGCAATTGCAAGGCACTCATCCTATCCTCTGTTCAACCTCTCTGACCCTCATTTTCATCCTTTTAGACATTGAATTGATGATGATAGGAGTCCCTGGGGTGAATCTTAGAAGGAGACATTAGTTTTTCTTGGATACCTTTATACAGTAACTAAATAACTAAAATATAGAAGACAGTAAGACTTTTTCACATATATTTAAATTATTAGAAAACCTACAATAAGTTGTTATTGTTATAGTATACACACCCACTTTCTGGGTTTGTTGAATGGTAAATAAGAATAGTATGCTGGCCACCTTTACAGAAAACAAGCAGATCACTCAGATAAAGACCTATCAGATCACCTCTTACAGTATCATTCAGAAATCGATGTAGAGGTGCCCAACTCTTTCATTTTTGTCATAGTATGATAAACTCTTTTTATAGAGGACTTACCAGGAAATTTCTAACCTAGCATTTTCTAGAAGTACTGTGATTCTGATCAAATAGCATGGTGAGAAAATGCAAAAAGGAAAGATTGAAAAGCCAAAAGTAGTCAAGATCAGAATAGAGAGTAAGGCAGATGCCTTGCATGCATGTAGCAGAAACTGGATAGATACCTGGGCACACACAGCCTTGAATCTCCTAATTGCCACCATGGTGTTGCAGGGCAGCCCTTCATTATGGTCCTGATCCTCAGGTTGGCAAATTACATGAGGTGAGGCTCTGAGTACAAGTTGGGTAGCCACGCCATCACCTCATCCCTAAAAGAACAAATGATTGAAAGACATGAGTACTTAGAGAAAGCAGCTGAGGGGGAATACTAGGATAACCCACAGAGTTCCCGCATACACATGCTCATAGACCAGGTCCCTCTGATTGCCTAGGTGGTCCTGTTTTGGGGATGTAAGTTGAGTGGAGGAAGGTGTCCTGAAGATAACGACTTTAGTATAATGTAAGCATTATTTGATGAAAATATGAGTCACCAAACATTCATTCCAAACAACACTTTATTAAAACTGGGAGAGGATGCTGAGATTACTCTCCTCAGGAGTTTGGTTAGCAGAGCCTAAGGCATCCAGGTTATCAAGTAACTTTCAGGTTCATGCTTCCTTTTTGAAACAGTAATTTTTTCACTTAAGTTTATATTCCTAATCTGGGCAGGTATGTTCTTACTTTGTGCTTATCAAGATGACAAGATGGTGCTGGAGACTGGAATACGGCCTCAAATCTCATATACATATACCCTATCATTGAAATACACCCCTTGAGGCAGGAGAGATAGCATGGAGGTAAGGCATTTGCTTTTCATTCAGAAGGACTGTGGATTAAATCCCGGCATCCCATATGGTCCTCTGCCGTGTGCGATTTCTGAGCATAGACCCAGGAGTAACCCCTGAGCACTGCCAGATGTGACCCAAAAACCAAAACCAAAAAAAGAAATACACCCCCAGTCAAACTGCATATATTTAATCTGAAAAGTAAAACAAAAGCCCTGTTACTAGGTTTTCCAAATTGGGGGAGGCAGCTGTTCAAAGGTTAAAATTAATATATAAAATCCCACATCATGAATCTTCATTCTTTTGGCCTCTTACTAGCATCCAAAGTTAGTCTATCAAAAAATTTCACATGGCATCTTTCTTTTTTCCCTTAGGAAAATGGGGTAACTGGAGGGCAGTTTTATCTGTGATCTGGTGTGTATGAGACTCCATCACCTATCTGAGTTAAAAAACAAAAATATTTATTGCTGAATCCTTGTTCCTTGGGGACAGTCAGGCCTTGTCTGGGTGGATGGAGGGAGGCTCTCATCCTAGTCCCCTCCATTAAGATTTAATAGGGCCTCCTTCCCAAAGTTCTCTCAGCTTTCTTCTGAGTTCCAGTGCCACAACTGTTCATATGCTTTTGGGGCCAGCCAGGTTGTTGTCAAGGAGGTAATAGGAAACCTCTCTTCCACCAATTACAGGCAGGGCTGTCTTTTTAGATCTATCCAGGTTCCTTCCTCCCTTCGTCCCTCCCTCCTTCCTTTTCTTCTCCCTCCCTCCCTCCCTCCCTCTCTCCCTCCCTCCCTCCCTCCCTTCCTTCCTCCCTCCCTCCCTCCCTCCCTCCCTCTCTCCCTCCCTTCCTTCCTCCCTCCCTCCCTCCCTCCCTCCCTCCCTCCCTCCCTCCCTTCCTTCCTTCCTTCCTTCCTTCTTTCCTTCCTTCCTTTCTTCCTTCCTTCTTTCCTTCCTTCCTTCCTTCCTTCCTTCCTTCCTTCCTTCCTTCCTTCCTTCCTCATTTTCCCAAACTACATGGACACTGGAGCATCCATGTAGCGTCTTTTCAATTTATATCATAGACTTTCTGGTAGATTGAATTCAGCATTTCTTCCAACACCCTGATAATCCAGCACTCCAAACCACTAAATACAAAGATTAATGAGGAAGCTAAAGAACACATCTACTGTGTGGGATGCAGAGAGAAATCCTGGTAAATCTCCAAATCTACTCTAAAGCCTTGAACCTTATAGATGAGGTTTAATAATAAAATCAATAGTTAATATTGATTAATATTAATATTAAATTAATAGTTTAGCAATGGAAATTAAGGAGTCATTGACCTGTGAAATTAACAAATCTCTAGATGTTCAAATTAACCAACTCAAAGGTTGGTTCTTTTATAAGATGAGATTCTTTTATAAGATGAGAGAATTCATAGTAATATAACTGAAGGAGCTAAAAAGCATGTTAGCAAGCCATAAAAGTAGAATTACTCAGGTTGAGAATTTCATTGAAGAAGTTGAAGACAAATACAAGCCATCTGAGATAAAGAAGTCAAGAAAGAAAGGAGAGACAACACCCAGAAAAGAAAAAGTAAGGTACTTAATGAACAAAGACCGGAGAAGTAATCTTTGAATTAGAGAAATTTCAGATGGGGAAGAAAACAGAAAAGGGGAAGTAAAAGTATTGAGGGAAATAATTGTAGAGAACTTTTCCACCCTTAAGAAAAAGGATTCTCTACAAATCCAAGAGGCAAAAAGTGTGCCAAACAAAATAGACCATAACATAACATTTGGTAATCCAAATAGCAAATTTCAAAGAGAGAGGTGGACTCTTCAAAGCAGTAAAAACACTCAAGTGTAAAGGAAACAACATAAGAATCAACTCAGATCTTCCATTTGAAACTATCCAGGAGAGAAAGTGTGGAATGACATATTCAAACTACTGAATGAAAGAAACTTTCAACCTAGAATCCAATACTCAGCTAAACTCTCATTTACATGAGAGGGAGGGTGAAAAAATATTCTCACACACACAGAAAAAGAACTCGCAATATTTGTGCTAAACAAAGTGACCCTAAATGAACTACTCAAAGAGCAATTATACAAACCAAATCCCAATTTTAGAGCAACAACCCTACACAACATAATAGCACAACAGCCATTTCTATCAATAATTTCCTTGACTGACAATGGATATTAGATTCAGAAGAAAGGGCTCATTATAATAAAGTCACTACAAAAATTCTAATCTATTCATTTTCTACTTGATTATACCTGATAATATAATGTTTATATCCGTAGATAGCAATGAATATAAAACTGCATGCCATAAATTCCTGTTACAGAGCTCATTGATTTAATATGATATTGCAATGTTTTCTTTTGTAGGTAGCTTACCATTTTACCATAATGCTTATGATTTTAGATTGGTTTTAGGAAAGGAAACTGAATGCTCAAGACATATTAGACAATACTTTATGGTATAGACTCCTCTTACAATGCTCATTACCATATCACTAATTTTATAGGCTTGAAAATTAATATTTTTTAAGAATGCTCTATGCACAATCGAACACATGAACCCTTTCTTCAGTAAGGTTTATGCTCACCAATCATGATTGACTAGAAAATGGAAAAACTTTTTTGACTTGTGGGCTTTATAATTTTTAATAATTCTGTCCCATTTCACCTGGGTAAGCTTTTCAACTGTAGCCCACAGATCGATTCTCAGTATCTGTCTATGTGTATGCATCAGTGTATGTGTTGGACATTTCAATGTCTGTATTATGTCCATCTGTAATAAGCATAATGTCTGTCTATGTTGTAATTGTCCTTCCGTATGTTCTATATAACCCAGCCTTTCCCCCTTTGCTTACCACTGTATAAATTCTTTGGTTAGCCCTTTATTCTCTCAAACCCAATATGTTATTTCACCCCCACTTAACTCTTTTTATCTTCAGTTCTTAATGCCTCATAAAGCAGAACATTCCTCCCACCACAGCCAGTTTCTAACAAGCTTCCAAAGTAAAAAGGAAGATTCTCAGCTTGAGAAGAAGCTGATACTTCTGCTGATTTGCTCTCAGCAGCCTCCTTTTCCTCAATACCTTCACTGTGGCCTGTTTTTCATTACCAGATTTGGTTTCAGAGAAGCCCCTCGCTTGAAGACATATCTTGATATGTGACTGCTAGGAGCAATTTTTTAGACTCCACAAGACCAAATAACAGGTTGAAGTTTTGCACCAGATTTTATCTCCCCCAAGACTATTTAAGAAATTAAATAGAACATGTCTATCTCCTTTGAATATTTATCTTTAGATGTATTTTCTTAATAGGTATAACCCTTATTGTTTATCTTCTTATGTAGTGGCAATTTCCTCCATTTTTGATATCTGTTTAGGAGGGAACACTAGTAGATAAGTTTCTTTAGTGTTTTTAGTTTCGTAGAACAGGGTTACAGGAATTGCTGAGCTGTTATCTTTGCCTGCATATGCACCAATAACCTTGTGGCATTGTTCCTTTTGTGCATAGGACCATTAAAATGGGGGAAATCTTATGTGTGCAAACAGGTTCTTAACTAATACATATAGGAACACATAAATTTTATATTGAAGTGGGGTCTTACTCCCTGAACACTTGCCTTAGTGACTTGACTTAGACTTTAGAAGATCAAATATTGATCATTCACACTTGAACCTTGGTAGAAGGTTCAGGAAACAATTACTCTTTTCTACATTAACACTAGAAATGAGAATTCTACCAGGGAAGGCCCTATTACTGCCCTGGCATCAACTTACTCCAAAGTGGGTTCTAATGACACCCTGAGGACTTGGTAACAGCACCAACCTTCTTTCAGGGCAGGGTTCTCTGCAATGTCAACTAGTGGTGAGATGAAACTAGAAGACGCTCTACGTCACCCTGACATAGATATCGGATCTGTACAGAAACCAGGATCTCTAACTACAGAAACCTGACAGCGACACAACTGTGACAGTGAAGAGCTTTACTGGGACCACAAAGAAAGACTTTGATGTTGGACAATATAGCATGCCTTGAGCCTGGATTTGGTCTTATGCCAGAGTACTTGATGGTTAATTTCTCCTTGTATTTAGGACACAGGTTTTCCTTTTACATTTTCCCTATATTTTGCTGTAATTATGAAAACATCACCAACTGCCCCACACATACCTTTTATATTGTAGTTTTTACCTATTATCTTAAAAGAAGGATTGCTAAATGTTTTGCTATTGTATTAAATACTTTATTGGAGATATTTTGAACCTCTCCATTTCTTTTAGCAGTCAGATTTTTGATCCTCGTGCAGTTAATTAGAGTGTATCCCAGATGTCTCTGTTTTGGGAGTCTGAGCTCTGATGCCAAAAAGAAATGGAAATGAGAGGGTTTGTGGGAATGAGATCAAAGATGATTTACTTATCACTAGGGATGGAGAAAAATGAAAGAGTTTAATCAGATGGAGAAATTTGCATATAATTGATGTATAAAGAGAGAGTAGAGACAGAGTGTTCAGAGAACTCTCTTTTGTTGCTCCTGAATTAATGTAGTCATCATACGTTCATTGGATGCATGAATGTATCAAGAACCAGTGAGGACCTTGGGAGTGTGAGTGGAATCAGAGAGTATGCTTGATATTTTTCTTAATGCAGTTTATTTATTTACTTTGAGTTTTTGGCCACACCTGGAAGCACTCAGGGGTTCCTCCTGGCTATGCACTCAAAAATCACTTTTGGATTGGGGACTATATGGGATGCCTTGGGATGGAACCACGTTCTGTCCTAAGTTAGCGTGGGCAAGATAGATGCCTTATCCCTTATGCCACCACTCCGGCCACAAGAAGTTTGATATTTTTGTGAGCATACTCTTTTAAACTGTTTTGACAATGTATTGAACTATGATCAGTATTTGTACGAGAATAAAAGAAGAACAGAGAAATACAATTTTTACATAGAATCAGGCTTTATTATTTATAAAGTTTTCAAATCACTGTTCCGTAAGTGAGATAAATGTTTCTTTCATTTTTCATGACCAAAGTCCAAGCCTCGTAATGCAATTATACATGTCATAATGTACTATTATCTTTTGTTCTTGCATATGAGAATCTTTCTTTAATCTTCATTTTATTTTGTAGTTAATGATGGCTGTATGAGGGTCATTTTTTCCCCTTGGAATTGTGACTGTAATAAATGCAAAAGAAGACATGCATGACAATCATGAAGTGACTTCTTTCTAGAGAGCCCTACCAATTGAATAACTCTCTTCCTGATTCCTTTTTTTAACTTAAATTTGTTCAAAGGGCTTGGAACTTAGCTGAACCAAACTTCAAGAGATAATAGAGTGATAATATGGTTAGGTAAAATTGACATTTTAAAAATAAGTGTGTGAGAGATAAATACAGCTTTAGTTGGATGTTTGTGATATAAAGTACTTCTTTCTTCTGTATTTAAGAAATACACTGAGTGTGAGTGTTGCCTCTGCATGTTTTTCTACTGTCCTGTGTCCTGAACCTCTTGTGTGTGGGTTGAAAAGGGTCCAGCAAAATTGCTCTCCTAGAGGATCCAGAAGAGTAGGGTTGCTCTGTGCCACTTTGCTTCACATCAGTACACTCTTTCTAATGAATGAACCCCACTGCAACACACAGAAAAAAATCACACTAGGAACTGTGCTGGATCTCTGAAGCCAGCATATCTCTCTGGACTGTTTTCTCTGCTGTGTGCTCAGGCCTAAAATTTGATGATCTGTGTGGCTTTACTCACGGAGGGCTCCCCTTCCTTGCAGGTGAGGTGATCCACCCAGAAAGGGTGGAGCCAGAGGAGTGTGGCTGCACACATCATTTAGCCAATCAATACCACCAAAACACTTAGAAAACCCACAATACAAGTGTGACAATGGGGAAATAATGCAGGCCAGTACCAGGCATAGAGAATGAAGATGGCAACTCTGATGACTAAAAAATGCCAACCAACTAGTCAATCTCTCAGATCTGGAGTTTAGAGAAGAAATATGGAGGATCCTCACAGAACTCAAAGAAAGCATATATTGAGTTGAACAGAATACTAATAAGAACCAAGAAAATATAAAGACAGAAATGAGAAAACTCGAAACTGAAATGACATGTCAAATAACAAGTCTGAAAAACTCAGTAGACAAATTGAATGACAAAATCAATAACCTCTCTATCAGGGTAAAAGAAGTTGAGGATAGAATTTGTGCTCTGGATGATGAGATACATTATAATTCCATGCAGCAGAAGATATTAGAAAAAAAAACCTTAAAGCAAATGATCAAACAATGGAAAAATTACTCAAAGAATGTAAATAGATGAAATAGATGATAAGCTCAACATAAACAACTTAAGAATCATTGGAGTCCCAGACACCCAGAAGAAAATCTCCAGGAAGAAACAACTGTTAAGAACATCATTTAAGAGAAACTACGAAAGCTAAAGAATACATGCAATAAAATTCTGTATGTCGAACAGTACCAACTAAAAGAGACCCCAGTAAAAAACACCCTAAGACATATCCTAGTCACAATGATGAATGCCACAGATAGAGACAGAATTCTGAAAGCAGTAAGATCAGAAAGGGACATTACATTCAAGGGAGAATCCTTGAGATTTACAGCAGACCTGTCACCAGAAACACTCAACACCAGAAAGCAGTGGTAGGACATAGTGACAAAACTCAATGAAATAAATGCTTCACTTAGAATACTGCACCCAGCAAAACTCATTTTCTGGTTTCACAAATAAACAACAGTTCAGAAACTTTACGGACTCAAAACTAATCTTAAAAGAAAAGCTGAAAGACCTTCTTTAAGCCAAGACTGACCAACAGACACACCAAACTTCTACACAAAGATGGCACTAAATCATGACAATTCTTTCTCTCAATGTCATTGGACTAAGTGCACCAGTTAATAGACACAGAGTGACTAAATGGATCAAAAAACTCAATCCAACTTTCTGCTGCCTACAAGAAACACACCTAGTTAGAACAAACATAGACTCAAAATAGAAGCCTGGAGGAAAATTATCCAAGCAAACACACCCATAAAAAAGCTGGAGTGGCCATAGTAAAATCAGATGATGCAAACTTTATACTCAGAAAAGTTGTAAGGGAAGGCCCGTTCCCCCGTGGCTGCCAGGCCAAGCCCCCTTCCTACGAACCCAGGAGAGCCGCGGAAACGGCTGGGTAAGGCCCGTTCCCCCGCGGCTGCCAGGCCAAGCCCCTTCCCTGCGAACCCAGGAGAGCCGCGGAAACGGCGGGGTAAGCCCTGTTCCCTCGCGGCTGCCAGGCCAAGCCCCTTCCCCAGGAACCACAAGCGCTGAGGAGAGTGGCTTGAGGGAGCCCCTTCCTCTGGGTGGGCGCCTGGAAGGGCAACTTGAACAACCCGAATAGACAGGGGAGATAGGGCCAGCCATCTGGCCCCTCAGGTGACCTAGAACAGTCCATCCCCTAGGGCCCTGGAGCAGACCAGGGACTCCCCAAGGACGAGGGCTCTGGGTTGGACGGAAGGAATTCCTTCAACGGAGGCTTGGAGGGGGCAAAGCTCCATTGACGCACAGAGAGAGGAGGGGGAATAGAGAGCTAGGCTCAACAGCGCCAGCAACCCTTGTGGCCAGGAGCGGAACTGCACCGCTGACAGAACTAAGGAGCAGAAAAGGGACAAGACCCAAAGGGAAGGCTGACCACTAGGCAGCAAAGGGGAGGAGAAAGAGCTAGGTTCAACAAACTCACCCAACAGGCCCCTCTAGAACCACCTTCAGGAAAGGGACCAGGAAGGCCGAAAATAGAAGCCACAGCACTCCAAACCACACCATTAAATACAAAGAACCATGCGTAAATCAAGGAGATCCCTAATAACTGGAGACACCATGACAAATCCTAGCAAGTTCCCAAGTCTACCAAAATGCACAGATCCAGGGGAGGAAGACTTAAATATGGTAATGAGGAAGGAAATACAGGAATTACTAAAAGAAATGAAAGAAACCTTAGCTACCAAATATAAGAAATCCATAGAAGAACGAATCAGCCAAATTAAAGAAGAAATGTCAAAGAACATGATAGAATCCATACAAAAAGAAGTGAAGGATTTGAAAGACAAAGTAACAGGCCTTACGAGCAGAAACACAGAGTTGGAGAAGCACATCGAAGAACTCGAAGGAATCAAAGGAATTCAAATAGGGAAAGAGGAACACAAGCTATCTCTATTTGCCGACGATATGATGATATACATTGAAAACCCTAAAGAGTCCACAGTAAAACTCCTAGAAACAATCAGCCAATACAGCAAAGTGGCTGGATACAAAGTCAATACACAAAAGACAGTAGCGTTTCTATATACAAACAATGAAATTGAGGAGAGAGAGATTAAAAATACAATTCCATTTAAGATAGTATCAAAAAAATCAAGTATCTAGGAATCAACCTTACAAGAGAAGTGAAAGACCTATACCAGGGAAACTTCAAAACGCTTCAGAAAGAAATTGAAGACGATCTAAAGAAATGGAAGAACATCCCATGCTCATGGATAGGTAGAATTAACATAGTCAAAATGACTATCCTACCCAAACTTCTATATATATTTAATGCAATCCCTATCCAAATCCAGACACCATTCTTTAAAGAAATAGAACAATCAATCACAAAATTCATCTGGAACCACAAAAGAGCCAGGATAGCCAAACACATACTGAAAAACAAGAAGCTGGGTGGTATCTCCTTACCTAACTTGAAACTATACTATAAAGTCATAGTAATCAAAACAGCATGGTACTGTAACAGAGACAGGACCTCAGACCAGTGGGTTAGAACAGAATTCCCAGACATAAACCCCCAGATATACAGCCAACTAATATTTGATAAAATAGGTAAGAATCTGAAATGGAACAAAGAAAGCCTATTCAACAAATGGTGTTGGCACAACTGGAAAACCACATGTACGAAAGTGAAAATCAACCCATACCTCACTCCTTATACAAAAGTCAACTCAAAATGGATCAAAGACCTTGAAATCAGACCCGAATCTATAAAGTTTATCGAGAATAAAATAGGGAGAACACTTGAAGACCTATATATCAAAAAGGTCTTCGAGAATGGAACACCAATGGCAAGAACCTTAGCAGCAAACATAAACAAATGGGACTACATCAAACTAAAAAGCTTCTGCATGGCGAAAGAAACCTTACTTTATGCAAGAAGACAGTTAACAGAATGGGAAAAAATCTTTTCACTAGACATATCAGATAAAGGGCTGATATCTAGAACTTACAAAGCACTCAGAAAACTGAGCCCCTCAAAACCAAATAAAGCCATAAAAAATGGGGAGAAGAAATGAATAGACACTTCTCTGAGTAAGACAGAAGGATGGCTAACAAAAACATGAAAACATGCTCACCTTCACTCATCATTAGAGAGATCCAAATCAAGACAACAATGAGATACCACCTTACACCAGTGAGGATGGCTCACATCAAAAATACTGAGAACAATCTTTGTTGGCGGGGATGTGGTATGAAGGGAACTCTCATCCACTGCTGGTGGGAATGCCCCCTACTCCAACATCTATGGAGAACAGTCTGGAGAGTGCTCAAAGAACTCAGAATTGAGCTCCCTTTTGACCCAGCAATTGCACTCCTAGGTATATACCCCCAAGTTGGAAGAACATTCATTCCAAAATACGTGTGCACCCCACTATTTATCGCAGCACTCAGTATAATAGCCAAGTCTTGGAACCAACCTCGATGTCCAACAACAGATGAATAGATCATTAAGATGTGGTATCTATACACAATGGAATATTACATGGCAGTCAGAAACGATACAATCACAGATTTTGCAACAACGTGGATGGACCTAGATCATGTTATGTTAAACGAAGTAAGTCAGAAGACAAAAGATAAACACAGAATGGTAGCACTATTCTGAAGCACAGAGAACATACATCTTAATCACAACTAATACTTAACAATCAAATAACAGGGTCTAACAGGGTAGAAACTCCAAACACTGTAATAGTCAACATATACCTGTGAACAGTCCCCAAAACACATGAAAAACTAACAACACAAACTTTCGACTACACATTATACCACAAAGAAAACAGCAACACCAGAACAGCAGCATAGAGAGAACAGGTACGTAATCAACCTTCTACAACAATGGCTCATAATAATCCTGTAGAGATCGTATACAGGAACACAGGTAAAGAACACCACGGCAAACCACTGACTCCAATGGAAACATCCCCATAACACTACGTATTAATGCCTCTATCTTACTATATTTAAAATAACCTCTTAGCTTTTCTGTCCACAGGTGTTCTTGGATACAAAGGGCGGACAAACTAAGATGGCAGCTCGGGATACCACACGAGATACCATACCTAGCTTGTACTACGAGATGGCCCCGAGAAAACTCCCTCTTTTTTTTTTTTTTTTGAGAAAACTCTTTAACATACACTTTATCTCTAGGTTTACCTTCTTTTAGGGTTTCGAGCACGTGACCAGTCAGACCACCGAAGCAGTAACAGCGACGAACAGACTCAAACTACATGCTCTATTCACTGAACACATTCAAGCAAACTAGCATTCCCTTGTTATTCTCTCCTCTCTTCTCACCACTGGCTTTTTTATTTTTCTCTCTTCTATTCTTTTCTTTACTTCCTATCTTTTCTCTTCTCCCCTTCTTTCTAATGTATTTTTCTCTTTTCTCCCTCCCTACCCCTTCCATACACATTACCCTTTCCCCCCTCTGGAAATCCAAATATCCCTCCACCCCTCAATCCCATCCAGACCTCCCTCTATATTAAAACACTTCACCCTCAGTCCTTAATCTATTAGGCAACAAGATAGACCTCCTACTCCAACGAACCAGTACCCAGCACCCAAGAGAAGAGACACCCAGTCAAACCCACACCTCCTCCCGGGAAAGAAAAGACAGCCAACTCCCCTGTGGACTCATGCTGCGAGGCCCTCCCTACCAACTCCTCCTAATGTGGACTGTTTCTTGAATTCGTTCCTTGGTCCAAAAGTATCCCCAATGCAAGAACTCTTCCAAGACCTCCCTGCCGCAAATTTTTACCAACCTGAAGAAGGTCAGGGAGTGTGATAGGAAGATGCCTGGGAACCCACACATTTCAAGAAAAACCCAAAAGACAATGGGAAAAACTGTACCTCCAACATAGGCATAGGACCTGTAATACACCACCTCATTACCTGCTCTCCCCCAAATGTAAGGTAGTCTTATGCACCACTTTGGCCCTTTAAAACCTTCGCTAACTCATTTTTTCTTTTCTTAAATTTATTTATTTTTTTTAAATGTTGGTCCTACATATACATTTGCGAGCACATACACATTTTTATTTATTTCTTTTCTTTTCTTTTCCTTTTTTTATTTTTATTTTTATCATTTTTGGGTATGTGACCTGTGTCTGTTATCCCCTCTGTCCACCCCCAACTACACTGACAATATAATGTAGTACCACTTCCCCCTGCAAAGACACACTAAATAAAGGGGAAACATTACATATAAAAAAAAAAAGAGCTCTTTTCTACTAGAGATGGGAACTCATAGTTGTTTACAATACAGGGATATCTCCTACCTTGAAAATATGTCATGTGGAATCAGCTTCGACCTCAGGTGATTAGATACCATTCATCCAGCCTTGAACTCTGGATCCCAGACATAGAATCGGCACAGCTCTTCACAACAGCTACAGGAAACAAACGCCATCTGGGCCAGCCTTAATACTGCGGGGTCAACAACAAGGGCCAGCTCTAACATGATATCCTGACAATGAGGAAAATGTGAACAACTTGACCTGAGAGCAGATTAGCATACCTTACCAGCTAACGACAAGACAAAACCAGAAGACGCGGCACCCTTTGGTAGGTCCAAAAGCCAAGATCATAACTTACAGATGACTGGCTACTAGAACCACGACCAGACAGTCTACACCTTGGGCCCAATATAAAAGCCCTAGTTCAGGGTTTTCACTATGACTTGCACAATAATCATGATCCCTAGTCCCAAAGGTCTGACAGAGACAACTGCAACAGAATGGGGCTTCTGGAAGCACAAAGAAAGACGCTATCCTAGGTGCCATCCTAGGTTCAGTGCAAAGACCAAGATCACCAACCACAGAAGATGGATTAAAACGACACTGAGATGACAGAACCTCTAGAACCACAAAGACTGACTTCATCATAAGTCCCACCTCAGGATCTGTGCAGATACTGAGACCTCTAAACACAGAGCTCTGACTGTATCACCCTGGACAGAGCAGAAGTTTTCCACACACCAAAAAAACACCACCGGGAGAATAAATGATCCTGAGCAAAGTCTAGAGCTGATCCCATGACAGTATACTCCAAGGACGGAGAAACCCCATATTTCTTAGGCCAAGTGAATTCCTTTCCGAAGGACCCCAATATTTACTGTGCCAAGGCAGGAGGGGAAAAAACAAAATACAAAAACCACAAAACCTTGGTTATTTTATATATATATATATGTATATATATTTATATATATTTTTTCTTCATTTATTATTGTTATTATTATTTTTATTTACCTATCTATTTTGGTTGAATTCTCTGTTTGGGTGTGACTACTGAAATCGTGGTCCCCAATTATACTTTTTTTTTCTCTTTTTTTCTCTTCTTTCGTTATGTGCTATGCCATGTTTCTTATTTCAAGACCATGGCGTATTTTTGGTTTGTTTGTTTGGTTTTTGTTTGTTTGTTTGTTTTTGTTTTGTTTTGTTTTTCGTCTGTTTTTTGTGGTGCTTATCGATATAGCTGGAGTCCTCACTGGATAATTGACTCTTTTTTTTGGTACTGGTGGAGTGTTTCACCTTCTTTTTCTCCTTCATCTCCCAAATCGATGATGAGAGCCTCTAGAAGGATTCTATCCATTTTTGGAGTATTAGATTCTTACCCCAGTTTAATTATCTCCTCTTTTTCAGACAAAATCATGCAACATGAACTAGCTAGTCCTGCCTCCAGTTAGAGGGGGATATAAGGGAGGCATCAAGACCAAACAGGGGCAAGACTACTAAGTAGTGGGTTGGATACAGAGGGGACCACATATTCTAGCCGCCCTGGGGGTGAGGGAAGAGGAAAAGGGAGGTAGGACAAAAACAGAGGTGTAGGGAGGACAAATTGGTGATGGGAATCCCCCCTGATTTTATGTAAATATGTACCTAAAATGTTATTGTCAACAATATGTAAGACACTATGTTCAAAATAAAAATTATATATATAAAAAAAAGAAAGGAAAGGGGTATGTCACAACAGGTACAAAAAAAAAAAAAGAAAAGTTGTAAGGGACAAAGATGGACAGTTTGTATTAATGAAGGAATATGTACAGCAGGAAGAGATCACTCTCCTAAACACATATGCACCAAATGAGGGTCCAGCAAAATATTTAATAAAATTGTTGACAGATCTGAAAAAGAATATCAATAACAACACAATAATTGTGGGAGACCTCAACATGGCTTTGTCAACACTTGATAGGTCAACCAGACTGAAACCGAACAAGAATATATGAGACCTGTAAAGAGAAATGGAAGAAAGAGGTCTAGTAGATATATACAGGACAGTTCACCCCCAGAAACCTGAATACACATTCTTCTCCAATGCACATGAGATAATCTCCAGGATAGACTACGTGCTGGCATATAAAACATACCTCCATAATATCAAGAGAATATACATTTTGCAGGCTACCTTCACTGACCGCAAGGCTCTGAAATTATATGGGAACTCCAAAAGGACACAGAAGAAAAACTTTAACCCTGGAAGTTAAACAGCCTCATACTGAATAACCAGTGGGTCTTAGAGGAAATCAAAGGGGAAATCGAAACTTTCTTGGACACAAATGATAATAAAGACACAAACTTTCAGAACCTATTGGAAACGGCAAAAGTGATACTGAGAGGAAAATATATAGCTTTGCAAGCACACATTAGGGAAGAAGAAGAGGCCTACCTTAATAGCTTAATGACGCAGCTCATAGAATTATTATTCTTTGTCTCCGTTCCATGCACCGCTGCTGCTTCTGGTACGAGCAGAAGCTTGTCTTCCGCAACTAAAGTGCTCAGCTGTTTTTCTACCCCGCCAGGCCACAGGCTACAGTGAAAGCAGCCTGAATCACTGAAAAGTGATGCTGGCCCCACGTTGGGCACCAGGTTATTGCATTAAGCCCTTAGGATGGACTTGGATGGTGGATGGAGACCTTTCTCTGCCATCTCCGGCCACGTGGCTCTGCAACCCCCATTCAGCTGGCGGGTCCCAGGTTTAGGTAAATGTCGGAATCAGACTCATCCAGGCATGAGGAAGTATCAGTTTTATTCATACCCTATCCACCACATGTGTGGCCTATATCATAACATTTTAAGCATTCAGCCAAAGATGAGAGCAGAAATCAACTAAGTTGAAATGCAAAAAACAATCTGAAAGATCAATGAAAGTAGAAGTTGGTTCTTTGAAAAAATAAACAAGATAGACAGACCATTAGCAAAACTAAAAGAAAGGGAGAAACTTGATAACTCATATTAGAAATGAAAAAAGGGAAATCACTACTGATATTGCAGAGATTCAAAGGGTAATCAGAAACTACTCGAGAAACTCTATGCCACTAAAAATGAGAATCTGATACAGAAACCTGATGTCAACAACAGAGTCTATGTGAAAAATAAAACTGTATTGGCATTATGACAATGACCTGGATTGGACAAACTAATTTGCCTGGAGCCTAGATTTGGTCTTATGCTAGGAACTTCAGGTGTCTAAATACAAGAGTTTCCTTGTATTTAGGCCAAGGCTTTTTCTTTTCATGTGCCCAGTATTTTGATAGACCTATGCAAATGATAATTGCCACTCTAACACCGTTTTTACTGTGCTCCTTTTACTCTAAACCTTAAAAAAACCCACTTAAACATTTGAGGTTAACTTAAGCTAATATGTCTGTGCATGTAAATGTAAAAAACTACTTTGCCTTCAAGTTTAAGGAGTTACATAACTTTTATAGCTTTAGATTGCTTTGTGTACTGCTAAAATGTTATAATGTAATATAATCTAAGGTCTTGAGGGACTAATTAATTGTACATGGGTTCTGTTTTATTTTTCTTAATGTTCTCTAACAGTAAGTTCAAAATTAAGGTGTCAGCAGGGAGATTTCTTCTGAGAACTCTGTTTTTGGGTGATTGTCCTTCCCCTGTAACGTTACCTTGTCCTCTTTTTTTTCACATTAATATAAAATAAATAAAATAAATTATAATATAAAAAATGAGAACCTGGAAGAAATGGACAAATTCTTGGACTCTTATAACCTTCCATGGTTGAATAAAGAGGATGTAGCATTTCTAAATACCTCCATCACTATTCATGAAATTAAAACGATCATCAAATGCCTGCCCAAAAACAAAAGCCCAGGCCCAGATGGATTCATTAATGAATTCTTTCAAACCTTTCAAGATAAACTACTACCAATCCTGGCAAGACTCTTTCATGAAAACAAAAAAACGGGAACACTTGCAAAAAGCTTTTATGAAGCCAACATCATCTTGATACCTAAACCAGTCAGAGATACTACCAAAAAAGAAAATTACAGATCAATATTCCTGATGAACACAGATGCAAAGATCCTCAACAAAATGCTGGCAAATAGGATTTGATGCATCATCAACAAAATCATTCATTATGATCAAATAGGTTTCATCTCAGGAATGCAAGAATGGTTCTACATCCATAAGTCTATCAACATAAAACACAACATCAACAACAAGAAAAATAAAAATCACATGATCATATCAATAGATGCAGAGAAAGCATTTGATAAGGTCCAACACCCATTCTTGAACAAAACTCTCAGCAAAATGGGAATGAAAAAATCTTTCTCAATATAGATAAGGACATCTACAACAAGTCTGTGGAAAATATTATCCTCAGTAGAGAAAAACTTCTTAATTCTGGCAAAAGGCAAGGCTGTCCTCTCTCACCACTCCTATTCAACATAGCACTACAAGTACTTGCTACAGTGATTAGGCAAGAAAAAGATATTAAGTGAATCCAGATAGGAAAGGTAGAAATCAAGTTCTCACTGTTTGAAGATGACATGATACTCTACTTAGAAAACCCTAAAGACTCTACCAAAAAGCTTCTAGAAACAATAGACTCATATAGCAAGGTGGCAGGATACAAAATTAACACACAAAAATTGATGGCCTTTATGTACACCAATAATAATAGGGAAGAAATGGACATTAAGATAACAATCTAATTCACATTAGTGCCACACAACTCAAATATCTTGGAGTCAACTTGACTAAAGATGTGAAGGACCTATATAAAGAAAACCATAAAACTCTGCCCCCAAAATTAAAGGGGACACTAGGAGATGGTAACTAATACTCTGCTCAAGGATTGGTGGGATTAACATTATTAAAATTGCAATACTCCCCAAAGTATTATACAGATTTGATACAATCCCTCTAATGATACCCATGACATTCTTCAAAGAAGTGGATGAAGCATTTTTGAAATTCATTTGGAAACATAAACACCCTCAAATAGCTAAAGCAATCATTGGGAAAAAGAATATGGGAGGCATTACTTTCCCCAACTTTAAACTGTATTACAAAGCAATAGTTATCAAAGCAGCATGGTGTTGGAATAAAGACAGACTCTCAGATCAGTGGAATAGGCTTGCATACTCAGAGAATGTTCCCCAGACATACAATCACCTAACCTTTGATAAAGGAGCAGAAATCCTAAATAGAGCAAAGGAAGCCTCTTCAAACAATTGGTCTTCGCACAACTGGCTAGCCACTTGCAAAAAAGCGAACTTAGACTTCCAGCTAAAATTATGTATGAAGGTGAAATACAAATGGATTAAAGACCTCGATATCAGACCTGATACCATAAGGTGTATAGAACACCACGTAGGTAAAACTCTCCATGACATTGAGACTAAAGGCTTCTTCAATGAGGAAACTGCACTCTCCAATCAAGTAAAAGCAGAGATTAACAGATGGGAATATATTAAGATGAGAAGCTTCTGCACCTCGAAGGAAATAGGGCCCAGGATAGAAGAGCCAATCACTGACGGAGAGAAACTATTCACCCAATACCCATTAGATAAGGGGCTAATCTCCAAAATATACAAGGTACTAACAGATCTTTACAAGAAAAAACATTTAATTCCATCAAAAATGTGGCGAAGAAATGGACAGACACGTTGATAAAGAAGAAATACAAATGGTCAAAAGGCACATTAAAAAATGCTCCACATCACTAATTAACTGGGAAATGCAAATTAAAACAACTATGAGGTACCACTTCACACCACAGAGATTGGCACAAATCACAAAGAATGAGAAAAAGCAGTGTTGGCGGGGTTACGGAGAAAGGAACTCTTATGCATTGCTGGTGGGAATGCTGTCTAGTTCAAGGTTTCTGAAATTGCTATGAAGATTCCTCCAAAAACTGGAAATTGTGTTCCCATATAATCCAGCTATACCACTCCTAGGAATGTAACCTAGGAACACAAAAATACAATACAAAAACCCCTTCCTTACACCTATATTCATTGCAGCACTATTTACCATAGCAAGACTCTTGAAACAACCAAGATACCCTTCAACAGATGAATGGCTAAAGAAACTGTGGTACATATACACAATGAAATATTATGCAGCCTTCAGCAGAGATAAAGTCATAAAATTTTCCTATACATGGATATACATGGAATCTATTATGCTGATTGAAATAAGTCAGAGAGAGAAAGATTCAGAATGGTGTCACTCATCTATGGGTTTTAGAAAAATGAAAGACATTCTTCCAATCATTTTCAGAGACAAAAGAGCGTCAGGCTGGAAGTTACAGCCAACTTCATGAACCTCACCACAAAGAGTGATGAGATTAATTAGAGAAATAACTACATTGTAAACTATCCTAACAGTGAGAATGGATGAGGGAAATAGAAAGCCTGTCTAGAGTACAGGTGGGGGTGTCGTGGGGAGGAGGGATATTTGGGACATTGGTGGTGGAATTGTTGCATTGGTTATGGGGGGTGTCCTCTTATATGACTGAAACCCAACCACAATCATGTTTGTAACCAAGGTGTTTAAATAAAATATTATAAAAAAAAGAAATATACTATGGAATTCAACTCAGCTATATGAAATTTTAAATTTTGCTACAACATGGATTAATCTAGAAGGTATCATGTTTAAGTAATATAAAACGGAGGAAAATATCAGATTATCTCACATATCATATAAGGTGGTAAAATAAACAAAGCAAGGAAATAGAAAGCATCAGATGATAACAAACTCTTGGACTTTAATTGCAGAAGTGATTCCCCCAAAGTGTCCAGAAGACAATACAACGACAGACCACTGAAGGCTGGAGCAGGTAGGGCACTGGCTTTCTATGCGGCCAACTTAGGTTCACCTCTAGATATTCAATATGATCCTCAGCCCACCAGGAGTGATCTCTTATTTATTTGGATTTCAGGCCACACCTGGCAGTGCTCATGTTTTACTCCTGGTTTTGTGCTCAGAGATCATCACGGTAGACACCACGATTGAATACAGGTTGACTATACACAGCAAACACTCTACCATTGTAGTATTGTTCTAGTCCCAGGAGGGCTCTCTGAGCACAGAGCCAGGATAATCTCCAAGTATACCAGGTGTGGCTCAAAAGCCAAGAAGATAAAGAATCAATTAAATCTTGAGCTTTTTTTTTTTTTTAAGGAAAAATGTGATTGACAAGTCCTTAGCTAGACCAATAAAGAAGAATATAGGATAAAATAGCCCTCTAAAAATAGAATTAGAAATGAAAGGGGATATCATAGATTAGAGAATAGAGAACTACAAAGGATCCTAGGACTACTTAAAGTCACAACAGTAAGGTATAGAACTTAGGAGAAACAGATCTAAGAGACAACATCTCCAGTTGGATTAGAAAGAAAAGAAACCTGAACATAAACTACCTAGTAACTTAATGGTAATACTGGGACTTAGAGCTGTACAAACTGGTGTACTGTCTACCATCTATTGTCACTAACTACTTCGAATTTTGGAGTGGAATTGCAAGAGTTTATGTTCTATGTTTTCTGTCTTCAACCAACTTTGATAGAACTTCATTCTATTCAGCCAGACTTACTAGCAACATCTTTCTGCCTCGAAATTTTGTACACATACCAAATCCTCCTGCTGCTGGTCTGGGTTGGAAGCTGCTATTCGACATCAGATCCTTTACTAAGTTACAGCAAGTATTAAAAGCTCTATAGCAATTGGGGCCAAGTGTAATTCGGGCAGCTCTTTCCAGGCAACTCTCTTCTGTTTGAAAGGCTCCATCTGAGCAGCATTTCTGTATTTTCTCGTGTTTGAATGTGGATGCTGAGAGGAAAATATAATTAGTTTCAGTCAAGTACAGATTCAAAGGCTGAGACTTGAGTTAGAGATTGGGTCCAGCTTCCCTCTTGTACCTTCCCCACTCTCCTTAAAATCCCCCCTGTCACATTTCTTTTTGTGCGAATGATGACCAACCCAGCTGAAATAGCTTCTTAGGGAAATGCTTTTCATACAAGGTAATTGTTCTATTTCACAGAGCTTCAATTTCTAGAAAATTCTTCTTGATTTCTGAACCCAATTATAATTCAAATTACTAGTATCCCTGGAGCAAATTTATTTGTGCAGGAAAGTGCTATTCTCAACTGCTGGATCTTGGAAGACAGTCATAATGACTGCCCAAGTCTTACTCTTTCTCTGGTATACATCATTATTAATGATGTATTTTATTTGAAGTTGTTTGTAGGGGATAAGACGGGTTTCAAAAGCTCCAGACATTCCTCCTCCGTGCACTCTCTGAGCAGATGCAGCACGGCATAGGCCAGTCCTTAGCTTGAGTGGTTCTACAGAGAGCAAGTAGATTCACTGAGGTTGCCTGTTCTGATTCAGGCTTAGAGCCTGGGAAGTACAATGAAGGGAAAGGACTCTCTTTCCTGGATCAGAAACTAACACTGTGGCTGCCCAGTGCTTTTGATTTTTCAAACTTGACGGGGTGGGGCAATTTTTCAAGACTCACTTTACTATTACAGATTGATAAGAATTCTTTTGCTTGTTTCTTTGTTTGGGCCACACCTGGTAGTGCTCAGGGATTACTCCTGGCTCTGCATGCAGGAATTTCACCTGGTGGCTCCAGAGGAACCTAGAGGTTGCAGATCAAACATGGGCTGGCTGAATGCAAAGCAATATTATTGCTCTGATCCCTAATTGTTTTGAATTCTGTCAAAGTCAGAGTGGACCTTTGGGAAAAGGACCCTATAGAACAAAACATTCTTTCTGTTATATTTATTGTGTTCCTTCTGAGCTAAGTTCCTCCTGAGCAAGTGCTTAACTTACATCAAGACTTTGTAAGTAAGTGTGGGTTTATTTACCTTGGGTGACTAAGTCCACGAAGAGCCAAAACCCAGAACCCCAAATCTTTTCCACCCTTTTTACAGCAATGAGCTAAGAGAGAAAATGTCACATATGTAGGTTTAGACATCATAATTTAGGAAAAGAAAATGAAAGTAGGAGTACCTTTTTTTTTAATTTTCATTTCCAAGTTTCTTTTTGGCCTCAGAGTTTTTCTAAAAGATCCATCTATTAAAAAAAGGTAATGACTTAAATAAATACTTTTAAATAAGCACTTGAAAAGGTCATAGATTTGGAGCAGAGGAGAATTGTCATTGGGGTAGTGGTAATGCTCACCACACAGTCCCTGAGTTAGATTCCCAGCAGTACCTGATGCTTCTGACCTCTTCCTGGTGTACCCCCGGAGGTTTCCAAGCAACTTAGTTTATTTAGATCTGTGTCAAGCATGACAAGCATTTGTGACAGCTTGGAACTATCTTACTTATCCCTGTGTACTATTTTTTATTTATGAGAAGTGAAAAAATACGTTTACAAATATGTCCTATGCTGGGCCTAGTAGACTTAAGTTTTGATCATTTACCTCTGTGTTGTCATGAACAATGTGAGGTAAATATGGTTGTGTCTACATGGATGCAGGCTGTGGTGGTGGGTGGGAAATCGGGATAACAGGTAACTGGTAAAGGGAAGGTCAGAGTGGTGGTGAGATTGGTGTTTGAACATTTAATAATTGAAATGACTGTATTATGAACACTTTGCTTAATGACAATGCTATAATTTTAAAATGTCCCACTAAAGTAACAATTTAGTGAAAAAACATTTTGCACAAACATGTATTTGGAGATATAAATGAGTGTATTGTCAGAAAAATCTGGGTATTCCCTTAAATATTAGAATAGAGATTCAGAAATAGTCTGTGGAGGGTCAGAAAAATATATCTTGCATACGTAGAGCCCCAAGTTCCAATCTGATCCCAAGCAGTGCATATCCTGTCGTATCCCACAAGGCCCCTCAGCATTGCCTGATGTGGTCCTACTGATCTCACGTACCACCAGCTACAACCCATGTGAGCCCCAGCATCAACAGAGTCTATCTCTGAACCATCCTGACCAGTGGTCAAGTATTGCTAGGAGTGGTCCTAGACCCTCTTATCATTGTTTGGGAACTTCCCCCCATACAGAAAATCACTTCAGGCTCCAAGAAAGCTGAGTGAGTTACCGTCTTGTGGGGAGTTCTCTGCAGGCACATTGGTAAGAACAGTGAGTCCCATGGAGTAGAGCCCTTCAGCATTATTCCTGCCATCACCTGCTCCACAGTCCTGGTCACGTTTCTGAG
The DNA here is from genome assembly GCF_024139225.1 of Suncus etruscus. Classification (NCBI taxonomy): domain Eukaryota; kingdom Metazoa; phylum Chordata; class Mammalia; order Eulipotyphla; family Soricidae; genus Suncus; species Suncus etruscus. The sequence goes on along the minus strand of NC_064852.1, from coordinate 2,067,794 downwards.
CAGACTGGAGGATCTGTTCAGAGAAGAAATCATGTCCTGCCCAACTGCCCAAGAACCAACACTCATGACCTTTATGGGGAATACCTAGGTTAGCTAAATGTATAAAATTATATTCTCCACTAAAATATTCTCCAATTATCCAATTAGTCCCCTAGTTTCCTCGTTACATAAAAACTTTATTCCCAAAACCAATGTGATTCTCTAAATCTGCTGCACCCATGCCTGGGATGTGTCCTGTTGAATAAATAATCTTCACTATAAACTACACTATCTAGTCCTTGAAATTTTTTCTGACAAATACAAGAACACAAGTTCAACAAGGATATGGCCCTGTCTCCCTTCATCCCTGTGACACTGTCACACTCTCAAGATATTCCTTTCTATGCAGAAGTTCTAGGCTTGATCACAGCATGATGTGTCTCCAACACCACTGGGAATGACAATAAGAACCACCAAACTATATCCTAATAACTGCCAGATGAGGCCCAAAAGCCATCTCCATTTTTTTTCTTTTTGATCACACCCTGTGACGCTCAGGGATTACTTTTGGCTATGCTATTAGAAATTGCTCCTGGCTTGGGGGACCATAGGGGAAGCCAGGGATCGAACCCAGGTTCGTTCTGGGTCAGCTGCATGCAGGGCAAACACTCTACTGCTGCGCTACCATTCCACCCCCTTTCTAAATTAAATTAAATTTTTTGCCATCCCCCCTTTTTTCTTTTTCTTTTTTTTCTTTTTTGGGCCACACCCGTTTTATGCTCAGTGGTTACTCCTGGCTAAGTGCTTAGAAATCGCTCCTGGCTTGGGGTGACCATATGGGACGATGGGGGATGGAACCATGGTCCTTCCTTGGCTAGCGCTTGTAAGGCAGACACCTTACCTCAAGTGCCACCTCTCCGGCCCTGCCATCCCCCTTTTAGAGGAAAAAAATAAATTGATTTTTCTCATTCCTCCCATTTTCTTTTGTGTGGGGCCACACCAAAGTCAGGGTTACTCTTGTCTCTGTGCTTAGAAATCCCTCCTGACAGACTGAGGGGAACCATATGCGATGCTCAGGATCACAATGGGTCAGATGCATGGAAGACAAATTCTCTATGGACTGTATTATTGTTAAGGCAGCCATCATCCTTCCCCTTTTCCCCTGGTGATCTCTTGCTTTCCACAGTAAGCTCTTTATTTTATTTCTACCCAGGAAAGCAGAAAAGGGGGTATATGTTCAATGAGTATTTTTAATAAAAATATTGATTCTTTATCAAAGTTAGTGACCATGACCGAGTGAAATTTTGAAATGTCAGTGAGATCCATGCCTGGAAAGACAGGAAGGGAAGATGGGAAAATGGCCAGTTCAGCCACAGTGATAGCCTTGTACCTTGCTCCTTTTTCTGCTGCTCTTAATCCCTGTGCTGTAGATTTAATATGCTTAACCTACCAGAACCTCAGAATTTACAGGAATGCACCTCCTTTGACATAAGGAAAATTTTCAACTTAATACACGAATGTAAGAGTTACTGTGTCTCAGATCAAGAAGATCAGAGCTTATTCTTATAAAAGCTTACAAAAGCCTTAAAGACTAGGATGATGTCACAAATAACTTAAAGGCAGATGGTTTGAAAGAGTTACTTTGAGGGGTTTCTGAGCATCAACAAATTACATTTTAGTATATTCCCTGAGTAAACAAGACTTTATCATTTCCGTTGTGTTTTCCCAATAAAGCGCATAAATACAAAAAAAATAAATTGCAGAATAAATTGGGTAGATATATAATCGACAGATATAGACACACAGAATGACATCTAGATAGATAGATAGATAGATAGATAGATTAGATAGATACATACTAAAAAGAACACTCAACTGAACAATTTCACTTAATTATGTCATTGCTGTGAATCGACAAAGTTATCAATATTTCTGTTATACTTTCCTTCATCAACAGAACTCCTCTTGCATTCAAAACATTTACTATGTTTGAAACTATTTAAAATCATTTAAAAATTAAAATTCTAGCCCAGGATTGTTGTGAACTTTTAATTAATTAATTTTCTTTGGTCACATCTGGCAGCACTCAAGAGTTTCTCCTGTCTCCTTGCTCAGGAAGTCACTAAGGCAGGCTCAGGGGACTATATGGGATGTTGGGATTCAAATTGCAGTCAGTTCTCTGCTGGTCACATGCAAGGCAAACATCTTACTGCTGTGCTATCACTCTGGCCCCTTTTGTGAACTTTTATTAAGAGCATAGATTTTGGATTAGGGAGATGAATCAAAAGCCTGGATTGTTTGTTTGCAATCAAGAAATCCTGGTCCATTCCCAGTCTGTGTGATTCACTAAGCACCACTTGAAGAATACCAAACTATTAAGCTGAAAGTAGTCTTGAGCATTACTTGGTGCTCAGGATCACAAAAACACAAGAGTATAGATGTAAAAATTTTAGAACAAACTCATCAAATGCTGGCTGCTGTCATTACTATCCTTCAATGTTGTTGAGAAGACATAGTATTTGTCTTATCAAACCACTTTGGTGGTCACTTGGCATCAAATCCTGCCAAGTACAAGAGACCAGTCACTTTACTTACTCTTTTCATAAATTTTTTTCTCCTTTCTTCAAAGTGATATGTACCAAAGTCCACTGAGGACAAAGCCACCAATGCTTCGAACTGACTTTCCAAAGTTAGAGAAATATCATTGTGTGGAGAATGTAAATCTCTGATTGGAGACAGATGAATCTAAAAGGAGTTGAGACATAAAGAACTTGAGATCCAAATGGAATTGTCTCATGTCAATTGAGACAATGTCAAATAAACAGGAAAATTCAGGTGTCAAGAGCATTTGCAGCTTACTTGGAGAGGGTCGCCACATTTTTCTTCGACCTTTAGGCAGACAGAGTTAGACACCAATTCTGTCCTCTGATCTTCTCTGATAAAGAAATAGACTAGGAGACAGGCTTCAGGAGCCATGTGCTGAGTCACAAGAAGGTCCAGAGTTTGGGAGGGTGAACCTGGGTGCTTCTTTATTGTACCAAAGTGTCTGATTTTTCCTCTAGACGAAATCTAAAAAACACACAAAGTAAAGAAGCAATAGAATGGGTTATAAAGTAAGTTGATGAAAAGAGGCAGAGAATTCGTCTCCTACTTTGCATTTGGCATACATAAACCAACATATTCATTATGTTTGATTAAGGTTTTATTAAGATCATTGAGCATGCACAGAACTGGAGAGAAATAGACACCAACTGTTCACCAAAGTAAAAGAACTCTCTTTCAATAGCAACCATAATATTGGCTATTTTAGTAATTGGCTTAGATGTTATCCATCATTAAATGTAAGGCATTCAGAATTGCTTGCCTTCAAAGATTTTTCCTGACTATGGGAAATGAATCCTGAGCATGCTTATTCAAAATCAGGTCTTCTTCAATAAATCATGCTCTTGGCTTTGCTACTGTGAACTTAAATAAAGGGAAATAACTTCAAACTTTTCTTCCTTTTATAATATTGTGATCCCAGAGCTATACATGTTTGGTTGTGGTGTTTTCTTATGATACCTAAGTTTTAGGGTTTGTTGTCACTAGATTGTGTTGCACCAGACATCACACATTTTTGTTGGTGTCAGGGATCCAAAAAAATAGTACTACAGGATCACCATTCATATTTTGGGAGTCTCAAAGCCATGCCTGCAAGGCAGGTACTCAACCACCAAGCCATTTCTAGTTTGCAACTCAGTTATGAACTATGCCCAGAGTTGATGTCTCTATTCTTGAGTACATGATCAAATGTTTTCCTTTGAACAGAAGGCATAGTTAAGGGATGTTGACAAGACCTTGCCATATAATTTCTTCCATTGCTCTTAATTTTTCATGACAAATCTGAATATGAATAAAGGGTCTCAACAAACCCTTGGCATCATGCTGAAACAATTGTTGCAGAAGTTGAAAAACCTAAAGCAAAATTTCAATCCTACCCCGAAATAGTTATTGCCTGTGGGACACTGACCTCTCCACTTTGCCCCATGCTGCTATTGAATTCCACTATGTGCTATGATGCTCTTTTTAGAAAGTAAAGGGGGTTGTTCTTTTTATGACTGAAGCTAACTATAATCATGTTTGCAAACATAGTGCTTAAATTAAGATATTATTTTTTTAAAAAAATTATAAAGCTCTGTGCAAATGAGTGGGTCCATTTATCACTGAATATCATGGTTAGAGCTGCTTGTCTCCGTGAGGAATTTAAAGACATTTGCACAAATTAAGGATTATGGTCTTTAGATGCAAGTTAAGTATGTTTGATCTTACCAGGTAATTGTAGTGTGTAATCCTGTCAACATAAGGACTTTTAGGAGTGACAGTTACTCTCAGATGTTCTCCCACCAGCAGACTCTTGTCACTGTCTGGCCAGCTGAGAGAAAGGAAACTTTGTCTCTGACATGCATAGGCCACTGCTCTATAGTCTTTGCTGGCCTGATATTCTTCTGGAAAATCTGGGTCATCTGTTCTGACCTATAAAAACATAGTGAAAAAATAGCAGGCACTAACACAGCGCTTTCAATCAATGAGGACCATCGTTTAGGGTATGTGTGTTAGGAATGTACAATATTTTGTGGCTATAATTAGACTAGCTTTGGTTCTAAGTACTTAACAGCTATGATTGAGTCCACGCACTTTATACAACATTAGACTTCACAATAGCATATCAAGTACAAATTAGAAGTTTATTGCTTTAAAATCAGTCTAAGCCATGCTATTTATCAAGTAAAGACAAAAGGTTGCAATATGGGGATGGCGAGGTGGCGCCAGAGGTAAGTTGTCTGCCTTGCAAGCGCTAGCCAAGGAAGGACCGCGGTTCGATCCCCGGCATCTCATATAGTCCCCCCAAGCCAGGGGCAATTTCTGAGCTCTTAGCCAGGAGTAACCCCTGAGCATCAAACGGGTGTGGCCCGAAAAACCAAAAAAAAAGTTGCAATATTAAAATTAACTGTGAACATCAAGCAGCTGTATGTATCCACTAGAGGCAAATAAGAGGAATGATCTCACACTTAAAATTGGTTTCAATGTTATATAACAAGCTAACTTATTCTTTCCTATTTCCTTCTGCCACAGGCTGACAGAAACTAGGAACTGGAGAAAAAAAAATGTAGGGAGAAAATTTTGGGGGGCTGTCAGGAATAAAATCCAGGGCTTCTTAAAATAGAGTTCTTGAAAATTAATAGAACTTTTAGTTGTAAACAGCAATGCTAACAAACAAATTTTTGGGGAAAGAGAAAGAAAGGAAAGAGAAAACAAAAGATCTATTTGATTGGTAAGGTACAGAGCTATCAGGAATGCTTATGAATATATATGTCAGACAATCATTGTCCTTAAACAATAGTTAAAGTCATTGTTCATTTTCTGTAGCTGAAGAGTTAGGAATTATTATCCAAAGATAATTTGGTGAGGTCACTTTGACAGAAAGGAAAGATCAAAGAAAAATGTTTTATTCTATCAGAACAAAAGGACATAATGACACTTGCTTTATTTGAAAAAGAACTATAGACCCAGTCAGGCCATTATACTGGTTCCTGTTATGTGTCAAAAACTATGTTGAAGCCAAAGAGACAGAATAGCTGCAGGACTCTGGTCTTGCACAAGGCTGACCCAGGTTTTAATCTTCCACATTCCTTACAGTCCAGAGAGCCCTACACAGGCTGACCCTTGAAGGCAGAAACTGCAGTTAGACCTGACTGAGCATGACTGGGTGTGACCTAAATAAAATTAAAACAATGCAAAACACAAAACTCTACTTGAGATTGAGAGATAATGTAGACTGGGAAATGCAGAATGTTCATCCTGTGCACAAAGCATGCCAGTTGCATTATCTTTCCTGTCCTTGAATTGAGGTACAAGTTGGTAACTGGAAATTATGGGCCAGAGACCACTCTGTAGTTTTGTACTCCATACACAGTTCTTTTTCTAAATTTCCAAATTTGAATAGCACTGTCATTAGCAAAACAAGCAAAAACTAGCCCCTTAAATATAAAACCAATAGACTCGTACTAAGTTTAGTAGATAAACTTACATTTCTTATGAACACAAGTCAAAAATTTCTAAGAATTTCACTAAATTCATGTATAAAATTACTCCCAAGTTCCCTGCATAATAGTTTCTGCACAAACTTAAATGCTAATAAATTCAACACACAAGACTTTTGCTTACATGAAAATCCAGTGTGGTGACATCAGAAGGAATGTTAATGGCAAATGAGGCTACTCCATCAGAATTTGTTTCACTTCGTCTTATATCCAGGTCTGTCTTTGTCGTTTGCTCAACTGTTTTTGCTTTCAATGTTACAGCAATCCCTTTTACAACATGGCCAACCACATTCTTCACTTGAACCTGATTGGGCAAATTTAAATGGCTAATTTGTATATTGTCTATAACAAAACAGTAAACTTAATCATTATTAAAATGAGGTTTTAAATTAGGAAATCTTAAAATCCTTTCTATTTTGTTCTCAAGCTCACAATGGATAGAAGAATTTAACTCAGTAGTCAAAGTCTATTCACTTAGGCTTCTATTTTAAGCACTTGAGAAATATGATAACATTCAATTTAAGGTATAAATGCTGAATTGTTGAATAAATGCTTGCTATAGATTGAATAAATTATTGTCCTCATTAGTTAAAGACTTTAGTTTTTCCTCACAGCCCTTATCATTTCCTTAAGCCAATCCCCCATTGAAGAAATTAAACTGGAGAGCACACCAGGACAAAGTATCTCAGAAAACTATGACCTTGCTCTGCCTGACCATTTAGAAAAAGAATCATCTTAGATTTTCTAGTCATCTCACCTTGATTGAAAATGGAATCCCAGGTTTGAAGACAAGAGGTGAAGAAACCAAATCCATTGAGTAGGGAAAGAGGACGTATTTGACATCAGCTTCCTTGTTTTCATACTTAAAAAACCCTGTTAGATAAACAAGTGCCAGTCCGAGAAATTGGCAAGTGCAAAGTAACATCCATCTGCCTGGGCTTCTACTCTGTCTCTCTCTTTATTGGGACAAGAACAAGTTATTCATTCATTCCTGAAATTTAATATAAAGCTATAACCTATATCTGATGATTTCTATGGTCATTTTGGCAGAGTTTGATCTCTCCACAAAACCTCAAGTGTGGTTGTCAGGAAGTTGCTAAGAGTTTTGTTTATCAGTTTCAGCTACATTTTCCTGATCAGACAACTTGCCAGATGATTTATCATACATACTCTTCAAATCATGGAAAGAGCCTCAGGTTCTCATCATGTCAATAAGCCTAGTGGAGGAAACACTCCCGCCTGATACTCATTTCAAAGGTGTCATTCAATCACTGGGTGATACTGTAGAAGATAGGAGTTAACTAATAGTCCATAAGAAACCACCCTAATGCCTACTGTGCATTCATAATTTTAATACTTGTATTCTAGTTTGTTTGTTGCAAGGAAAAATTCCATGTATCATGACGGTCTGTTCTTACTGGTAACATAAAGTGCAAATCTTTCATGGATGAGTTGGGTGGGGAACAGGGAAGGACAACATTTGAGAACAATGCCTTTTATGGGCCCCCCATCAGCATGGGGCTGTACTTTGGAAGAGCAGCTACACTTATCCAACACTGAGCCAGTATAAGTTACCAATTGATATCAACCCAAGTTTTCAAAGAAGAAACAGTTTTAAGATCACCACTGAGGAGCAATACTACCAGACTGCAAGATGAAAGTGTGTGACCAATGTGAGCCCATAGCTAAAGTGTGTGGACTGCAAACAGATGTGTGATTGCTAGTGAGCACCAGAACTAACTATAGGAAATAAACTCACTCCAATGAAATCAACAGAGAAGGAAAAGAGGGAAAAATGGAAAAAAGAGCTGAAAGGAATATGTCCTCATGGTTTTAGAAACTTACCTTTTTGTACTTCCACAAAAATATTCAGGTACTTGTTATTTATATCTTCTAGCGTTTTATTTAATAATTTTAACTCCTGGGAAGTATTAAAATGGACTTTTGCAACTCCATCAATAAGCTGTTATTCAAGAGGAGGACAAAGAGTAGAGATTGTATTACAGAATAGCTCATAGAGTGGGAACAATACATAATCCTTTCACGAATTTGAAAAAGCTCCAGTTGATATTGAAATAGTGGAAATACCTAGAGCTAACACAAAGCCCAAATATAAATCCGGAAGATACTCTACTTCTTAACATTTCGGTCATTGCTTTTAAGTTCTAAGGTTCAGATTATCTTGTAAGATACGAAGCAAAATTTTTGGATGGAACAAAAACTATCTGAAGTAAAATAATGACTTCTATTTAAAATTGGAGGCTGTAATTTGGGATCACTGTGTATCTGATGAAATTGACTGCCCAATATAGATGAAAACGTCCATATTGAATTTCAATGGCTTTTGAAATTAATTTTAGAAACTCAAATTTCAGTGAGATTTTCTGAAACATTATTTTTAAGTTTCGTTCTATAAACTTGTGGAGGGCAAAGCTTAGTTTTATCTACATGCTCTGGTAAATTAGATACAATTCTCCATTTCTATAAAGGGCTGCTTAAATCCATCTTACCTGTGTTTTTTGTGTTTCTGCAATCATCATATCTTCTACATTATTATCTAAATTTTCTCTAATTCCGAAGAAAACAAATACATCAGCTTCGGGAATATGACTATTAAGATGATGTCTGCTAAAATAATATAATTCCCTTTTTAATAAAGCAATGAGAGTAATGAGACCAAATACAATCACAGAAAGTTTTCTTTTTGCTCTGAAGAGTGTTCTTGTTCAATAACATTATAGAGCTCAGTGGTGCTTAGCTAAGATAGATACTTTAAATTTTTTTTTCTTTTAAGATTTTTTTTTAAATTTATTCACCATGATTTATAAAGATGTCAGTGAGAGCTTCAGACATACAATGTTTCAAGTATAATTCCACCACCAGCTACATTTAAAAGTTTAATGGAAAGGTCTGGAGCTATAGCACAGATGGTAGGGCTTTTGCCTTGATTGTGGTCACCTGGGTTCAATCCCAGCCATCCCATAGGGTCCGCAAAGCCCTCCAAGTCTAATTCCTGACTTCAGAGCCAGAAGTAAGCCCTGTGCACATTTGGTGTGGTTAAACAACCCTCCCCAAAGTCTGTTTGTAGTTTGTGTCCCGTGCTTTAGCAGTGTTTTCTCCCCAGGTTCCTAGATATGAGTCTCTGCCTCTACTCCACATGTGTGTCCCAGGCCTCTGATTCTCACTAATATCTTATTAGAGACATAATTTTATTCCATTTGACAAATGAAGAATTTGAGTCCCAGTGGGATGAAATGAACGTGTTCATCTGCCCATGATGTTTCTCTTCACAGTAACATGGTGGAAAGATGAGCTTAAGAATTTTATGTGACAATTAGGAGACATTGTGGTACTTTTTAAGAAGGGGAACATCATACTTGCCTCACATAGATGTAAGGAAAGTTATTTTCAAGCTAGGCTCATACATAAGTTTTGAATCAAAGGAAAGTATGATTTCATCCTATTTTACATCGATCTAAATATAAAGCAGTATACCAGTGCTCTTACAAAAATTTGATAATGGCTTTTCATAATGGTTATAATCGATTAATTTATTAGTATGTCACAAAAAGTAGCCAATGCTTTCATATATTTTAATTATTTTAGCAGTAATAGGCACTTGTTAACATGATATTTCATCTTTAGCATTTAGTTTTGCTTTGAGATTATAAGAAAAGTTCAAGAATTTGCTTTAACATTCTCAACAAATACACTTCACACACTTGAACGTACTGCCAACAATTATGGCCATTATACTCATCCTAGCCTTTTTACTGATCTCAGAGTTTTTTTGAACATTGAGCACCAACCATGCACTAGCATCCATCTATATTTTATGCTTCATATCTAGTATGTTTACATTTGGGGGTCAAGATGAACCAGCAAATCATTTCTTACCCAGCTCTTATAGTAATCTTGAAGTCCTCAAAGTTTTTATAGCTGATAAAGTCATCATCTAGTTCCATTAATATATTGATTTGGGGATTATATAGATCTAATGCTGAACAAAAATAATTACACAGTTAAAAATGTAACTATACTTTAAGAAAAATATTTCAATGCAAGTGCATAGACCAACATCAATACCAAGTTCATCATTCTCATGATACCCAACTATTCATACCCTTGACATGCCTCTTATTTTTCTGTGAGGCATCTTTTCCTCCTGCAGTGCTGTTTTTCTTAAAGCATATGTGCTACTATTTAAGCTTGAATTTCTTGAAGATAAATGCTAATCCTATCTGTGTAAACCTGTGCCATGTGTAAAGTTTTTGACAGATGTTTGTTAAATTGTAAAACATCTTTTTTCTTTAAGATGGCTTCCATTAACTGAAATGGAGCATGAAATTTAAACTCTTATTTGCAAACTATAGACTCTAGTTATTATCTTTAGAACATGATTTAAAGAAAACTACTGGGCCTGAGAGATACCATGGAGGTAGGGTGTTTGCCTTGCATACATAAAATTAGTGGCTCAGAACCCGGCATACGGTATGGTTCCCTGAGCCTGCCAGGAATGATTTCTGAGCATAGAGCCAGGAGTAACCCCTGAGCACTGCTGGATGTGACTCAAAAACCAAAAACAAAAAAAGGGAAAGAAAGCTACTGACCAGGGTGAGTAGGGTTGGTGCTAAAGGTCAAAGTAAGTCTCACTGTTGTGTCTGCTTCTCTGTGTCAAAGGAAATTGCCCTCCAATATATTGGCAAAAAAATAAACAGAGCAAGGACTTTGTGACTAGAAGAGAGTCCAATCCAGATAGTTCTCTTGTTGAAGCAAAAGTTGAGTCTAATTGCATCATTGGCTATTCTTCTGTGTACCTTATTTAATATGGTAAATATTAACATTTATACATGCCCTTGATCTTCTTTCTGATTATAAATGACTCAACTTGCTCATCAACCCAATGTGCAAAAACTATGGTTTAAATGGTTTCTGTAATATTTACATGCGATAATATACTGAGTGTGAATACAAGGATGTATCAGTTATTAAAATAACATGAATCAAAATAATAGTTATCCTAATTAGAATTTATGCAAGTAGAACTAATAAGAATTTCTTAAACTTTGTCATATTCCAGGACCTTCACCTGATGGAAACAAGTGGTTACCGGATTTTCACTCTCTGTCTGTGAGGACAAAGAAGTGAAGACTTGACAAGTCAGCCCATTTATTTCAGCCTGACACTCCTTCACTCTATTTCTATGAGGGGACAAGACCAACGAACCCTAGGAGTTTCAGACACACATGGACTCTCGCTAAGACACAATCTTATCCTAGCCTCCCATAGAATTTTATCCAGGCAAAAGCCGGCTCCCTGTGTGTGACACCAGGCGGGGAAAATCCGCGAAAGTACACCGGCCCAGTGGGGCTCAACTGTGAAAAACTATGAGTGTGACCTGTCTATGTCTGTCTACTGTCCTCTTGCGTGAAACTCTTGCGAGTGGGGCAAAAAGAGGCTCCAACGGAGCACGGCCGCTCCGCGTTGCTACGCAGCCGTGCACTCTTTCTAAGGAAAGAACTCCATTGCAACAAGAAGGAAAAATCACACTAAGAACGGCGCTATATCACAGAAGCAAACATTTCTCTCTGGACTGTCTTCTCTGTTGCATGCTCGGGCCTAAGATTTGACACAGTGTGAGGCCTCATCCACGGAGGACTCCCCTCCCTTAGAGGCAAGTCAGCCCATCCAGAAAGGGAGGAGCCAGAGGAGTGTGCTGCCTACATCATATAGACAATGAATACCACCACAACACGTAGAAAAACCCACAATACAAGTGTGACAATGGGGAAACAACGCAGGCCAGCATCAGACATAGAGAATGAAGATGACAATTCTGAGGACCAGATAACAACTGAACAACTAATCAACCTCTCAGATAAGGACTTTAGACTAGCAATATGGAAGATGCTCAACAGACTCCAAGAAACCATGGATCGAGTTGAACAGAACACTAATAAGAACCAAGAAAATATGAAGGCAGAAATCACAAAACTCCAAACTGAAATAACATGTCAACTAACAGGACTGAAAAAGTCAGTAAACGAAGTGAATGACAAAATAGATAAGCTCTGGGACAGGGTATCAGAAGCTGAGAATAGACTTGGTGCTGTGGAAGATGAGATACATAACAATTCCATACAGCAGGAGAGATTGGACAAAAAACTTAAAGCAAATGAGCAGACAATGAAAAAATTAGTCAAAGAATGGGAACAGACAAAAATAGAAGTCTATGATAAGATCAACAGAAACAACTTAAGAATCATTGGAGTCCCAGAGACCCAGGAAGAAAATTTCCAGGAAGAATCAATGGTCAAGAACATCATTAAAGAGAAACTTCCAGAGCTAAAGAATATATGTGATCAAATCCTGCATGCCCGAAGAGTACCAACCAAAAGAGACCCCAGAAAAACCACCCCAAGACACATCCTAGTCACAATGACAAATCCCACAGATAGAGACAGAATTCTGAAAACAGCAAGATCAAAAGGGGAAATCACGTTCAAGCAAGCTTCCCTGAGATTTACAGCAGACCTGTCACCAGAAACACTCAATGCCAGAAAGCAGTGGTGGGATATTGTGACAAGACTGAATGAAATGAATGCTTCACCCAGAATACTATACCCAGCAAAACTCACTTTCCGGTTTGATGGAAGAATACATGGTTTCACAGACAAAAAACAGCTCAGAAACTTCACAGACACAAAACCAGTCTTAAGAGAAAAACTGAAAAACCTAATCTAAGACAAGACTACCCAAAAGACACACCAAATTTTGAAATAAAGATGGCGTTAAATCCCAGGACAATTCTTTCTCTCAACGTCAATGGACTAAATGCACCAGTTAAGAGACACAGAGTGGCTAAATGGATCAAAAAACTCAATCCAACCTTCTGCTGCCTACAAGAAACGCACCTGAATAGTCAGAACAAACATAGACTCAAAATAAAAGGCTGGAGAAAAATTATCCAAGCAAACAACACCCATAAAAAAGCTGGAGTGGCCATACTAATATCAGATAATGCAAACTTTATACTCAGGAAGGTTGTAAGGGACAAACACGGACATTTTATATTAATCAAGGGGTACGTAGAGCAGGAAGAATTCACTCTCCTAAACATATATGCACCAAATGAGGGGCCAGCAAAATATTTAATACAACTGTTGACAAATCTGAAAAATAATATCAACAACAACACAATAATTGTGGGGGACCTTAACACGGCTTTGTCAACACTTGACAGGTCAACCAGACTGAAACCCAACAAGAATATACTAGACCTGAGGAGAGAAATGGAAGAAAGAGGCCTAGTGGATATATATAGGACACTCCATCCCCAGAAACCTGGATACACATTCTTCTCCAATGTACATGGGACATTCTCCAGGATAGACTACATGCTGGCACATAAAACATACCTCCATAAGATCAAGAGGATAGAAATTTTGCAGACTACCTTCGCTGACCACAAGGCTCTGAAATTATTTGTGAACTCCAAAGGGATTCAGAAGAAACACTTTAACACCTGGAAGTTAAACAGCCTCATGCTCAATAACCAGTGGATCTGAGATGAAATCAAGGAGGAAATAAAAAGGTTCCTGGTAACAAATGACAATAAAGACACAAACTCTCAGAACTTATGGGACACAGCAAAAGCAGTACTGAGAGGAAAATTTATAGCTTTGCAAGCACACATCAGGAAGGAAGAAGGAGCTTACCTGAGTAGCTTAATGACACAGCTAATAGAACTAGAAAATGCTCAACAAAAGGACCCAAGAATAGGAAGACAGAAGGAAATAACAAAGCTGAGAGCAGAAATCAACGAAGTGGAAACTCAAAAAACAATCCGAAAGATCAACGAAAGCAGAAGTTGGTTCTTTGAAAAAATAAACAAGATTGATAGACCACTGGCAAACCTAACAAAGAAAGAGAGAGAGAGAAACTTGATAACTCGTATCAGGAATGAAAAAGGAGAGATCACTACTGATATGACAGAGATTCAAAGGGTAATCAGAAACTACTTTGAAAAACTCTACGCCACTAAAAATGAGAACCTGGAAGAAATGGATAAATTCTTGGACTCTTATAATCTTCCACGGTTGAAGGAAGAGGATGTAGCATATCTAAACACCCCCATCACCATTGATGAAATTAAAACAGTAATCAAATGTCTGCCGAAAAACAAAAGCCCAGGTCCAGATGGATTCACTAATGAATTCTATCAAACTTTCCAAGAGGAACTACTGCCAATCTTGGCAAGACTCTTTCATGAAATTGAACAAACAGAAACACTTCCAAATAGCTTTTATGAAGCCAACATCACCTTGATACCTAAACCAGACAGAGACGCTACCAAAAAAGAAAATTACAGACCAATATCACTGATGAATGCAGATGCAAAGATCCTCAACAAAATCCTGGCAAATAGGATTCAATGCCTCGTTAAGAAGATCATCCACTACGATCAAGTAGGTTTCATCCCAGGAATGCAAGGCTGGTTTAACATCCGTAAATCTATCAACATAATACACAACATCAATAACAAGAAAAATAAAAACCACATGATCATATCAATAGATGCAGAGAAAGCATGTGATAAGGTCCAACACCCATTCTTGATCAAAACTCTCAGCAAGATGGGAATGGAGGGAACCTTTCTCAATATAGTGAAGGACATCTACCACAAGCCAGTGGCAAATATTATCCTCAATGGAGAAAAACTGAAAGCCTTCCCTCTAAATTCTGGCACAAGACAAGGCTGTACTCTCTCACCTCTCCTATTAAACATAGCACTGGAAGTACTTGCTATAGCGATTAGGCAAGAAAAGGATATCAAGGGAATCCAGATAGGAAAGGAAGAAGTCAAGCTCTCACTGTTTGCAGATGACATGATACTCTACTTAGAAAACCCTAAAGACTCTATCAAAAAGCTTCTAGAAACAATAGACTCATATAGCAAGGTGGCAGGCTACAAAATTAACACACAAAAATCAATGGCCTTTCTATATACCAATAGTAATAAGGATGAAATGGACATTAAGAAAACAACCCCATTCACAATAGTGCCACACAAACTCAAATATCTTGGAATCAACTTGACTAAATATGTGAAGGACCTATACAAAGAAAACTATAAAACTCTGCTCCAAGAAATAAGAGAGGACACACGGAAATGGAAACGCATACCCTGCTCATGGATTGGCAGGATTAACATCATCAAAATGTCAATACTCCCCAAGGCATTATACAGATTTAATGCCATTCCTCTAAAGATACCCATGACATTCTTCAAAGAAGTGGATCAGACACTTTTGAAATTCATTTGGAACAATAAACACCCTCGAATAGCTAAAGCAATCATTGGGAAAAAGAATATGGGAGGAATTACTTTCCCCAACTTTAAACTGTACTACAAAGCAACAGT